>NC_140959.1:123766796-124306796 GCF_014529385.1 Adiantum capillus-veneris
TGCCCAGGCTATACAGGTGGTCGGGCAGCGTATTACTACACGTACACAGCAATGGCACTAGCTCTTGGAAGACAAAACCCAGATGAACTTTTAGAGTATGGCAAACATCTCATGATTCGTTACAAGGGTGACGTGCCAAAAAACAAAATTGAACCTGCAAAATTTTGATACACTTCAAGTAGCAATTGTATAAGATCATGTATTACATAAATTTTTTACAATGCCATCCACTCAGAGTATCTTTCTCCACTTGTGATTCACATACACCATTGTCTCTCTCCACCTTCGTTGACTTTCACGAGCTCCGGAGTTGTTGTATGCCATTGATCTTTTAGCTTTTTGTTGTTGTAAATGTCTGATTGCTTGTGCTGTTGCTGAATTTGCCAAGACTTCTTTTGCCTGCATTCGATGAATGATTCTACGATAGAACCATTCAAATAGTTCTCTCAAACTGTTAGCCTTGATTCGAGAGCCACCATGTCGTGTGTGCCTGAAATAAGCATTTCTCGCCATGTAATGAGACTTTTCCATCCCTTGGGTATTCCATATTGCCGGGTTCCCATACTTCTGTATAAAATATGGCAAATGATTGAAGATGATGTGCTGGATATGAAAACAGATTAGTTAGAATGTTTTACACTCACATATTTGCACATAAGAGAGAAAGAAAAACATGATAATACCATGTAGTGAGTAATCTGGGTGTCTGTCCATGCTGTCTTGAATGATTTTTTCAGAAGGTTGAGATTTTCCTTGAACTTGTTCATATCACCTTGTGACCAGTCATCTTTGTCGCACATCAAAAATAGGATGTCTATTGATCGCCAAACCTCAGCCTTCGCATTACGAGTAGTTGGTTCGTGGTCTTTGACTGCAATATGTAGCTTTTTCCAGCTCTGATACTCTACCTTGCTAACATAAGATGTGTTATATATTTTTCCATGTTTTGTTAGCTTTGGATCTCTTGTACCTTGGGGCTTAGATAAAAACCTCCGTGCCTTCACCCCACCGATGGATGGTTTGCATGGGACATCCTTCTCAGCAGTTGATCTCTTTTCATCCCGCTGGATTTTCACATTGCCACCATGAAGCCCCATATCCGACAGTACCATTTCTAAGCACTGCAAGGCTACTTGTCGTTCTGCAGAGTTCTTAATCTTCCAAGCAAACCCGATGTATAAGTAGACCAATTTCTCTACAATTCTACAAAGGGCATGCATTGTACAAATGTGAACATTCACAAGTGGTATTTTCAAAACTGGTCGAAAAGCAGGATCCTCAATGTGACGTGTTGGAGCTTTTCTCCACCACTTTGGGTTCATGACCTTTGTAGGCTCCATGCAGAACAAACACGGTGACTTTGCCATTGCACCCATTCCACAATTATACATGCACTTTAATGTTTTAAGGTCACCTGCAAGATGCCACTGAACTTGAAAGTCTCCCCTTCCATCTACACGTAGTACCTCTCCCTGGTTAGTCTGTCGATCAATCAGCTCCGGAATATTAGTTCGATGGAACACCCAATATAGAATCTCATGATCTTCTTTCTTTACCTGCAACACAAAATAAATGAGACTTAAGTAGATCTGAATATTTGAGCTTACTTGAGAATATCGCTTACCTCAAACGCACCAAGCCACCATATGTTAGATTCTGATTGAACACTAAAATATAAAGGATCATCACTGGGACACTTTGAGAGGGCTCTATTCATTAAAGTAATAGTAACACGCTCTAGCTTTTTCTCTTTAACAAGCTCACACTCATCCAGTTTTAACACAAAATGTAATAGTCCACGTGACTCTTCAAATGTGATGTTGTAAAACTCCACCATTCTCTTCTGTAGTATCCGCAGGTCCATGAAAATATTGTTGAACTCATCATATGACACAGTGTTGGCTCCATGGCCACTGTAAGTTGCTTTAATATGAAAGGGCTGTCCAAGATAGTCTCCCTGTGCCTCGTTAAGCTGAAGCCTCTCTTTCCAAACACTTGAGGCTGATGGTAGAAGTTTGGATTTTATACCCTTCCTAACAAAGATGGATGAGACAGACTTTTGGATAGCCGAATATCCTCTTTTGCTTACACCAAGTGAATCAAGTGTGCCTTGTATCTCTTTTGCAGGCACTGAGTTCTCTGAAATAAAGTGGTCCACTACATTTCTTTGTAGAACTTTAAACTTCTTGTCATGTACTATATCTGCTGCCAGGCTTCTACTTATAAGTAGCTTCAATCTCTTTCCTATATTGGCTTTGGGGTCAATGTTTTCCTTGTCAGGATAGATTGAGTCTCTACATGAAGACAATGCATAAGTAAATAACAGAAAATTTGCTTCACTAACACTATTTAGGCACATGAAAACAATGCATAACAAGAAAAAACAAAGAGATTACTTAACTAAGACAATGTAGCCAACCAAGAAGCATCACCTTAATGCTCGGATTCTTTTCTTGAGACCTCCTGATGCAACCTGCAATGTTTCAAGATTGCGCAATTTCTTCTTTCGGATACGACCACCCAAGATGGTGTCCTTCATTTGACAACTTCGCACCTTTTCTTTCAGTTCTTGTTGCAAAATGGTAACCTGATCTGTAGAATGTAAATGTGAAAGGCGAACAATCTCACATTGTTGAGATTGGAAAATGCTCTTGTAAGTTCCAGCTTCTCTTGTAAGTGATTTACAATAACCCAGAAGGCCGTTTTCTCCATCACCAGCAAAGGTCAATAAGCTTGTAGGATTGACAAACGGTGGAGACGCATTAGTTATTGGATTCTTAGGGTAGAGAGAGCCTCTCGTCCAGATATCTATGTGTTTAGCTCCTTGAGCTCTGAGCGTGTCTATGGAGGTGGGAGGTATATGTGTGTTTGTTTTACTGCGCTTAATCAATGGTTGGTACTCATTGTCCAAATCAATGTGAAGGTGATATTTGGCTCGTTTGTGGGTAACATTTGTGCCATTTGAGGAGTGCGCCATTAGCCAAATGTGCAGGTTTAATGGAAAGTGAATAGCGGCTGCGGATTTGTCCCTCCATGTTAGCCTCATTCCCTCCGTATTGACGTTGTTCATTCAATACAACTAAAAAGAGTATTATCCCTCAATCACTACGAACGAATGTTCAGAGGGGTAAGGAATCTACTTAAAGTACACTTTTTGAAGTTTTACTATGAAAGACCCAGCTCTTTTATTTGTCATTTTTTCTAGAGAGAGAGTGCAAAAAATACATTTTCTTAGAAGGCCCTCCAAATGACCTCCGAAATTTCCTAATGTGAGTATACCACAAGGTCAAGCACATCAAGTAGACCTCACAAATCAATTTTGGTGAAATTTGGATCCCAAAAGTGAGACTTAAGTAAGATTCTCAAGATCAGAGTTTAGGGACACCAAACAGTTGATAAACCTGATCAGATTTTGTCCAAACTTGTTGAAACTTGTCCAGGGACTTTAACAAGTTGTATACTTGCCAAGCTAATCAAAAAAGTGCAAAAAATTGACAAAAGTAAATAATCATGATTATTTACTTCAGAGACATCAATTTTGACTTTTGAACTTATACAATGTTAGACCAACATAATATAAATCCAAAGGGCAATTTTGGGTTCAATCAGATCAAAATTGATATATGTACACCCAAGTTGCATATTAGACCTTTGATTTTTTACTAAAGTCGAAATGAAAGTCAAATTTTGACTCTCATAGCTCGATTTGAAGTGATACACAGAGACCAATCACGAGAGTTAGCAAAAACTCTATTGTATTTATAGAAGAATAACTAACTTAATCAAATTTATACAGGCATCAGGTTGCACACGAGGAATCAGTGGCTTGACAGAAAGTTGCAATTGAATTAGGTGAAAATTGACGAAAAGTCAATCCAAGGTGAGTACTCTATCTAGGGCTTCATAAGTCTATATGAACCTTAGATCTGGTCGTGTACTAGGAAATCAGTGCATACTCGGAGAAACCTCCAGTAGAGTATCAACCGAAGAAAGCGTGAATCAAGGCAATTCCTTGGACACAATTCCTGAAGAAGTCTCAGAAACTTTTTCAGATTCAACATCCGAAATGTCTTCTTACTCAACTCACTCGAAAACTGGAACGACAGTGCCCTATAAGCATATACTATCTTTTTACAAGACTAACCATCATGGAGCCCAGGTTTACTTAGACCCTAACAAGGAGTATGCTATTCGCATTGATGACCATGGTATTGAGTTCGAAGAAGAGGTTAGGGCAAACAAAAAAGGAAAAATGTACATGGATCGAAACGGAACTCAGTATTTACAAGTCGAAAACCTTGACGTGATAGACGAATGGGGGTTAGAAGTAAATACCATAATCCCATATATGTCAGCAAAAGAAGAACCACCAACTTTAGAATTCGAGGGATACGATCAAGAAGATTTGAAGCCTTTGAAACAGCTTAGTACGGATAATCCTAGGATCGGAATCTATTGTTGGGAAGATAGAAACATAAAAGATCTTCTGTGGACTTCTCATGCCAAACCAGGACAATTAATGGCCATGAAGATCATCTATATCTTTAAGATCAAAGATAAAGAATCAGCAGACCAACCAACCAACCTGTTTAGGGATTGTTATAACAACAACTTTGTCATGATGACTCCTGAGGAGGTAGAACAAAACAAATACCAAGGGTATTCCATACGGGATTGGATATTCCGGCAAGGACCAGAAACAATTCCAAGAGATGAACACCGTGAGAGATCATCTGAGAGTAATGTGAAGAAACCAAAAATCACCTCATCACGTAGAAAACCGGGTGACACTAAGGCCAGTCCCGGGCTACATGAGTCACTATTTCCAACAGACTGGTTTGAAGGACTCGGAATGGGACCAACTGCCAGAAGACCGGGAGTTGAATCAAACAGACTCGTCAGACCAGCTGATTTTCAGAAATGGGTCAGATAATACAGTGGATTAGGGGATCCATACGGCCACTTAGCAAGCTTTAAGCAAGTGCTAAGAGCAGAGCGTATATTTGATTTCCATACTCAATTCGAGGGGTTTGGAATGACATTAGAAGGAAAAGCATTGACATGGTTCCAAAACATTCCACCAAGGTCAATCATGGACTTGAACACATTAGCTCAAGGATTTGTAGTTGCTTGTTTTAAAATGGGGATCAAACATAATACGGTAGCTCAAATCTACAACTTTAAACAAAAACATGGTGAGCCTTTAGGAATTGTGCAACGCGAATGAAACAATACATTGCCAGATGCCCAGAGATGGAGATACCTGTAAAAGAACGACTTGTATCCTTGTTTTTGGGATTGCTAAACAAAGAACTTCATGCTATAATCTATAGTAAAAAGCATAAAACCCTAGAAGCGTGTGTGTCGGATGCTATTGACTTAGGAGACAATTGCAAGATTTTCAGTGAAGAAGATGTCCCTAAGGATAACCAAAGAGAGAAGACAACATCCAGTAAACCAGCACAAGTGGGAACTGCTGCTGCTGCACCACTCTCAGCCATAGAAGATATGCTAAAAAGGGTGAACGACATAATGAACAATATGCAAAAAGCACCTATGAGGGGACGAGGACAAGGGATACCTCCACAGCGACAACCAATTAGTCCACAAAAATGGTGTGCAATTGAAGGTAAATGGAACAACCATGAGATCCACGAGTGCTACTTCAGACCAAAGTATGATGGGAATGTTTAGTACGTGCCCATGAGGCCACAAGGACAACCCATGTATAGATATCAACCTAATATGGCCCAAGTTCAAAGACCACCAATGGGTATGGAAAGACCTCAACCTATGTTGGGACAACAGCCTCCGTATCCAGGACATAATGCAATGCCTGTAAAGTACATGCACTCTGAAGGAGTCATAGATGAACAAGCATTAGTGCGTGTTACACCCTATGCAGAGCCTAGTCCATCTACAGTAATGGTAAAAGGAGATTGGTATAATCCACATCCACCACCAATGGAAGAAACCGCGCCTTATGCTCCACCAAAGCTCGCACCAATGTATTATGTAGCTAATCATGGTGTCAGACCTCCCATGGGAATAATCATGGTGTCAGACCTCCCATGGGAATACCCACGATGAAGCCAAGAACAAAAAATTGTCATAACTGTGATGTTGATGATCATTGGAAAAATGAATGTCTAGATCCTGACAAAAACCTCAAACCAATTGAAGCCTATTGCATACAATGTTGCAAAAAGGAAGAAAAATTTCCAGAAGATTGTCCTGAAAATCCTTTGAACAAGGGTAAAACGATAGTAAACGTAGTCCAAGTGATACCTAGTAGCTCATCAGAGAGTGAACCGATTGTTCCAATCAAGGTAATCATTAGAGCCAGGCAAAGAAAAAGAAACACAACTCCTCTGATGATTCGGAAAATACGAAAGTTTCTTCTCAAAAAATCAAAAGAAGCAGAAGCAAAAGATATGAGATGAGAAAACAAAAACGACGGGTTGAAATCGAGGAGAAAGCAAAGAAGCTAGTCCAGGACAAGTTAAAAGAAACTAGTAGTGAATTCAAGGAAACAACCGTGAAATCTGGAGGATCCATCCTGGTTGATAAAATTTTTGAGCCTATTAATGCCGCCTTGGAAGCCTACGAAAGAAAATGGAAAAATTATCCATCTGTAGACATGGAAGCAGCTAAGCTGGAAGCTTATCAAAATTTGGTAAGAATCACGCAAGAAATGCTGGAAAAACAAAAACCCAAACTTGAAAGTATTGCAAAACCTGAAGAGCTTGTGGTAAAAGAAACGAAAGCAAAATACGATATGGTGGCAGAACCCCACCTTGAAACAAACGAACCAGAGCTTATAGTGCCAGACAGTGAAGATGCCTGAGACAGAATTCCATTTGTAGAGGAAGAATGGCTAGGAAACTTGTGGGAAAAAGTGAAAGAGATCAAAGATGGAAGCCTAACTCTAAAGTCAGTTCCTATAGAGGAAGTCTGGTTGGATAACCTACCTTCTGATATGAACATGGATTGCGGATCGAAAGCTTCAGGAATGTTGAAACCATTGACCTTGAAACCATTACCTTCTTACTTGGGAGATAACGAAGATGAATCCATCGTATGCAAGACCACTCAAGGAAAAATAGCATACAAGAGCTAAGTTAGTCTTAAAAGGAGGGGAGGAAAAGTTTTTTGACTTTCCAAACCAGAAATCAAGAATAAAAAAATGATATAGACAAAAGAGAGACACCATAATTGTGAAAACACGACCTATGCCATCAGTCTCCAATAAAACACAATTCCTGATGAAGATAGATGCTAATGATTGCATCAAGAACAAAATAACTGGCAGATATCCTTCAAACAAAAACGTAGAAATGTCTCAAACATCGAGAAAAACAAGGAAGGGTACTCAAGAAAAATCGCAGGATAAGAAACCACTCATGACCAGAGTTGAGCGAAAAAAGAAATATCAAGAGTTGAAAAAAGCTCTAAAGGAGATATACACAACCGAAATGGAAACCACGGAACAGGATCGTAAGGATGTAATGCATGTTCCATCCCATTACAAAAAGTATACTCTCCAAGATCGGAAAATCATAGTTGAACAACCTGTTAGGGAACTACGGAAACAGGGTGAGTTTACGAAGGACCTAAAAACGCTAAAAGGATAGACCTGGCTGAACGAGAAGAAGAGCCTAAACCTGCTTACATTGCGAATGACCTAACAGAAGAAGAAGAAAAGCTTTTGCTAAGTTTGTTAAAGGAATACCGAAATATCTTCGCTTGGTCTTACAAGGATCTCAAGGGTGTTGATCTAGAAATCTGTCAACATACATACTCATGAGAGATAATACGAAACCAAGTAGATAGTGACCATACACGTATAACAAAATATTTGCTAGGAAGATAAAATAAGAGATTGAAAAACTAAAGGAAGCTGAAGTCATTTAAAAAATTGAACACACCAATTGGGTGTCTCCAATTGTGGTAGTATCCAAGAAGAATGGAAAATTACGAGTGTGTGTTAATCTCAAAAAGGTGAATGCAGCTACCATTAGAGACAACTTTCCTTTTCTCATAACTGGGCATGTTTTAGAACGAGTTGCAGGAAAAGAAGCTTACAGCTTCTTAGACGCATTGTTGGGATACAATCAACTTTTGGTTGACCCAAAAGATCAACATAAAACTGCTTTTGCAACAGAATAGGGTATATTTGCCTATCTGGTTATTCCATTTGGGTTTAATGCTCCAGCCATGTTTCAAAGGATGATGAGCCATGCTTTCAAAGAATATCTTAGGAAATTCTTAGAAGTATAGATGGATGATCTCTGCATACATTCATCAATCCGGGCTGATCATTTTGAACACCTCAAAAAGGTATTCGTAAAATGTAGACTTTATAGGATTTGCTTAATCCTGAAAAGTGCACATTCATGGGTAGACAAGGAAAAATTATTGGATATATAGTGTCTAAAAATGGCATAGCTACTGATATTGAGAAGATTCATGTCATTGCTGATTTGCCTAGACCAACAACAGTCAAGGGGGTACAAGCCTTCATGGGGCGTTGTGGATATTATTGACGGTTCATCTACATGTATGCTATAATTCCAAAACCCATGTATAGCTTGATTATGCACTTTGAATGGACCGAAGCATGTGAAGAATCTTCATGAAGCTTAAGCAAGCTCGCACCTCAACTCAAATATAAAAAACATCAGATTGGGGTAAGTTATTCCACGTATATGTAGACGCTTCTAATTTTGCTATCGGTTGTATACTAGCTCAACCAGAAGACGAAAAATTGACTTTTCTATTTCTTATGCTAGCCGACAATTGAACATGGCGGAAAAGAATTACACCACCACCGAAAGAGAAGGATTAGGAATGATCTATGCCGTTAAAAAGTATAGCCATTACCTATTAGCCAACAAGTTTGTGTTCTTTGTGGACCACCAAGCTTTGTTGTATTTGGTCAACAAACCATGCATCACAGGGAGAATAGTGAGATGGTTCATCATTCTTCTCGATTTTTATTTCACTGTGGTTGTAAAAAAAGTCACTACACATCAATGAGCAGATCATTTGTCAAGGATTATTTCAGGGGAATCACCTAAAGGGGTGGACGATGATCTACCAGATGCCTATTTGTTCTTCGTAGAAATGATACCTAAATGGGCGAAAAACATTGTGTCATTAATGACAATAGCTCAAGTGGATTCACAAATACCACTTCCTATCACAATCGGATTAATCGAGCAATTGGCTATGTATCAATTACTAGCTGGAAGGCAATACAAAAGAAATTGGGACAAGATATTGCTCTTATGCATTAATCCTGAAGAAAAAGAACAGTACCTAAGTCAAGCACATGCTACCATACTAGGACTTCACTTTGCGGAAGATCAAACTATGCAATGAATCTTGAGACTTGGATTATTTTGGCCGACTATGAGGAGAGATGTTAGTTTTTTTTGTAAAGGATTGCCCTCAATGTCAAAAACAAACACCCATGCCTCATGTAACATTGTTTCAAATGTCAGCTATTCCTAAGTGGAGTAATTATCTGGTTACTTACTTATCGATCCGAACATTTCCTGAGGATATGAGTAAACGCCATCAAAGAGCAATTGAAACTGAAGCAAGAGACTATGCTCTTATTGGGAACCAATTGTATCGGAGAGGTAAAGATCAACATTTGCATCTTTGTGCAAATGAAAATGAGTATATTCCGATTATAGAACAAGCACATGCTGGATTAGCTAGAGGTTACTTTTCTAGTGAGACCACCGCAAGAGAAATCTTGATGACAGGCATATGGTGGCCAAGACTTTTTGCAGATGCCAAGGAATATGTTTGAAGGTGTGATGCTTGTCAACGAGTGAAAATGCCAACGTGAGTAGATAGCATGCCCTTAAGACCAATGATGGGGGATAGAGCTTTCGCAGAATGGGGTATAGATTTTGTTCGACCAATACAGCCACCTGCTTATAGAACCCAAGCTCAATATATCATTGTAACTATGGACTATTTGACCGAGTGGGCCGAAGCTAAGGAAACTCAAAAGAATGATGCCAGAACCACTGCTGCATTCTTATATGAGTATGTATTCACAAGATACGGACTGCCAATAGAGATTTTCAGTGAGTGATCGGGGAACTCATTTCCTCAATGAGGTAATAGAGTGTTTGCTTAATGATTTTATGGTCATCCATAACAAATCAGCTCCCTATCACCCACAAGCAAACGGACAAGCTGAGCATACGAATAAAATTCTTAGCTCAGTGCTCACTAAAGTGGCTAGTTCAGGAAGGACAGATTGGGAAATGAATCTCCATGCTGCTCTATGGGCTTACCCAATTTCATTCAAAAGAGATTTAAATGCCACACCCTTTAACCTTGTTTATGGTCTTGATTCCATACTTCCAATAGAATTTCTATTGCCGACATTAAGGGTAGCACATAATCTTGAGTGGACTGGACATGAATTGTCAGAAATACTCAAATATTTTGAAAAGCTAGACAAGAAAAGGCTAAATACTGTAGCTCATATCTATGCACAAAAGCAGAAAAAAAAAGTTTTTTGATTCCCACTTAATCACAAAAATCTTCAAGAAAGGAGACTTAGTTTTAATCTATTCCCTTAAGCAACACATTCCCAAGTTTAAGGAAAAGGGAAACGGACCGTTTATCATTGAAGATGTATCTCCAAGTGGAGCAGTAAAATTGTCCACCCTAGATGGTGAACCAATGACTAATTGGATTAGTGGATGTCGTTTAAAGAAATACAATTTGCCACTTACCAATGATTTGCTAGAAAGAATGCATGCAGCCAAGCAAAGAAAGATCAAACGACAGCAGGGTATTGATGAAGCCCAAGAGGAAGCTAGGCTTCGGGTACTCAAATGGAAAGCTGCTCTCAAGAATCAACAGATACCGATTTCCATCAATAATTTGGAAATAGATGATGGACAATGGGAATTACCTAAAGACGCAGTTTCAACAGATGATGACTGGTTAGATGGAATGGACCTGCGCATCAAAGTACAACTCAAGAATCGTAGCACCAATGCTTTGGTCAAATCAGGAGCTAGAGTAAATGCAGTCAGTTATTCCACATACAAGAAGACAACAAGTCAAGCATTGATGACAGGAATAGCGACAATCAAAGGATGCAACAAGAACCCAACCCCAACATTGGGAGTAGTCAACTTGAATGTGATAGTACATGGATGTTCATGTCCTCATCAGTTTGTATGCTTGCCAGATGAACACATGAATGAGACAATGATTTTTGGAATTCCCTGGATGCGAACATACAAAGCTGTACCAGATTGGGATACAAATCAGCTAAAGCTATCACCTAGAGGAGGGCATATCATTGTTCCAATTGCACCAAGCAAAGAGGAATGGAAAAGAAGCAATCATGAGACCAAACCACGAAGTAGTCAATCTTCTCCATCCCCTTGACAATCAAATGCTACATGTAGCATGCAAGGAGTCAGGAAAATTTGGGTACCAAAAGCACAGCTTAAGGATAACTCGATTCAGGTCTGGGGGCCTAAAACTTCACCGACAAAACAAAAGAAGGTTCCAAGAGTTAAAACACAGAGACAAGTATCTCCGAGCAAGGAACCTAACATGAAAATGGTTTGGAAGAAAAAAGAGTACTTATCTTCTCCACAAACCGTAAAACCAATCAAGCAATGGCGAGTTAAGTCCCAAAAGACTCCACCACACCATGCAACACCAAGCCGACCAAGCTACCAATGGCGAGAAAAAGCTCAACACCAGTCAAAAGTTCTACCAACGGCTCAAGCAATCAGTGTGCTAAAGCATCCGGATGGTACAATCAAACAGAGAGCACACAAGCTACAAGATTTGATCTTTGGAAGACATCAGCAGCAAACCCCGACATCAAAACCCTTGAGCTAATTACTCAAGACCCAGCTCTTGCACAACATATTGGTTTGAATTTCATTGATCTTCATAGCATGGTAGAGCTAATCACAGCTATGCATAGACACAATTGTTCAACCCATGAACACAGTCGTCCCGGAGTACGCCATCTAGGAGGGGTGGAAGAGCACTGAGTACTAAGTACTAAGTAATTAAGGGTAATGTGTGAAGAGGGAGGAAAACGTTTGATGTTAACGTGTGATTTCTTGCAAAATTACCTAGTAATGCCCTTATAATTCATCATCAAGGGAAAATTCAATGATAATATCTTCCCGATGAGTTTAGATAGTGTATATACTATCAGAAAATCATCAAAAATAGTCCTTTTTTGGATTTTTTTTCATTTTTATTGATAATGAGGCTTGAAAATAGAAAATTCCAACAAAAAACAATAAAGATGTGTTTTTCAAGGGATTTTATTAATTATTGGATTTTTACTTTACTTTTTTGGAGCATTTTGCTATTTTCTTTGATTTTTTCAAATAAACAGGTCAAAAATTAATAATAAATCTCAGATGGAAAAACGAAAGGCACGATGGCGATCAAAAAGTCAAGATGCACAAGCACAAAAATTCTCAATGAAATCAAAAGATGAAAGCGGGAAGCCTGGATTAGGCGGCCAAGCCTACTTTTGCAAAATTCTTACAGAATGAGCTACAGGAATCCAATCAGGGAAATTTTTGAGTCTAACATAGATTTCACGGTCTAGTAGGACTAACGGGGGAATCTAGGGAAATTTGGTTCGAGAAGTCCGGGTATAAATATCCAAGGTAGGCTAAACCCACCTCATTTCCACTTGCAGCCTTTGCAGAGAGAGATTTCAACCTCTTTCGCGTAACTTTTCCGGAGCCCACAATTCACCATTTTCAGTGCAGTCTCACACGAGACATGAGGGGTAAGTTCTTTACTCGTCAATGATCCATTTTGTACGGCCGATAGCTAGTTTAAACCCCTAGAAAAAACCCTAGAAACCGAGCAGTGTATGAAGACCTACGACCTAAAACTGACCTTAACAGCCTGCCAGCTTGATCAAATCAAATGGGATTTGAACCATAGCATGCGCTAACATAATAGAACCTTTCTATATCATCATATGACCATTCAGCAGGGGTCGAGGGGTCCCCACCAGTAGAAAAGTTAGGTTTTTGGCAAATGCCAGAATTCTGACCTGACTCCACAGATGGTTTGCTTATGAGGTCCATATACAATGTATATGATTGGTTTGGTGAAATCCATCAAGCAAAGCCCTCAAAAAGCAGAAAACGGCTCGAAGTCTACAAAGCGTCAAATTCGACATACGGGGTCAAACTAACTCCAAATGAGCCAGAACTGAACAGGTTGCTTTACAACTATGTTGCGGACAAGTCCAAAGCCTCAAAGTTGACAGACCAACCCAACAGGAAGTGTAGTCACAAAAAGCGGTGATTTCATAGTCGACAAAGCACAAAGTGATGCCGGCATGACTAAACTTGACCAAATTCAATTTAGAACTTGTATTAGGTGTATGGAATATGCTTAGGTCAAAATTTGTAGGTTTTGCAAGGATTTTGTCACTGTTGTAAATAATCACGATTATTTACTTTTGCATCAGTTTTGCTTGGAAATTGTCACCTCACCTCACATCATGTGTACACACCTATTACATGCCAAAAATCAAGTATGAGACAAAATGACCACCCATTACTTGGAAAATTGTCAAAAGACGCAAAGAAGTCTTTGCAAGCCAAATTTTGGGTTATGGACAACATTTCTTGATCCAAATCACCTCATATCTCATACCCAAGGTCTATACAATGCCTAGAACCAATTTGTACCAAAAAATGTTAATTTTGTTAATAATTGCGATTATTTACTTTCTGGTCAAAATTGGAGAATTTTGATATTTTGCCATCATACATCAAAAGTACATGATGTACTAAGCCCACTAGCCACTTTTGAATCAATTTGGAGCTCAAAATCGCAAATTTCCTTACATCTACTGTTTCAAAGACCTAAAGCCGAAATCTAGTACCATTTTCACCCTGTGCATCCAAATGAGCCCATATTTTACTCAGAGCATGTATTTGGTATATACTTGAAACCTATAAAGCCAAGTTTACAAAAAGTTGGAAATTTTTTCTCATCCGTAAATAATCACGATTATTTTCTTTAGTTGAAAATATTTGTTTTGACCACACAGTTTTGTTCCTTGCATATTTTTATGCATCTTTGCTTGTTCAAAAATTGATTTGAAGCAAATTGGACCAAATTGTCAGCATTTTAGTCTAAAGAACATTTCAGAGAAAATTCCAAAAAATTTGCTAACTTTGCACTCTATTCATTGAATAGGAGCCATGCAAGCAGCGGCGGAGACGGCTAAAAAGAAGCTCAACCAAAAGGAGAAACTATAGGAATTGCTCGCTTATCAACTAGACCCCGAGTCAGTCAAAGCAGCAAAGGCATCCTACCTCTCCAGAGAAGAGTTAGAAGAGCACCATACTACGGTCTTCACTGGCAGGTTCAAAAGTGAAGAGGGGCATCAGATGGAGTTGCAACTCCTGCCCAAAGAAGTCTATGATGTAGCCGCAAAGCCAGAGACAAAAGAGGCTAACCGCAGGCTGGGACTCAGGGATTTCTACGAACAAGAGCCTTGTGGAGTGGATTTTCAGAAGGCTTATGAGCTTCTATCCACAATCAAAGAAGATGGAACCGCATAGATATTCGAAACCCAAGGGAACAAGGTCGAAGTAGTGATCACTAAAGAGATAGTGGCCGAGGCACTCAGACTGCCCACATAAGGAATGACCATGCGAGCAAGGGACAGGAAAACTGTAGGAGCATTTACCAAAGAGAGAGACACGGCTACATTCGCCGATCTAATTCACAAACAAGTGGAAGAGCCAGCCCATTTGTACCACCAGCACTTCCATTTCTTGGCAAAAAGGCCACCAAGGTACACTATGCCAAATCACGCCGTGGCCACCACATTCATGTTCTCAAGTCTACAACAAGACAACCAGTGGACCATGTAGAGTATGTCTTGACAACTTTGAAGAGCACCAAGAAGAAGGCAAAATCACTTACTTGGGTGAACCAGAGGTCTTGACTAGAATAGCATACCATGCCCTTGGCATGGCCGACATCCTACCACCTGCTTGTGATCAGAATACATGGATATTGGCAGCACAACCCTCTCCAAGAGCTACAAGGTCAGGAAAAAGATCATATAAATCTGATGAAGAGTCAACTGACAGCTTGCCGGAAGGCACAGCAGCGACAATTCGGATAACGAGGAAAAGAGAACTCGCAGAGAAGAAACAAAAAGAAAAGTTGTGGCCGCACACCAAGAAGAGTCAGCTAAGAAACAAGCATGCTTTGAAAGAGAGAAATAGGCCTACCAGCGCAATAGACAAGCACAAGGGAAGGACCCAGAAAAATGGGTACCTGCTGGACTTAAAGGCTCTAGAACGAAGCATCATACAAGAAAAGAGATGGATGATCCAACAGAGCGTTTAGAAAGAATGTACCAAGAGACTGAAGCTCTAAAGCTGAAGAAGGCAGAAGAAGCTGCTAAGAAAGCCAAAGAGGCAAAAGACCAAAGACAAGCCGAGGAGACGGCTAGAGAAGAAACACAGCAATGATATTGATCTCCCCGACCAACCTCACTGCCTACTGAACAACAGGAACACCCCATGCCAAGCCCACCACCATCATCTGAGAAAGAGAAAGATTCTGAGTCCACCAAACAAATAGAATCCACACAAGAAGATGACCAGCACGAGAGACGAAAAGAGAAAGAAGCCGAGCCGGAACAGGAGAAGGCCGCCAAAGATACTCAAAAGCCTAAAGAGAAAAAGACAAGTGAATCTGCACAAGAGTCTGATAAAGAAGCAGATACAAAAAAGGAGTCTACCACTGCACATGAGAAAGAACCCGAGCTAGAGAAGGAAGAAAGGCCAGCACGTGAAGAGACAGCAAGGTCTGAGCCAACACCCTCTACTTCTACTCAGCCAGAAACTACCGAGGCATCAAAGCCTCAGGATGACCAAGAAGAAGACCGACCATCTACCTCCACACAAGAACCACCAACAGTTACGACGCAGCAGGAATCCACACATGAGGCTGCAGGCACATCTCAGCTGGCACGATAGGAGGAGTGGCAGTCAAACAACGAGGTAATAGTCCAAGTCAATGAATATGCATGGCAGATGCAAGAAATGACGGAGAGACTCCATTCAACAGCATTAAACCGCAGCACAAAGACCAAGGAACTTGAGATGGTGATCGACGCTCTCCAAAGAGAGTTAGAAGACAGGATGATTGTCATCACCAATCTTCAAAGGCAGGTGCAAGAGATAAAGCCAGAAGCTGAACGGCATCAGTTAACCAGAGATAGGCAATGAAAAGAAATGGAGGAATTAGGTGAATTACTTAGCAAATTATCTGATGCCTGCAAAGCAAAAGACAATCAGCTGACAGAAGTTACGAATGAACTTCTTACGACATCTCTATCAGCTCAAAAAATTCAGGTGCAATTAGATGTTGCCAATGCTTCTCTGCAGTACTCTGAACAATGGATCAATGATCAGGCAATCTTCTTACGGCAAATAAGAGAGAATCCAACTGTGGCCTCGATCAAAGGAACTGACAAAGTGTACAAGGCACTTGAAAAGAAAAACAAAGATCTTGAATTGGAATTAAAGCTGGAACAATCACAAATCAGGGACTTGGCACTGATGTGGGTTCAGAGAGAAGAGGAGCTCCTAAAGGAGATGGCAGAACTCAAGCAAATTAATCAACTCCTCAGAGATAGGAAACCAGACATTCAGGAAGAAGCAGGCACTTCAGAGCCGCCGCACAGATAGACATATCCTCGGACTCATTTGATGAGTCTTAGACACAGTCCACAGCAGAGCCGAGTGGTGATGAAAATTTTCAGATTAACATCATGGATGCAGACACAGTGCCAATGGTCTAGCTATCAAAAGCTGAAGAAGACGCACTAAAGGAGAAGATCACCCTAGAGGTGGATGAGCAATGGAAAGCCACAATGGATTGGGAGTTGAGATTTTTACACTCTGTCAACATCACTCAACTCAATCCCAATCAGATCAATGCGCAATGGCATCAACAATCCCTGCCATACCCTCTCATTAAAGTGGAATTATTACAGGTGAAAGAGAGGTTGTACAAAGATATGCAAGAGATGGCGCAGATAACTCTAGAGAGAGGACAAGCGACAAAGGAATACATGGTGAAAACCCTAACGGGTGCCATGTCTTTCTTCAAGAGTCTACCAGATCTCTCCTGTGCCATGTTATATAAAATCTGCAAAATGTTGCTCACATGTATACAAGTTTTTAATGAGCCTGAGAAAATAGGAGCCCCATGGATATCATTTTTGGAAGGTAACAAAGGCTTATGCTACGATCTGAGTAGTCAGCCTTCAGAAGAAGTCCTTTACGGATTCTATGCCAGATGTATGTTCTTGCCATCGAATAATATGCTGGCCTTTGAAGAAGCTTTCTACACTGGATTCTTCACCTGGAAAACGAAGATATTTGCGTCGGTGATCAGCAACCTAACATCCAGGTTTGTAGGCTACTCAACGGTGGAGCTGAAGAATAAAGTGACAATGCAATTTCTGCAAGTGCCCGACAAAGAAGGAAGAATCAGCTACCAGAAGAAGGAACAGGATGCGCTTCAAGACCACCTCGCCGGCCATCAACCCGAAGACTATTTCAGTCCATAAAGTTGTGTCAAGGGACGACACATGCGAGGAGGGGGGGAATGTTAGCAACAAGCTAACAGGGTCATCATTTTTCGGAGTTCTCTTTGTAAAACATTTATTATTTTGATAAATCGGGAATATTGTAACTCCTATTTTCTCATATAAACTCTGTAATTAATGAGCCGGGGCTACAAGCTTCCAAATTGTATCAGCCAGTCATTACCCAGCTTTGGTAGAACTCTAGATTATTAGTTTTAACCACCCAAAAACCTTCTCTAAGGTATAAAATCCAATTTTTGTAAGTTTTTTATAAGTTTTTGGATAAGAAATACACAGCGTGAGCTAACGATGCTCACTCCTCTCCTTCTTGTGCTTCCTACTCCCTCTCCGGTTGTCACATTGCAATTGCGTTTGTTTCATTGAAACCGCAGGTAAGAGCTCTACGCATTGACATAAGCAGTTCACAGTATTTCATAGCTTTTGGCGTCACCGACCCATGGCCTAATTTCATCATAACTAGGAATTTACACTTTCAAATAAAAAACTAAGCATAGGTGGGGTATTGGGGCATCATTGCTAAGCATTTAGATGCATTCTGGGTTGAAAACAACTAGGTCAAAAATCCACTGTTGTTAATAATCGCGATTTTGGAACTTGACCTAAAGTGGGGTTTGAGACCATAAGAATGTGTGCTGAGGTCTTATAAACTTGTTCTAGAATTTTCATTACATTTGGATGTCATTTGATGCTGTAACGGATGTGATTTGTTTGCCAATGAGCGATTGGCTTTTGGTGATTTCAGTCACTTGACTGTAGCTTGAGTTAGATGTGAGTTGTTAGTTGTTTTCCGAGAGATTGACAACCTCTTGTAGCCTCTATGCACTATTTAAGTCAGCTTCGTCCCATGGATTGACAATTTAATCGTGGTTCTTGCTAATACTGCAATAAGATAGGATGGTGAGGTTATACATGCGTCCCACAACCATCCACAGACAAGTTGATCGCAAAGTGTTTACTCTCTTCAGAGGCTTCATTGGTATCCGAGATTTAGTGATCATTGTTGACTTTAACAGTGTGCTTGTGTATGTGCACGATATCCAAAAAACCAGACTTGCCTCGGATGTGTCAATGCTATAATTTAGCAACATAATTTAAGATGATAACATTAGCTATTACCTGCGGAATGATGCAAAGGTATTATTACTTGCATTGAGTCAGGTAGCAGAGGTGTTTTTGTGGACCTCGCCCAATCATCAAAACTTAGAAAAAGCTATTGAGAAGTGCCTGAACCAGGGCAAAAGATGCCTAAGTGGTTTTCTTTCATAGGGTGCTTGCCATATTAGAAGTTGGAGGTTTGATAACCCTCCAAGGACAATGTACTTCAAACACTTAAAAGCCTTTTGGTATCTTTTCCTTGGGTTCAATAAGTCAAACACATTAATGCTAGATGACTCTTTGTATAAAATGTACTTTAATGATCTTGCATGCTATGTCATTTTGCATGGCTTGGAGAATCTAAATGAGAGGTAGTGGAAAAAGTTTGTGAAAGAGATGTGGTGGTGTTTGTTTATGAGTGGATTGAAAGTGCTGAAAGAGTGAAAGATGTCACAACGAGTGTCCATTTGATGCAAGGAACAAGACGCTTGCACATGTTAAGTATGGAGCCTGATTTACCCCTTGTAATTTTTTGTATGCACATTTGTAAGGTCCCCTCTATGAGGAATAGCCATCATGCGTGAAGAAAAATTACTGCAAGTACACCATCACTTGGTGGCTCATTGTACTATGTAACATTTATCGACGATGCGACTAGGAAAACATGGGTTTATTGAATAAAGAATGAATCCAATGTGTTTTCCATATTTTAAAGGTGGAAAGCCTTTGTGGAGAATGAAGCAGGTACCAAAGTTAAATGCCTCAAATCCGACAATGGAGTCAAGCTTTTGAAAGCTTTTGTGCTAGCAATGGCATTTTGAGGCAAAGGACAACCCCAAGGACACCTCAAAAATTTTGCATTTTCAAAAGGATGAATAGAACAATCATGGAGTGAGCACCAAGAATGTGGCTACATACAAGCCTATCGCTTGAGCTTTGGACAAAAGCAGTAAGTAGGTATGTGTACTTGATCAATCGTTCACCCTCAACAACATTGGATGGGGGAGTTCAAGAAGAGGCATGGACATGTAAACCAATGATTTATGCATTTCTCAAAGTGTCTGGGTGTGAGGCTTTCATGCACATAGATAATAGCCTACGGTCAAATCTAGATGCAAAGTCTGAAAAGTGTTTCTTCATTGGCTATGGAGAAGCTGACTTTGGGTATCACCTATTGAATCGTGAAGATGGTAAAATCTTTAGAAGTAGGGATGTAATTTTCAATGAATGAAATATGTACAAAGATTACTTCAAAAGAAAAAAAACAAAAGAAATAGGTGATGACTACATGGAGCTTGAGGATCAAGGAGTGCAAACAGTGACAACGTGCAACAACGTCAACCAAATGAGGAGCC
Source organism: Adiantum capillus-veneris (assembly GCF_014529385.1). Taxonomy (NCBI): domain Eukaryota; kingdom Viridiplantae; phylum Streptophyta; class Polypodiopsida; order Polypodiales; family Pteridaceae; genus Adiantum; species Adiantum capillus-veneris. The sequence continues at coordinate 123,786,939 of NC_140959.1, forward strand.
TCAACCTATTCCCCGAAGATCCACAAGAGCAAGCTAGAAAGGTTTTTTTCTTCCTTTAACCATCTCCTGGTCTCAGATTTTGGAGAGTTGAAATCATAGAAGAAGCTATTCAACACAAATCCAAAGAAGAATGGAATCACAATCAAACATGGGAGTCGGTTGAGTTGCCTAAACGTAAGCAGGAACTATAGAACAAATGGGTGTATAAGCTGAAGGAAGAAGAAGGTGGGAAGAAAAGGTAAAAGTTCAGGCTTGTGGTAAAAGGGTTTTCTTAAAAGAAAGGTATTGACTTGAATGAAATATTTTCTCCTGTTGTAAAAATAAACTCAATTAGGCTTGTCTTAAGCCTTATGGCTGCTCATGATTTAAATCTTGAGAAAATGGATGTAAATACGACATTCCCTCATGGTGACTCAGAGGAGGAAATTTACAAGTTTCAATGAAAGGGATATGAAGTAAAAGGTAAGGATAAAATGTTTTGCAGATTAAAGAAGACCTTGTATGGTTTAAAGCAAGCATAAAGACAGTGGTACTTGAAGTTCGATCGATGGATGTTGGATCATGAATTCCAAATATGCAACTTAGATCACTGCGTCTACACAAAGAATTCGGGAGATGGGAAGTTCATCATCCTATATATGTTGATGACATGATAATTGCAAGTGCTAACATACACAACGTCAAAGACCTAAAAGAGAAGCTATCTAAATATTTTTCAATGAAGAATTTAGGTGCTGCAAAGGGGATACTTGGTATGAAAATATCAAGGGATAGGACGAAAAAGACACTAAAGCTAACTCAAGAGGATTACATCAAGAAGTTATTAGAGAGGTTTGCAATGCAAGATGCAAAATCAGTTTCTACACCTTTGGCTAGTCACTTTAAACTAACCAAGCGGCAAGGATATGTGTCCAAAGACACAAGAGGAGATAGCCTATATGTCTAAATTTCCATATGTTGCAACGATAGGTTCTCTAATGTATGCTATGGTTTGGACAATGATAGATATTGCACATGCAGTGTGATTTGTGAGTAGGTTCATGGATAATCCGGGTAAAGAGCATTGGCAAGCTATGAAGTGGATACTTAGGTATCTAAAGGGGACAACCAAAAATACTTAGGTATCTAAAGGGGACAACCAAAAATGCTTTGTATTTTGGAGACACTGACATTTTCTTGCAAGGGTATGTTGATTCAGATATGGCAAGAGGAAAAGATACTCAAAGGAGCACTACTGGCTATGTATTCATGGTTGGAGGCACAACAACAAGTTGGGCTTCAGAGTTGTAGAAAGTGGTTTCACTTTCTACCACATAAGAAAATATGTAGCAATGACAGAGGCAAGTAAAGAGATTCTGTAGCTTCACAGATTCGTGGATGAGCTTGGATACAAGCAAGACAATTGTGTCTTGTACAGTGAAAATCAAAGCACCATTCATCTTGCAAAGAATTCAAACTTTCACTCAAGGACAAAGCACATTGAGGTGAGATATCACTTCATACACACTCTTTTGGAAGAGGGACAACTAAAGCTAGGAAAGGTGCTCACAAGTGAAAATCATGTAGACATGTCTACAAAGGTAGTCAACAAGGAGAAGTTGAGCTTTTGTTCATCTTCAATCCGCATTCAAGGATAAGAAGCCAGGATGGAAAGCAGTCATAGGTTCGGTGTGGAAATTACTCTCCAAGTGGGAGATTGAGTATGGAGCCTTATTTACCCCTTGTAATTTTTTTGTATGCACATTTGTAAGGCCCTCATTATGAGGAGAATCCATCATGTGAAGTAAATCACTTGCCAAAAAACAAAAAAATCACTAACAGTCTCGAGCCAAAAAACCCTAAACCCTAAACCGGCTAAAATTTTCCTTTTTGCCAAAATATTATGGCTGAACGACGGCCGTAAAGCAATTAAAAAATGGCCATTTGGTCAAAATTTAATGGCCGGTGGCCAATTTCAAGGCATGCTTGTCTTCTCAAGGACAACCACATGGGCAAATTGGAGAGTCCAACTTGAACTTTTATACACAAGGGCGGCTACACACAGCTGCCTCTCATGAGAGAGGGCAACCAATTTGGCCTATAAAAGAAGTCCTTTTCTACCACACAAAAGGCATTGTGGTGCATTGTGAAGTTGATGTGAGGTGGTGAGAGTGAAGCAAGGTGGGAGCTCCATTAAGGGTATAATCCCTTTGTAACCTACTTCTACTTTTTAGTACTAAAGCTATTGAGTGGATTCTTTCCCATGGATGTAGCCCACACTCGGTGAACCATGTATATCGTGCTCTCTCTCTCTCTCTCTCTCTCTCTCTCTCTCTCTCTCTCTCTCTCTCTCTCTCTCTCTCTACTCTATAATCTCTCATGTGTGAAAATTTGTCTCTCTCCATTAAGTAAGATACTCTAGTATCTACTTAGCTACGTCCTATTTCCTAATAGCACAATGGAATTGAGACATTTTCAGTGAAAATGTACAGCACAAGAAGGAAGTAATTGATAGTCCAAACTTGCCGAAGATGCCAAGGAGTCAAAAGTGTCCATATAGACATCCTGTATAGCTAGTTATTGTCTCCATGTCATAATGGCTGAAAAAATATTCATACATATACATATACAGATATGTAATATACAAAAATACTTGTGTCGATGCCTATCTAATTTTTATCTTAAGGTTCTCTAAAGTGTTGGCCAAGTGCTCTGAAAACTATCAATGGCCAAGTGGTCAAGTGGTAATAATGTGCATATCTAGACCTCTACCCTCTCCATTTTTTCTCTCTCTATTGAAATGGATGTTGTCGTCTATGGTCCTTGAATTTTTTATGGTCCTAAGTTCTATTTTAACTTATGTATATAAAAAGGGTGTTTAAGGTGGTGATGGCCCAATGTCTGTCAAGTGAATCTTAAGTGCTGAGAATTGGTAGAAAGTCCATAACAAAAGCTAGCCCAATGCCTATTAAGTGGATCTTAAGTACTGGAAAGTGGTTGAAAATACCCAGTAAGTGCTAGCCCAATGCATGTCAAGTGGATCTAAAGTGCTCAAAATTGGTAGAAAACAACAGCTAGCCCAATGCCTACTAAGTGGATATTAAGTGCTAGAAAGTGGTGGAAAGTCCCTAACAAGTGCTAGCCTAGTGCCTGTCAAGTGGATCTGAAGTGCTAGAAAGTGATGGAAAGTCCCTAACAAGTGCTAGCCCAATGCCTGTCAAGTGGATCTAAAGTGTTGGAAAGTCCCTAACAAGTGCTAGCCTAGTGCCTATCAACAAGTGGTTCTAAAGTGTTGGAAAGTTCATAATTGATTTGTTCAAATACATCAACTAAAAATTCATACACATTAGGCTCCCCTTCCATTGGGAACATTGGGAACCTAATGCGCATTGCACTAGGTGGGAGTATATAAGTGCAGTGGGCTTGTTTTCCATAAGCACATAGGTATCATCTCTCCCATTTACCTTGTCATAAAATAGCTCCTCAACAACATATGATTTTTTTTTAATATGGTTGTGCCATTCATCCCTTTTGCAGCTCTTAGTCAAGCACTTTGTGTTATTGCACTTGAGGATGTAGAAGTCTGTGTCTGGCTCCTCTTCATCCACTATAAAACCATCAAAGCATTGTTGAGGTCATCGTGGTGGCCAGCATATATGGGGGCATATCCATCCTCATCATCACTGGATGCTACACTATTATTTTCATCCCTGACTATGGGTTATATTTGCAAGTACTCCCACCCCTCCACACAGTCTTTGTTTGTGTATATCCTCCATTGACCTTTCATACACGCACGTCAAAAGCAAGGCAATAGTTTTCATCTTAGCCCCTACATATTTACTTGGCTATAGCCATTGACACAATGAAAATATCGAGACCCTTTGATTTACATGCAATCCCACTCTGTGTCTCTGTCTACATCCTCGCCACGTCACCAAGCTTGACCTCCCAGAATAAACGATTGTCTTTCTTGATTTTCTATGGTTCTTATTTCCGAAAGGTTGCATTGAGGAATGCGACCACAATTGAAGCGTTATGGAACACCTGTCTCTCAAGTTTCATATGCTCATGTGTGAGTGCTCTTTTTAGCAGTGCAATAGTCCCATCGTGTTCACCCTTCCCATGGCCAGAAGCAAATAAGTTGTGCATCATCTTGATGCCATTCATATTGAAGTAGCGGGCTACAAAATAGAATGGTTGTCTTGCTTTGAACTGTGAAGGGGCACCATCAAACCAAACCCAGTGTCGTTTGACACTACAGCCTTGAAGTTTCAGCTTGTAATTGTGTAACAAAAAACAATGCTGCACAAACAAAGTGTCACATGTCTTGTCATCAAAAAATCTCTTAGAGACACATGTAAACACTTATAAACCTCTCAAGAACTATAAAGCACTTACAAGCCCTGAGAGACATATGTAAACACCTACAAACATCTCTCAAGCACCATAGAGCAAGGGCAAGCACTTTAATGCACAGACAAGCATTAAAAATCTCTATCAAAAACCATAAATATTGGTAAAGTAGTCTAATGCACTAACAAGCACCCGGGTTTTCTTGGAGGTAGTTGGAAGCACTCAAAGAATTAGAAGCACTTGAAAGTACAACCAGACTATAATGGAGTAACATACACATGAAAGCAGTTAAGCAATTGGAGGCACCTTCAAGGTTGATAAAGAATTTGGAAGAGAATACAAGCCCAGATAAAAGCATTATGACACACTCTCACATGTTTGGGGTGATATACATGACGCAAATCGAGTAGATGCACTGGATGCAGTACATGCACACTCATTAGGAAGAGAATGGGATCTAGGAGGGCCTCTTTATTTGGCATTTTTAGGAAGTCAAACCTTCAATATTAAGAAAGTAATTGAAGGACAGTTTTTGAATTCAAACAGGAAAAACAACTAGTTTATTTGAATTCAAAGTTTCCCCCAAAATGGAATTTAAAATCTACCAAGTAAAACCATATCATGTAGCATATCTATGGAAGAGCTTGATGTGTAGATTGCGGATCTATGATCTCCACTAAAATTGGAGATCATATGTGGGAGTTATGGAAGGCCGAAAATCATTAAAAAAATTTCCTCCTTTTTGGGGGGAAAAGTGCATCCTTTGACCACTCTTACACATCTCTTACACACCCACCATTCTTGCACACATGGCGTACACCTATTTGTCAAAATGTTAATCACCTCCATAAGGTCATGGCAAATAAAGAGGCCCTCCTACACCCCATCCTCTTCTTAATGCTTGCATATTCTCTTTCAAATAGCATCTTTCTTGTTTGGGGAGATGCGGTTTTCCCACGTCCAAAACTAAAACACAATTTTCCTAACTTCGGTTGATATGATGCTTTCTCTATGCACTTGACGGTGACAAGCATCTAAGGGAAGTGATCCTTCCTCTGCATCATGGTGAAGCTGAAAATTTGCAGAAATGACATTTCTTCGGGGCAATCCTAAAGCCTTGGAAACATCTCTACTGCTCATTTCATCATCACCACCACCCACTCCATTTATGCATGCCATGATAGTAGCCCGTTTTTAAAAAAAAACATTATTTGAATGGGGTGTTTTCACCTCAGATAATGTATGACAAATGTTAGAGAAAATAACTCTCTCAATTGTCTCTGACATGTGTTGCAAATTTGAGAACGTTGGATGAAGGAGAAGTTGCTATAGAATCCTCATTTGAAGAGACTAAAAAAAGCTCGTTTGTTTGTTTATGCCAGCACTTAGCAATCGCCCTGCAGATTTTCTTTGCCTCTCACTCATCAATGTCATCATCCTCACATGTTTTTGTCATCCTCTTCTCTATAGGGCCTGGGGCCTTTGGAGGATGCCATCGTGGGTAGGCTATGGCAGCGAGAGAGAGAGTGCAGAAGCAAGAGAGGAGATGAATAAGAGACAGAGAGGGGAGGAAGAGATTTGACACAAGACAAGAGAAAGCTAAAAATAACACTATGATTGTATTTCTTTATTGATTAGATACTTATATAGTTCTTTCTTTTCCATGAAAACTTAATCCCAACTAACCTTTCTTGCATGCTTCATAAGAGCATGTTTCCATGGGTTGACACCTCTTATTGCACCAAGGCTTGAACACCCAACAATCCCCTCAAGCCTGAACTAGATAGACCACTCTCATGATATCGCGAGTTTTGGTGCTCATCAAGTGAGTTTTATGTTCGCTCGCAACCAAGGGTTTTGGTGCACCCATAACCTGGTGCTACTGTTAAGCTACCAGCAAACAGAGTTTTTGGTTGACTTCCAAACCTTGGGTTTAAGGTGTACCCAATAACCTCATAGCACTTGAACAAAAACTGTTATTTTTGGGAGGTCTTACTACTTTGTATGTGTGGCCGTGTCTAACCCGTACAAATTTTGGCATGGCAAGAATTGACAATCTAACACAAGGCTTTGACATAAATAAATGATGAAAACAGACCGTACAACTTATGACACTAACAAATAAAAACAAATTTGAGCAAGAAGAGACATCTATTCTTCAAAGAGCTTCCATTGATGTTATATGTCATGTATGGATCAAGTAGATAGGCATAGCTTGGTTGCATAGAGCTTCACTCCAAAACATTTGTGCGTAATGTCGGCATCAAAAACCAAATCTTGTATCTCCATCATTTGCAACCAAAGTTTTTTGACTATAAGAAACAAAAATTTTCAACAGTTTCTCTTCCATCTGATATGGAGAATGGGTCTTGGAACCATGTACCAAACTATAAATGCACCAAAGCTTTGTAGAAGTGGATGTCTTCGAGAACAACGATTTGGTATACAATTTTCAAATATCAATAAAGCACAGCTACTCTGCTTGTGCTTTCAATCTTGATGTACCATGCAACACACAAGATTGGGTTTGAAGGCGAGAAGAAACTCTTGCATAGTGGCGGCGAAGGATTTTTGTAAAACAAATTTAAGTGAATGATAGAGAATATTGGAGACAATAATAAAATTCTGCACCATTGTTAAGCAGACAAATTGTCCCCTATGAGAAAACATTTTGATATGTCATTCTTAGTCACTATGCAAAAGACCCCCCTTCAGGCTAGCTAAACTCCATTACATGGTTTTAATATGCACCAGTTGAGGCTCTGCGACTGTAGTGTTTCGAGGTGCTCACAATTGGCAAACCTAGCGCCAAATTTGGTCTACATTCTGATATGCTCATAGAGCTGCCACCATTGCTCTAGGAATTGTGCCAACAATAACTTCTTGAGACACCTACATCCATCAATAGCTTTGCACCACTGCAGCAACATTGTTTTGACACGCCAAGTGCAGGGAAAGAGCACCGCTCAGGTTTGCATCAACCGCTGCCTAGGAGACCAATGTCCAAATTGGTGGCATGTTGATATGCATCACCTACAACATGGGATGCCATTTGGAGCTCTGATACCACTTGTAGAGCATGGGGCCTATGGAGGATGCCATTGTGGACAACCCACGGCAGCAAGAGAGAGTGCATAAGCAAGAGAGGAGATGAAAGAGAAGAAGAGAGGGAAAGAAGAGATTTGAACGATACAAGAGCAAGCTAAAAATAAAACTATGATTGTATTTCTTGATTAAAAAGATACATAGACAGTGCATTCTTTGCCATGCAAACTTAAGCTCAACTAACCTTTCTTGCATGCTTCATAAGAGCATGTTTCCACAGGCTGACACCACTTATCGGACTAGGGCTTGAACACCCAACATTCTCAATGCTTCTTTGTTCCCTCTTCTTTGCATCCCAATAGTTTTGTAGACGGAGAAAAATATATCCCCTAGGATGCCTTGTATAATAGACACTGGAGGAAGATGGGTGTCTGTACTGCCATTTTGAACACTATGAGGTTCCATGTGGAACAAGTTATGATGCTGATGATGTAGCACAGAAGACCATCAAAACATAGCCATAGTACTCATGGAGAGAGAGAGAGAGAGAGAGAGAGAGAGAGAGAGAAAGAGAGAGAGAGCATAGAAGGTGCTAAGATGCTACTCGAGAATATGCAACAGTCATGGTTGAATGGACTTCATTAGAAACATCATCCATCCATGCCTAAGTTGGGAAGACAAGCATAGAGCTGTGAAATTCAGAAGTAGAGGCTACAAAGAGAGAGAGAGAGAGAGAGAGAGAGAGAGAGCATCATAGTACTGATGGCAGTTGAGGCATGTACCAGGACTGGAGCAAAATGCCATTTGCTTATATTTGAATTTAAAAGCGCTTTTGACAGCCCGCCTTATTGCCCCCTCTCTCCTCGCAAAAGAGGTGTCCAAGACACTCATTTTTGGTAGCACCTATACATGCCATCACCCTCCTACTTGTAGTGAAAATGGAGGTCAAAATGAGCCCGAATAAAAATTTTGAGTAAACCAAGCTCTATGGATCCTCCTATTTGTTGACTTGATGACGCTCACCAAAGTTGAACCAAATTGGAGAAATTGAGTAGGTATTGGTAACGTTGGTGACTATGCTCGAGAGGACGCAACTTGCTCTGATACCAATTGTTGGAATTAGGGTTACAGGGAAGCATAAAAAGTTTGGAGAAGATGAAGAAGCTCAAGGCACACAACAAAGAGTGTATTGCTTAGTGCACAATATAAAGATAAGTTAGCCCTAGAGTGATGGGCATATATAAAATGCACGAGGGAAAAACATCCTAGTGAGGGAGAAAATTCCCAAGTGGTCCTAAGTGTGTTCACGCACATCACCAACACATATATGGTAACATTGACCTTTAAAACTTTGAGAAAGTGAGCTTTGTTAGTAGTCTCAAGTTTGAGTGCAAGTGCTTTGGCCAACAACTTGGTCTTTCTTAATTCTTCTACTTGTAAATCAACAAGCACAGCCTTGGCTTTAAACGACCTCTTGTGCTCCTCCTTTGAAGCGTTGCCTTCTTGCCTATTTTTTTGAGATCTTTTCCACTTTCTCTTTTTTTTTTTTGAGATCTCAATATTTCTTTACCGTGGCCCTTGTTAATTGCCATTTAGATGTTGTGCACCAGTGTGTTCCAGGCTCAAGGGTCTGTCGCTTTCACATCTTTCTTCAACTTGTGCAACGCCAAGTTAGTGAGGGATCTGAAGAGTGGGCCCTTGAAGAGATACTCCTTGAAACAAGTTTTTAATTCTTCCCTTCTAGATAGCACTCTTCCCCCTCAACCCTAGCATTTTTTTATTTCAAGGAAAAGTAGTCCAGCATAATCTAAGTGGAATCTACACTCAACTCCACTACTGGTGGAAGATACTTCGCATGGTGTGAGAGGTAGCACCTATCGAGAGAAGAGGCTCTATTGGCAAACTGGAGCACACTTGCAGCTTGGAGACCATATAAAGTGTCCTTATTTGGTGCCCTTATGCTCAAGGAGAAACAAAATTAATTCCTTGAAAAAGGTTTCCTTTATGCTAGTGTTTTACCTTAGAATACCTTGCACTCTTTGATCACCAAAAAGATGGGACCCTCTACCATTGTATTAACTAGCAACGATTTAAATAAGTCTAATTGCCCCTTGTTTTGATACCAGATGCATTGTTGATATGGGCCCGTTAGGGAAAGCATTTGTCATAAATGGTTTGATACCTGAAGAAGGAATATTGGAAGTAGCAGCATTGTTATTGCTACCACTTCATTGTGCATCAATAAAAGTCTTATCAACAACACGTTGCTTAGCCATGTTTTTACTTGACATAGCCTCTTGCAATAGCAAAGTGACGAGAAAGTGACCAACGCATCAAATTTAACAACATAATTATTGCCCTATACAACAAGCCTAAAAGTAGAAGCAACAATCTGATACAAGTATGGTAATGTCTCCAAAATAGTCTGCACAAGTGAATGGTTGGGAATGACTTCACCTGCAATAATGAGTTTCTCATTGATATCTTTGATTTCAGCAAGAAAAATGTTCATTTTATCTTCCTCATGCATGACCTTTGATTCTAGCTGTTTGCACAAAGATGCAAGTTTTGCCTTATTCCAACTTGCATACAAGTTAGCTGGAATATGCCAAGCCTATTTTGCTGTTTTGATTGAATGAATATGAGGAATAATGGTGAACTTGACAGGCAAAGTGATCAATGCATGCGCTTGCACATCTTTCCCGTCCCAACAAGCCTGTTTAGCTGTAGATAAAACATCACTAGCAATAGAAGCATAACTTCTAGAACCTGTAACATCCTCCACAGAACGTGGACATACATCATAACCTTTAACAATGTCCCATACACTCTTGGAAACAAGTACATGCATCATGTAAGCGCATGATGTATAGTTGTCACCATCAAACTTATCATCAACAAAAAACAACTTGAAAAAATCACTGCTCTCAACCCTAGTGAAAGACTAAACGTGATGTGGAAAATGCACAAACTAAGTAGAAACTCAAGGACAAATATATGTGCCACATACCACAAACCATAGTAGACTCTTAAAGACGTATTATGCAAAAATCTGTAGTGGAAGGGATTTTGCACAAAAGGACAAAATTGCTTGCATAATATTTGAGGTAGTGGAAATAAAGGCCAAAAGAGCTCAACCCAAAAAATTTAGCACATTTGTAGATGCTCACCAAAGCACACCAAAATCAGAGAAAGTGAGTAAGAGGGTGCTGGCGACTATGCCCGGGTGGATGTAACCTGCTCGGATACCAATTGTTGGAGTTAGAGTTACAAAAATGCTCACAAATCTTGGAAATTGAGAAGAAACACAAGGCACACAACAAAGAATGTATTAGGGTAAAGGGGCCAACTAAAAACCGGGTCCGTGTGCTAGGACCCGTTTGCCACTTTTAATAAAGTAATTTTACTCCAAAGATGAGACACGTTCAGCTGCATGGTGGACTATTAAATCAAGCTGAGATGAAGGCATGGCCGTCTGATTCCGAACTCGAGCCTGCTGGCTTATTGGTTTTATTTGAACCCGTCAATGTCTTCCTACTCATGGCCAAATTTTTACACAAAAAATTTTATATGCCGCATGTGTCTTGCATGCTTCACCGCTTGTGATGCCGATTCTACCCAGATAGCTCTCACATTCAACTCTCGAATGCGGCCTTCCATGTTGAAAATAGTGTAGAGGATTGGCAGCAATCCGTCGCCTCTCTTAGGTGGTACTATATTGGATGTTTTACCCTACTTGGTGTGTAAACACAAAATATGATAGCACTAGAGTGATGGGCATATACACAAAGCATGGAGAGAAAAACCTCTTAGTGAGGGAAAAAGGTGCCGCGGCAGTCCTAGGTGTGTTCACAGACATCAATACCATATACATGGTAACAATGCCTATTCCAAACTAGTGCTCAAACCACAACTATCAACCTCGTTTCAGCTTTTGGGAATCTCGATGGGTTGACAATAGCCATAGATTGCAAAAATGAACTATTTTGGGGTACACCAAATATGTATCTACGTTTTTGGAACAATTTGTTTGGATGGAATTCATCCAAATTCTTTCTTTGGCTGAATAAAAGGAAGAGGGGGGGTGGGGACATGGAAGAGAGAGAGAGAGAGAGAGAGAGAGAGAGAGAGAGAGAGAGAGGAAGAATTTATTTGTGGAGATCATTTGCGCTGGCATGTGGCACGAAGAGACAGAGGCAACTAGAGAGACCACAGGCAGAGGCGCGCTCTTTGCCATGGATGCGAATAGGCAGTGGCCCTGCAATCTTTCTTTTTTTTGTCGAGCAACGCATCGCATGAGTCACTCTCTCTCAAGGAATTACTAACTCTCCCAAGAGAAATGCAGATTGGATAGTGGATAGGAAGGTGGGATAGGCAAGGAGTGTTGCATGTAGAGGTGGAGGCACCCGACTCTAGATGAAGAGGGGAGGGATACGTAAGCAAGGATTGCTACTACAGAGACAACGGGGTGACAAGGGCGGAGGATGGATCGGCGGACAATGATGCAAGGAAGGGGGCGACAAGGGAGGATGGTGGATTGGAGGGGAGCGAGATCAAGGATGTCTGCAAGTGGGATTATGGCATTTGCAGGTGCCTTGTCACGCATGTGCGCATGCCTGGCTAAGCTTAAGACCACAGGTCGAGCACAAAGAACATAGCCAGCGTGTGTATGGGTCATTGCCACAAAAGCAGGGTACGAGCATATGAGAATTCTCTCTCTTTCTCTCTCTAACACATTCAAGGCTGCACAATCAATGCGGACAGAGTGGATGGGATGAGCAGAAGGGTCTGAAGGAGAGAGTTGGGGGGATGCTATGGCGGGTGCAATAGTCTCTCTCTCTCTCTCTGAGCTACACGGACGGTATTGGACTGCCTCAAGCTACTTCTTGCAAGATGCTCCTTCTCAGCTCTGGGGAGTTCACTAAAGTATACATAACATAGCACGTGCGTTCAATAAAAGGGATTTAAATTTCTTATAGTTTTCATCATAACTAGGAATTTACACTTTTAAATAAAAAACTAAGCATAGATAGGGTATTGGGGCATCATTGCTAAGCATTTGGATGCATTCGGGGTCGAAAACGACTAGGTCAAAAATCCACTGTTGTTAATAATCACGATTTTGAAACTTGATCTAAAGTGGGATTTGAGGCCATAGGCATGTGTGCTTAGGTCTTATAAAATTGTCCTAGAAGTTTCGTCACATTTGGATGTCATTTGATGTTGTAACTGATGTGATTTGCTTGTCGATGAGTGATTGGCTTTTGGTGATTTCAGTCACTTGAGTGTAGCTTGAGTTAGATGCGAGTTGTTAGTTGTTTTTCGAGAGATTGAGAACCTCTTTTAGCCTCTATGCACTAGTCAAGTCAGCTTCGTCCCATGGTTTGACAATTTAATCATGGTTCTTACTAATACTGCAATAAGATAGGGTTAGACATGCGTCCCACAGGTGATAGGTTACATTTTTATTAGGTGACCTCCCCGGGGTCTCTGGTTAGTGAAGTAAACTAGGGTACCCTAGATTACCTCTTGGAAGTAATCTAAGGTACCAAGTATCTCTTTTGACATGCAATCTAAAACTAATAAAGGCACCCAAAAGGGTTAGTGAAGTAATCTAGGGTATCCCATATTGCCTGTGGGTACTCCCCCCCCCCCCCCCCCCCCCCCCCCAAAAGGGCTTGCTCTCTGGTTAGTCAAGTAATATAGGGTACCCTATATTACTTGTGGGAAGTAATCTAGGGTACCCTAGTGTACTTGTGGCCACTTTCCACACATAAAAAGGTTTCTCTCTAATCAATGAAGTAATCTAGGGTACCCTAGGTTACCTAAAGAAATTAAACTAGGGTTCAATAGATTACCTCTGGGTACTTCCCACACATAAAAAAGGTTGCTCTCTGGTCAGTGAAGTAATCTAGGGTACCATAGATTACCTAAAGGAAGTAAACTAGGGTACCCTAGATTACCTGTGGGCACTTCCCACACATAAAAAGGTTTCTCTCTGGCCAGTGAAGTAATCTAGGGTACCCTATATTACCAATGGATAACTCAAGAAGGCTATAACTTAAAGAGTACTAAATTCAAGTGAGACACACCAAAATTCAAGTTAAGATTCAATGTATAAATTGTATGGTTAAATGACCGACCTTTCTAAAGGTATATGATCCCTGAATACAAGCAAGATCCTTGTGCTAGAGGCACATACTCTGATTGTCTCCTTTGTTTCTCTCTTGCATAGAGCTAAGGTACGCTCATCATCTTCTTCATCTGGATAAATACATAAAACAATAGTACAAAAAAACTAGAGGGTCCATCACAAATGTGGGCCTCTTTTCCCAAAAATACATGATTTAGGGACGTTGTGAAAATGCCTTTTTTCCAATGGCAATAATGCATGGGATGTGTGAAAAGCATCAAGGGGCTAACCAGCAGTGTTTTTGAACAACAATGGGGACACCAAATTCTTGGGCTCCCATTGAAACGCACATGGTGACGACCATGTTGATGTTTTCTTCGTAAAATTCTTGTTTGATGTCAAGGATTTGGGGGTATCATGACTTGATCATGGTCATGAACAACTTTTGTGCCATGGCCAAGTCAAGTATGCATCACATGCGCTTGAATTTTATGTGTGTGGCCTCGTTCTAGAATGTTGATCTTATTTGGGCATGCCAATGATCCAAGAGTGTCCCTGATGGATTGAAGTTGGTACAAAATAATACCCATCTCTTTGTTGGTTTTCTTTGGGAGGTCTTCTTGGATGGACACCATAGAAGTTCTTATTTCCTCCATCATGGTTAACACCTCTTCCAAAGGTTGTGGAGTGTTGCATGTTGTATCTTCATTGATATCCCTCGTCATGTCATGGGTATTGTCTACTATTGAGATTGTGTGAGTCAAATGGGGAAAGTGATTCATAACTATCAAGCGGGTGCCATATAGATGCTTACATTCCGATCTCTAGTCCAAAAAATCACAATAATTTCTTTGCAAATTAACATAATACCATTGATTCCTACTATTTGAGCTCTTTATTTTGAATTGCTACGTTAATTCATCAACTACTTGTAGAAAAACTTCCCACCTCTTTAAATACTGGTGTTGTAAAAATCGTCCATAAAAGAGGAGTAAAGGAGGACTTAGGAAATTGGAGACCCATTACTTGTCTGACTTCTACTTTTAAAAAAATTCCATGGCCCTAGCTAGGAGACTAAGCCCTATCATGCACAACATTATTCTCCCAAATCAGAAGGGTTTTATCAAGGGTAGATTCATTCTAGAATCATCACTTTGTGGGAATCTTTTGAGTATGCAGAGGAGTTAGATCAACCTTTTTGTTTTTTCAGAATTGACTTTGACAAAGCATATGACATGATAGATTGGGATGTCATCTTTAAATCTTCATTTTATATAGGGTTTCGTAAAAGCTGTATCAAGTTTGTATAGGTGTTGTTTGGCAGCAAAACTAGCAACCAATGGTGATTTGACAGATTCTATTCTCGTTCAAAGATCTATTAGACAAGGGTGCCCCACTGCTCCTTTGTTGTATGCAATTTTCTCAGATGCCCTAAGTTAGCTTGTCAGATCAGTTATGGACCAGGGTCAACTTAAAGGCATTGAAGTTCCTGGAGCCAACCACATTCTTTGTCTACAACAATTTCCTGATGATACAAATGCCCTCATTCACAATGATCAACCCTTAATTGAGTGCTTCTGGAAATGCCTTCATACATTCTCCTTGAAAGTTTTTCTGTCATTAATCACACAGAAATTAGTGTTGAGTCAACTACTGGCTATATCCCCCAATGTATCACAGATCACAGATGCTAGGTGCCAATCCTCCTAGGAATGGACAACTCTTTAGACTGCTTGGTATCCCTATGGGCTTCAAAGTTTCCTTCAAGCAAAGGTGGGATTGGGTTATTCAGAGGATCAGAGGTAAGTAAAAAATGGCAGGGTCATCCTTCCTCATTAGCTAGCAGATATTTTGTGTTAAATCACTACATAGTGCCATCTCTCATTTATTTTTTGGCATGCTGGTCCCCAGCTAAATATCAACTTCAAGTTTTCTTCTTCCTGTTCAAAACTTTCGTGTGGGGAGGAGACCTTCAACTCACCAAGCTTGCCAAAGTACATTGGGATGTTTTCTGGTCTCCTAAGGAAAATGGTGGTTTAGGGTTTCTGAACCCACAGCTAATCGCAGGCTAACCAGTTGCTAAGTGGATATGAGAAGCATTAACTCTAAGTACTACTGGGAAATTCTCCTCAAGAGAAACATTGCTAAATTTAAATTGAGGAGCTACAAATCTTGGATTAACCTAACCTTTAGATAATTAATCATGTCCGCTGCTGAATTTATCCCTTATGGATCCAAACTAGCCTGCAAATATTGGCAAAGCCTAGCAATCCTTAACACTAGGTTGGTAACCTAACAAGACATAAAAGTGTCCTTTCAGGGTTTTGAAAAAAACCTCCAAAACCATAGTAGATCCACTCATTTTGTAAAATCCTTTCATGAGGTTATAGTTCAAGGCCTACTACACATGGAAAAAACAAGAAACTTGTAAAATTTCTCATCTTTTGGTCACACCAAGCCTCCAAAGTTGATGGACCAGTACATTTTCATCAAAACATTCATTTCTTACGTTTTATTGCATAAAAATAAGATTAGGAATTTTTGTAGGACTTGACATAAATTCCCTAGTTAACTTCAATGGGTTGGTGATCAGAATATATGATTGCTTCTCACTCACTATTTTTTGTTTTGCCAAAAGAAATAGGTACAAAAAAGTTGAATTTTTACCATTCTGCAAACCTATCGTCAAAGTTTCTATAGCCACACTCAATACAAATAATATATGCATGCTTTCTTAGTTCCCTATTGTCCTTTAGGTTCATAAGGATTCATGGAGCATGTCAAAATAATAATACATCTCTTACCAAGGGGAATCTTGGGGACAACGATGAAGTGCTAAATACAACAAACATGAAAAAACTGGGTTCAACATTATGAGTTGTAGAATCCCATAGAAACTATTCAATATCTAGCCAAATTTGATCCTTATGACTAGATATGGTTACTACCTACAAAATGCATGTAGTTGTCACAAGAAACTAACTATATTGAAAAAGCTATACTTGATATACTAAAATGTTCCGTTTTCTTCTATAATTGAAAAAATCAACCATCGTCATCTACTATGAAAAATAGGGTATTAGGTGCCCCAAAACTCAAGGAATATTAGCTTTATGTAACAATATGCGACATAGAAAATCAAAACTGCATTTGGATATCATGAAAGCCACCAAAAAAATCATAGAAGAGCTAAAATTGGCTAAAAAGCAGGATTTGACAATTTTTGTAATTTGGTCATAACTTACAACTTTAACATTTATTTATCCCTAGAAGCATCAGGACATGTTGAGGACTACTAAAGATAGTTCTCTAGCATTATAGACCTCACAAATATGAATTGTAGAGTGGTATAGTTGCAAAAAATTGAAAAAAAAAACTAAAAACAGGACCCGTTTTTTCACACAGTTTAGGTTGTGAAATGTTGTGCAAGGACAAGGTTAAAGATGGAATTGATATTCCAAAAAAATGTCGAGTTTTTTTCAGCTCATGAGACAACTTTTTAGACAGATAGCACCTCAAAATCCATTTTGAAACTCTTGACATAATTCAAGGAAAATGGTCACTTAATAGGACATAAAAGTGTCCCAGAACATAAAAGTGTCCCATTACCAACCTAGTGTTAAGGGCAAGATGAAAACAAATCCACACTAACTTTCAATTTTTCTTTCAAGACTCTCCTTGGTTTGATTTTTGTGTAGGTACTCACGGGCTTCCTATCACAAGGTGGGTATCTCCCAGTGGGGGGATCTATTCCAAGCCCATCAACCACTCTCAACAGAAGCCATTCAAGGGAAAATTCCCATCTCCCAACAAGATGCAGCATGGTGTATCAGCAGACTACAGTCTATTCTGTCTAAGCTACACCTACCCCCAAGATCTAACAGGTATAAGGCTCAGCTTGCCTAGCTAGCTGCAAACATCTACCTCTCCTTTAGTCCAGAAAAAGGAGTGTCAAAAACTCTCAAAAGGTAACTTAACAAAAAGTGGAAGATACAATGGAGCTGTAAGCAGTGGTCCTATAGGTTTCTCTGAAATTGGGCTTACCCAATATCTATAAAACATAGCTACTTGCTTTGAATGATTATGCATCAAGAGGTTTGGATAGGTGAAAGAGCTGGGAAAATTGGGACCTCAACTGGGATCTACTCAAGATATCAATGCCAAATGGAATCCATCACTCATTTTTTTTTTCCTATCTTGACGCTATCAAGATTCTTTATCCTTATCTTCTATTTGTCAAGACACTCAGGTGACAAATAGTTGATGTCAAGGACCTGCTACTTGGGAAGTGTAAAAGGCTTGATATTCCCACCTGGACTGTTTGGAAGGGTGTTATTCTTTGGTTCATATGGCTAAGAAGAAATGCCATAAAATATAATATCTAGCTTTACCAAATGATTTTCTCATATTAAACTAATCATTTAATATAGAAAGATAGAAGGGGAACAAGAGTTAGGATATAGATATGTGATTCTAGACCTATCTGAGTAGGGGACCAAAAGGAGAAATGGTTGCATCTCAATAGGGGTCCAAAAGGAGACGGTCTACCAAAGAGTAGTGTGCAATAACTGCTTCTAGATTTACCTCAACAAGGGACCAAGAGGAGAAATAGTTACATCTCAATAGGGGTCCAAAAGGAGGTAGTCTATCAAAGAGCAATGCGCATCTAATGGAGCTTAAATTACCTTATGGTTAACTTCATTAAATACCTCCACCAAATTTGACCTTACGCAAGCTAGGGCTGACCTTGAGGTGGGAATCCTACCCACGCATGAGGTGCTTGTCTGCTTGCTAAGTGTTTGTGGGAACCTTGACCAAGTTTGAGGTGCTTCTCATATGCTTAAATGACTAAGGTTCTCAAAGTGTTCAATTCAAACATAAACTCTCAAGAGGCATAAACGGTTTCCATGCTTAAATGACTAAGTGTTTAAAGTGTTCAATTCAAACATGATATCTTGAGAAGCATAAAATACACATGTCAAAATCCTCCACATGTGGCCCTCATGATGTGTTTGAATATTATTGGATAGGCTTTAAAGGGGTCCAATGAGAATTTAGATACATAAAAAGAAATAATTAAGTTTTTCTCTCAAAGAGAAAAAAGAGGACACGTGTCCAAATGGTATAATTGAATAATAAGAGAGAGAGAGAGAGAGAGAGAGAGAGAGAGAGAGAGAGAGAGAGAGAGGTGGAACAAGCATGAGAGGGGGTATACTCTCCTACACTCTCTCTCTCTCTCTCTGTCTCTCTCTCATTGTGTGAAGTGCAAAGTGCAAGAGCTCCATCTCCTTCTCCAAGCTTGTTGACAAGTTGAGAGCCTACACCAACACTCTTGGCTATGGAATGCAAATCCAACCAAGCGTCATGCTTCAATGCTTAAGCTTGCCATATTGTTCATCTTCATTACTATGTTATTATGCTAGGCTAAGCAAGAAGAGTAATGATAAGTGAGGAACTATTTCTTTCTTCTATGGATGATTCTTCTTCCTCTTCCCTACCCTCATTTTCCGCTAGCTCTCTCCATCTTTGAAGGTGTTTGAGGCCTTAAGACTAAGGCTTGGGATAGTTAATGTTTTTTGCAAAGTTTAGTTATTCTCGTGATGCATGAAGCTTTCCATCTTCATAGCATCACCAAGGTCACAAGGAACACAAGTATCAAGTCTCTCTTGATGGGAGAATCTATAATACAAATGCCTTTTGGAGGGGGGACCGCGTTTCCAAGTAAAGCCGGTCCTCAACTATTGTCATGTTCTCTAATAACTCTCTCTCTCTCTCGCAAAAGTATTGTTCATGCCAAGTGATCTCACAAAAATTCTCACTCTAATTCTCTTAATTTTGCTATCCTCAACGTTCATAGGCCATTTCCATTACAACGAATGCAGTCCTATTTTAGTCTATCCCCTGTCACCCTTTTGCCCTTTTGTATGAGCTCGAGAAATGCTCAACCTCACTTTGTTTCAAAGCTTGTACTATTTGAAATGATCATTTATCATTTGTCTCTTGCCTCCAAAAGCTATTCAGATTGTCTCAATGGAAGAAAAAGATCCCAATGTTCTATTGTGCCCCTAGATTCCTTATTAAAGACTTACTCTTCATGTTGTAATCTATTGTCCTCAGGGTGACCCTTCCCCTGTGTGTGGGCCCTTGTATACTTTTTAGCTCTACTTTTAATACAATTTCTACTTCATTTATAATAAAAAAACCTGGATTGAGTTTCGAGCTCTAGACCACACATGCATGTGCCCAAGGCTTATTAGTGTCGCTGCTACCAATCAAGTGGTTGTTGCTTGGGTGATCATAGCGATGACACTAGCTTCACAAAGGCACATTAACTGATGCATGCAACTGCATCTGTATGATGATGTGACGACAATGAAGATGACATGGAACGAGTTGTTGTAGGATAACCATAATGACCATCATCATCGGCATCTTGACCACTGTCCTGAGCTCGACCATCATATATAGATTCCCGATGAGTCATGTAGCGAAATACACTAAAGAAAGCTTAGCATATATAAAGAGAGAATCAATGCTTGGCTTACTGAGTTTTCAAGAAAACTTGATGCATAAAATGTCCCCATGGAGGCACCTCTAACTAATCTCTACCTATTCAAGATTTATCATACGTGCACATGAATTTGCAAACAATCACTGTAGCCAGGTAATATGCATGTGAGCCAGTCAGCACAAATGAGCAACCTGCAGCCCTCAACACCCTCACATTGACAATAATTTCATGTATTTTTTCAAGGCTATCATTTTTCTATTTTTGTAAAAACATGAGAGAGAGAGAGAGATAGAGAGAGAGAGAGATAAGGTTGAGCTAGATAAACTAGAAATATTGATGGAGAAGGGCTGCATGCCATGCATGTATTCAAGAAAAGATAAGTGAGTAACATACTGCTACAACATGGCAATAGTCAACGGGAGTGGTGGCTTCATTGCCAGTGTAAATAGAGGCACACTCTTCAGTTTTTGTTGGCCTCCATGAGGTGAACTGGTACCAAAGTCAATTGCTTGCATGCCAACTAATGGAATATCTCTGCTCCCCCCCCCCCCCCCCACCCCCCCCTCATATGCTCTTGCTCAAAGAGCTGGCCAAAGAAGATAGATTGTTGTTGTTGTTGTTGTTGGATTCTAATTAAGGGAGTCACCCTAGCTACAATCATTTCTGTTTTGATGTGCTCCTTGATGCCTTTCTACCTGCTAGGAAAGATGCAAGCAATGCTCAAATTGACATCTAGGTGGCATGTACCAAAAGAAGGCTAGTGCAACAACTTAATAAGAGTTCAAAGTGGAGAGTGGGGTATGATTAATGAGCACTTAAGAGATGCAAAGGTGAATATCAAGGTAGAAGTAAAGGAAAAGTTAGAGGTATGTCATGAAGAAGGTACTTAGTATTTCCCTCTCTTTTCTCTTCCTCATGTCGGATCGCAGCACAGGTGCCTCCAATAAATGGTATATCAGTGAGGCTCTTTCTGTCTCTCACATCTGTTTCTTCCTCCTCTCTCTCTCTCTCTCTCTCTCTCTCTCTCTCTCTCTCTCTCTCTCTCTCTTAGATCTGCAACAATTGAATAGGATGGATGTCCAGCTTCTCTCTCGTAAATTGTAGGTACCACAAATATACGGTGTGACATCAATTGTCCTTTATAAATGTAGGGGCTTTTTGTAGATAGTGTTGGCATGTCTAAGCACCACCGAAATCCTTATCGTTGTACCATTGGTAAGAGAAAGCTGTAGGCAGGTCATGCGAGCTAGTACTTACAAAGGGCATTGCATTGTTGCATAAAAGACACAGACTCAATGCATGTGTGACCATGCATGAAACTCAAAAAGGAACTTATACCTATGCATTGTGTGACCATTCCATAAGAGATATGCATGCATCCCCTCATGCTTCTGCATATAAAAACCTATGTAATAAACATTAGTACTCACAAGAATTGAACATTCCATCTTGCTTAAGAATTCCCTATGAAAACAGTCTTCCGAAGATATCATGATAGAGCTAGATATATGTCTTTGAGTAAAAATTTCACATTTACTTGTGAAGGCTAAGAAGAGATGATTCCTTGATTATCCTTTTTTTTTCTCTCCCAAAACTCACAAAATAAGAGTGAAAATTGATTCCTTCATTATCCTAAGGTATATCTGATTAAGGTTGAGAGAAAGGGCATTCCTCAAAAGTAGATTTAGAATCTCAATTGGTGAATGGAAAAGATGTATCTCACTTAAAACCAAGGATCACAACATTGAAAAGCTTTTGCTTTTGAGGAAGATCATTTTGAAAAGATTCATTCTCAGTGCTTCCTCACTTTCATTTGCCAAGGTAGGTCATCCATCTTAGAACAAGATAGTACAAGTAGGTTGTGCTTTGTTTGGTTCCATCTTATGGACTTTTTGGTACTCATGGCAAATGTGTTGCATGAGGATTATTTGTAAACTTTTTGTCTTAATTTAATACCAACCTCCACTTATTGGTGGAGGTCTTGGCCAAAAAAAAGTACAATTAAATAGGTGGCCAAAAAGTTCTTTTCATTTCTTTTTATAAGAATCTTGGGAGATGCTTTTGTGAAAATTAGGGTGAAAGCTAGACTAAGTGGAAAAGGGGGTGGGGGAAGGGGGTGGGTCGTATGGGCATTGAGCATGGCATGTGGAGAAGACAGGAAAAGAGTCTTGACGCATGTGCCAGAGCAAGTTTGTTTTGCCCGAGGACAAAGGTAGTGTTAGAAAAAAACTAGCTCCAATGTATTTTAGTTGGATGAAATCTTGATATGTCGGTTAGGTTTTGAGCTTGCCTTGAAGAAAGCCAGAATATTTCCAAAAATTTTAGTGTGATTGCCGACAAAAGCTTCGTAATTTCACCTAAAGACCGACAGAACTTGAAGTGTGCTCTTATTTTCTTTGGGAAAATTACTCAAATACCCCTGGTAATTTGTGGAAATTCCCAAAATGCCCGTCAAATTTTCAAAAGTTCCGAAAATACCTCTACGAGATAAAACTTCTCGAAATATAAAAAATTTGTAGCTTCAACACAGGATCTTCAAATTTTTGAAATTTGAGGGGTATTTTGGGCATTAAAAATATATTTTGGGTGGGTGGGTGGGTGGGCACGTGGAGACAGAGGCGGCTTTTTTTATGACAGACGTCATTATGGAGGGTCGAGCGTGGAGGTGAAGGAAGAGGGGCGGGCAAGGATAGCCTTCTCGCAGTGGCGCATGTGCGGAGGCAAGCTTTGGTAGCTCAGAGACGAGACTCCAGATGCGCCGACAAGAACTCTCTCTCTCTCTCTCTCTCTCTCTCTCTCTCTATCCTTGAGGTTCGACGCTATGCAGAAGGGGGAATCTACTTTGGGAGCTATAAAACCGTTGATGGAGAACAATAGTCTGCGTACTCTTGACAAATGAGAGTGATGGTGGATGCTGGAGTCTTGGTTGTTCTTGCAGCAACTCGCAATGGTGAAAGGAGGTCGTCTGCGTGGTGAGGGAAGACTCACCGCGACAGGGGGTCACAAAAGTCTCTATGCAAGAGAGGCCATGCCCGGAAGGGGGGCGGGGGTTGCTTGCTTGCGAAGTAGAGCAGATGAGCGTGTGCATCGGGTTTAAGTGAGGGTCTAAGTTTAATGGTTAAGCTGCAGGAGAATCTCCTTGAGAAATTAATTAATCAAATGCAGCTTAGAGCAAAGTGGGTTTGCCAAAGTGTCTCAGTAAGGGGAATGAACAAAGATTCCTTGGCTTGGGGCTCTGGAAGAAAAGGTAAGTTTCTTGGGATAGTTTCCTGCTACGTTAAAACTCTCTTCTTGATAAATAGGGATGTCTTTCCCAATGCCCTAAATTTATCTCTCTCTCTCTATCTCTCTCTCTCTCTTCCCTTGTGAACACGTTGTCCGATTTTCTCTCTCTGTCTTTGCCCTTGCGCGCACACGAGGCATGTGTCGGTTGGTGTGCGACCCGAGAATGAGAGATTTTTTTGACATGGTATCGTCTTGTGAATGTAGTCAGCAGCACAAGGAGATACGTATCGTCAGCAACAAGCAAGGCTCGTGCTGCAACATTGCCATGCACCTCCTCATGCACGCACACGAGGACGCACACAGATGCCAGCCTTTTGCGCCACAAAGAGAGAAACAGAGTACTGACGGAAGCGACAGAGTGGTCATCGACCAAGATGGGCGGAGTTGCGATCACGGAGCTGCAGGGCATGTAGGCTAGGATAATATGTGTGCGCAACCATCCCTCTCTGTTCGCAGAGTGGATGCAAGCTTGCAAGGGGAGGGGGTACGGAGGGCAGGGCACCGCGTGAACACCAACAAGCTTAAGACATCTTAAGGTTGCTAGCAAGATCTTAAGAGATTCGCACTAATGTTTTGAAAGTGGACCGAATACGTCGCCACAATTTTCGGTTCAATTGTATTAAAGGGTATCTTAGAAGATCCTCCGTTGGGGGTTTAAGAAAAGTTGGACTTTCTTTCGGGGAGAAAGGGATAAATTTATAAATTTCCAGGTGTCCTGTTATTCATATTCCTATGTCTCTTACAGCCGAGATATTTGTCATCTTTTTTTAGGAGGCCGATACTGCGAATCCGTGAGTACCAATGGCAGGGGAGAACGTGACCGCATGCAAGCGAGATCATGTGCAGTGCAGAAGGTGTGTCTACACAAAGGCAAAGAGAGAGCGAGGAGGAGGGGGAGTCTGGGGGAAAATGGCTCGCGACGAGTAGGAAACGTGACTGTAGCCGTGCAACAATGCAGGAGTGTCAAGTTGCAGGTAAGCTCTGTACGTTGCCAGTGTGAGCTGCGTTGTATCGTGAGAGAGCCGAGGAGACATTTGAGGGCGACATGGCAAACAGAGAGAAGGAAATAGCAGCCAGGCATGGAAAGGGAGATGATAGGTGAACAGAGCACGAGAACTTGGCCTACATTCAGGCAACGATGGCGAGCATCAAGTTGAGTAGAGAAGACTTGAAGCAGAGCCAACATTGGTTGATCAGCAGGTGGGCCGAGCGACCTCTCTCTCTCTCTCTCTCTCTCACACACATTCATTTGTGTATGGAGCAGTAGGAAAGACATGAATGTCTAGAGTAGTAGGAAAGGGAGGCATGCCACGAGAAGGAGAGACAGAGGGAGAAATATTGTGCGTTAGCAGCTTGGGAGAGAGGGTAATTTTTTGCTTCTCAGGCGACACACGAGGCCGACTCTTTCCACAGTGATTGTGAATGGGATCAGTTGTCCCTGAGGAACTTTCAAGCGAGCGACTCGATGCAGAGTTCTTTGACTACGGCGAAGCCACCGAAGGAGGCGGGATGATCGCTAGGGAGGAGCAGAAGTGTGGATAGCGCAAAAGATACGTTCTCTCTCATAGGCGATTTGGAGCCGAGACAGCAAAAGAGGGCGGGCATGTACGAACAGGGGCTACAATCCTTTTGCTTTGAAATTTAACAGATTTCCTCGAATATCCATGGAAAATTAATAAAGTTTTAAAAACTTCGATCAAGTACTAGTAGTAGAGTAGTAGTAGTAGTAGTAGTAACTTACTAGGTGGCAACGATTTTTCTTGCATTTCTTTCAAGAAGAATCTTCACATATATATTTCAATCGAGAGCATGATTGCCTAAGGACACATGAAGGAAAGTGTCAATAGTTTCTCTAAAAGTTGCTATGAAAATGAAGAAACTCTACACTAAACAATGCAACCCTTTATACCTTTATAAAGTGGACCGAGTAGTAGTAGTAGAGTAGTAGTAACTTACTAGGTGGCAACGATTTTTCTTGCATTTCTTTCAAGAAGAATCTTCACATATATATTTCAATCAAGAGCATGTTTCTCTAAAAGTTGCTATGAAAATGAAGAAACTCTACACTAAACAATGCAACCCTTTATACCTTTTAAGTCCCTTTTGAAACTTGTTCCCCTCAAGTTGAGGCGCACCTTGTCCTCTTGCCATCCCTTGTTTGAACGACAATGATGATAATGCTAGGGCGTAAGCCATTGGCTATGGACGTACATATGTATGCATTCTTAGCCAGTGTGTCCACTTTCAATTCATAGTTTGTCTCCTACATCTTCTTCTCTCCCTATTTTCATCTCTCTCTCTCTCTCTCTCTCTCTCTCTCTTTGTAGTGTGCTACTACTATCACCAACAGTAGATAATGAGATTCACAAAAAAAATTGTGGTGCACTAAGTTTGAGTAACCATCGTGATGATGAGCTACAAAAAGAGGTAGCTAATGTTATATATTATAAAAGAAAATAAAATATTAAACATCCTCCTACCCCTTGAGATTCCTAAGAAATCATTTGTAATGACTCATTGTCTTCCACTTCCTTGATTGTCCAAACATGCTCCAGGAAGTGGAAGACAATGTCCGAACATTGTGCAAGGTGGAAGGTGTGAGAGGAACACATGTTGCTACTTAGTATGTTACTTGAAGGGGTTAATTATGAAACATTTTAACATGCCATTATATCATGTGATTGAATGGATTGCAATGGTTTAGATACATACATACATACATGCACACACACGCACACATACATACATGCACACACACGCACACATACATATGCACACACACATATCAATGTGTGTGTATGTGTGTATACACATATACGCAGACACACACATATTGATATATATGTGTGTGTGTGTGTGTGTGTGTGTATATATATATATATATATATATATATATATATATATATATATAAGGATGAGTAGGAGTCTGGCTCCACACACAATGTAAAAAACCTGAACAATATATATCCCATAACACAATTGTGGTACACACACACACATATGTATGTATGTATCTATATGTGTGTGTGTACATGCTCAACACACAATGGAAAAACCCTCAACAATATATATCCCATAACACAATTGTGGTACACACACACACACACATGTATGTATGTGTGTACATGCTCAACACACAATGGAAAAACCCTCAACAATATATATCCCATAACACAATTGTGGTACACACACACACACACACATGTATGTATGTGTGTACATGCTCAACACACAATGGAAAAACCCTCAACAATATATATCCCATAACACAATTGTGGTACACACACACACATGTATGTATGTATCTATGTGTGATACATACATACATGTGTGTGTGTGTACCACAATTGTGTTATGGGATATATATTGTTGAGGGTTTTTCCATTGTGTGTTGAGGTTCTTTACATTGTGTGTTGAGGTTCTTTACATTGTATGCGGAGTTAGATGTTGAGTCGAACAAGTTCAAATACGCCAAGTTAAATATTTCATAGTAGCTAGATGCCATAACAATCACAATGTGCTTCCGTTATGGTGGGCAACTCACCTCCACGGTAGCCTCGTTGCCTCTATGTGCATGCTGAAAGTAAGTCTATCACTAGAATAGTCCAAAAGGCCTTGCCAATTTTGGGTTCGTTAGTTTTGAAGGAATAATAGGAAGATGCCATTTGAAAAAGTAGATCGATGTTTCCTTCCACTCACCATTTCTTTACTAGAAGGATGCCAAGTAAAACCAATTTTTTTTATAGAAACAAAGGAGCAAGAAACACAACATAACAAGGTGCTTTTCTATTTCTAGGGTCAGTCTCTCAATCATTTTCTTTTGTCCCTTTTTTTTTTTTTTTGGTAAAACTCACAATTTGTGAGTGAATTGTATTAAGCACGTCATAGATTTACAAAACAAGCTCGAGCTCAGTCCGAGCGTTGAGGTGTTGAGCATTACAAATTGGACGTCTACCAACTCTCATCGAGTCTCTTAATCATTTTCTTAAAAGGTAGAGCCTATTGCAAGCAATCATAGACCCTTGGATAAAATTTGTGGAATAGTGCCACAAGGAAGCTAATGATGGCAAACCTTTTGTCTTCCATTTTCTTGTAAGACACCAAACATGCATACCACATGTCCTCGAAAGTTGGCATACTTTGGGCTCTACATGTACTTGAGTGCTCAACCGAGCTATCAATGAGAGATAACTTGGATAGAATGAGAGAGAAAGAGAGCGATCCGAGGATGTGTGATGGACTCTCAATACCTCTCTCTCCTCCTTTCTTTTCTTTACTTTTGTCAATTCCATGTCCTTTTCAAGCTTTCATAAAGTAGAGTTGAAAAAGTTTAAAAGAAAAGGTTGCTGAAAGATCCAAAAAAAGAAACTCTTTGCTGAGTTTATATGCATTGTTTATGGGACAATTCTAGTTGAGATGAAGCTCAAGGCTAGCCTTGGCACTAAGTAACACCCATCTTTAATGTGGGGTGGAGTAATGGGATCGACCGTCCGTGTTGAAGGTCGAGATCTTGAGGTGCACTAAACACGGTTGCGTAAAAAGCTAGGTGTAGTAAACATGGCCAACAAGAGAAATGAGGTCTGTTGTCGAGATTTGAACCGATGATATTGCTGTCCAAGTTTAGGGTCACATAAGCTAACCACCTCATCCGTGCACGCATCATGTATACACAATCGTGTTTATGACTTTATCTTATGAGGTGACATGCATTCTTTAGGTTGTTCCAATTTAGTGTCCGTCGAGGTTTAGTTTTTCATTTGACTAGTGCAGCTACGATCTCCCCGACCTTCGTGCTTGAACTTCTTCGCCCTTGATTCCATTACCCCCCTTCTTAAAGACAGGTGCTACTTAGTGTTGAGGCAAAATGCAAAAGTGAACGTTGAGTTTAAGAAATGAAAAAGCTTGTGGAAATGGAAAACGATTTTCCATATCCATCATATAAAGAGGTGATCTTGTGTGCATTGATATATCCTATTTTTCCACCTTTCAGCTCCTCCTCACAAGCATGTCATGAATATTTGTCCTTAGTCCTTAGGTACTTTCGTGTCCCATATGAAATCTCATAATTCCTTCTAAGGTTTCTAACCTTTTTCATTTATCGACAAACAAATCTTGAATTAAAATGAATTGGGGACAAGGAGTGAACGGGGGCACCTAGTTAACAATAAAATAAGTGGGTCTATTCTTTGCTTTATCTAGATTTATCAAGGCGAATCTCAAAAGATCCACTCCTTATCCTTTCTTTTGCATCGCGTTCCCATGCACTCATCTAACCTAGGAGCTTCTTCGTCGCTTCCCTCACACCCCCCTTCTGTCCTTGCCTCGTGCCACCCTCCTATCGCTCCCTCGTTTCAACTTTGGATACAGAGAGAGACACACTGCCTATCATCAAACCACATCTCATAGGGATTTGGAAGATTTGTTGAGAACCCAGTGCGTTTACTAAGTAAAATCTTTGTATATCACGTGCGTTCACGAAAATGGATTTTAATTACCCCTTATATCCCTCTTGTACACCATCCTCATTGCAAAATTGAGTAGGCATAGACATATTCACACATACATCCATTGTCGTTAAAAATTGAGTCCACTCGAATGGTTCAAATAAATGCTCTGGAAAGGGTTCAGGTATGTAGGCTTCGTCTGTACAGTCCCTTTCTAGGATACATTCCTCTCGTCGTAAGCTTTCATTTTCTGAAGCTCCGCACATCCAAATAGGAGTGTCTTTGTTTAATCAGGATGGGAGCTTAGTTTCAGCCGGAGAGACTGAATCAAACTCTTGGATGGGTGTTTTCAAGACATCTCTATAAGTGTGATCTTTTAGATTGACCCTTGTTATAGATCCCACCTGCTTCAAGTACAGATAGTTTTTTTCCCAATCTTGGATAAGCTGTACCTGTCGCATGAAAGGTCTTCCCAATATGATTTCATAGTTGAGTTTTTTCCCAAAGTCTACTATGGCAAAAGTGTGTTGATATTCAATTCCACAGGAGTTGACTATCACTTTTTCAAGTAGCCCTAGTGGTCTCTCAATGTGTCCGTCAGCCAGCTACAATTTCATTCGCGTTTGTCTAATGGCTGGCTGTCCCCAGGATTCCCATACTGCTTTAGTGGCTATGGCTATGCCAACTCCACTATCCAGTATTTCCATGGTTTCAATGTCATTATATTTCACTAGGAGGGTAGTGTTTCCTTCTTCCCCTTCATAACATTCTCCGACCTTGTTCATAGGAACTTATCGAATCTCTTTGTTTTCCATTTCATTTTTCAATTTTCCCAAATTCTTAGAGATTAACCCTGTTATCCCCACCTTCTCCCAACAGTTCTCCCAAAGTAAGAGTGCATTGGATGGGGGTAGACATGATTGAATGAATGTTGTCTACTTCTAGGGTCTCTTTGGCTCTTTTTACTTGAGTGGTCTTGCACACGATGGATTCATCTTCGTTATCTCCCAAGACGTAAGCAGGTAATGTTTTTAATGTCAATGGTTTAGATATTCCTGAAGCTTCCGATCCGCAATCCCCGTACAAGGATTGTAAATCCATGTTCATTTCAGATGGAAGATTATCCAACCAGACTTCCTCTATAGGAGCTGACTTTAAAGTTAGGCTCCAATCATTGATCTCTCTTACCTTTTTCCATAAGTGTCTTGGCCAGTCTTCCTCTACGAATGGAATTCCGTCTAAGGCATCTTCGTTGTCCGGCACTATAAGCTCTGGTTCATTTGTTTCAAGGTGGGGTTCTGCCACCACATCGGATTTCGCTTTCATTTTTTCTATTGCAAGCTCTTTAGGTTTTGCAATACTTTCAAGCTTGGGTGTTTGTTTATCCAGCATTTCTTGCGTGATTCTTATCAAATTTTGATAAGCCTCTAGCTTTTCTTCTTCCATATCTGGAGATGGATAGTTTTTCCATTTGTTTTCCATGTTTTAGCCTGGTTTAAGTCGTGCTTGGTAGGCTTCCAAGGCAGCATTAATAGGCTCAAAAATTTTATCAACCAGAATGGATCCTCCAGATTTCACGGTTGTTTCCTGGAATTCACTACCAGTTTCTTTCAACTTGTCTTGAGCTAGCATTTTTGCTTTCTCTTCGTTTTCAACGCGTTGTTTTTGTTTTCTCATCTCATATCTTTTGCTTCTGCTCCTTTTTATTCTTTGAGAAGAAACTTTCGTGTTCTCCGAATCATCAGAGGAGTTGTGTTTCTTTTTCTTTGCATGGGCTCTAGTGATTACCTTGATTGGAACAATCGGTTTACTCTCTAATGAGCTACTAGGCATCACTTGGACTACGTTTACAACAGTTTTTTTCTTGCTCAAAGGATTCTTAGGACAATCTTGTGGAAAGTGTCCTCCCTTTTTGCAACATTGTATGCAATAGGATTCAATTGGTTTAAGGTTTTTGTCAGGCTCTGGACATTCCTTCTTGCAATGGTCATCAACACCACAGTTATGACAGTTTCCTGTTCTTCCCATGGGAGGTCTAACACCTTGATTAGCTACATAATACATTGGTGCGAGCTTTGGTGGAGCATAAGTCATGGTTTCTTCCATTGGTGGTGGATGTGGACTATACCAATCTCCTTCTACCATTACTGTAGATGGACTAGGCTTTGCATAGGGTGTAACATGCACTAATGCTTGTTCATCTATGACTCCTTCCGAGTGCATGTACTTTACAAGCACCGCATTATGTCCTGGATACGGAGGTTGTTGTCCCAAAATAGGTTGAGGTCTTTCCATACCCATTGGTGGTCTTTGAGCTTGGGCCATATTAGGCTGATATCTGTACATGGGTTGTCCCTAGGGCCTCATGGGATGTATTGAACATTCCCATCATACTTTGGTCTGAAGTAGCACTCGTGGGTTTCATGGTTGGTCCATTTACCCTCGATTGCACACCATTTTTATGGCCTAATTGGTTGTCCCTGTGGAGGTATCCCTTGTCCTGGTCCTCTCATACGTGCTTTTTTCATATTGTTCATCATGTCGTTCATCCTTTTTAGCATATCTTCTATGGATGAGAGCGGTGCCGCAGCAGCCGTTCCCACTTGTGCTGGTTTTGTGGATGCTGTTTTCTCGCTTTGGTTATCCTTAGGGACATCCTCTTCATTGAAGATCTCACAATTGTCTCCCAGGTGAATAGCATCAGACACACATGCTTCTAGGGTGGTATGCTTTTTCCTATAGAGTACAGCATGAAGTTCTTTGTTTAGCAGTCCCTCCAGAAACAAAGATACAAGGCGTTCTTCTGCAGGTATCTCCATCTCTGGGCATCTGGCAATGTATTGTTTCACTCGAGTTGCAAAATCCCTAACATACTCACCATGTTTCTATTTAAAGCTATAAATTTGATCAAGTTTACCCTCTGTTCCGTGTCCGCAGACTCTTATTTCGAGAATCTGGCTTAAGTCTCACTTTTGTGGTCCAAATTTTACCAAACTTGATTTGTTGGGTCTACTTGATGTGCTTAACCTTGTGGTATACTCAAATTTGCAAAATCATCAGGTTTTGAAGCAGATGTAAATAATCGTGATTATTTACTCCTGACAAATTTTTACCCCAACTTTGACACAGATCTATTAAGCACCTTAAGTTAAGGTTACTAGCCAATTTTCATCAAGTTTGGGCAATATTTGGTCAAATGGTCATCAATTATCTGTCCGCACACTAACTTTACAATTTTAGTAACAATTTTCAATCCAGTGATCAAATCTTACCAAATTTGGTTTGTGGGCTTATTACAACATGGTAAAGCTAGTGGTATGCCAACTTGGTTAAAAAAGTTCAAAAAGAAGGCAGATGTAAATAATCGCGATTCTTTACATTTGATAATTTTTTAAACTTTTTTGGTCAACTGAGCATGTACACATGTTTATCACATGAATATAAGCCTATGGATCAATTTTCAACAAGTTTGGATAAATTTTTTCCCAATTTACAAGCAAGATTCAAAAAGTCAGTACAAACTTTAGTTTTTACCTTGTTGTTTGTCAGTTTAATGATCCAAATCTCTTAGGCCTTTACAAAAGTTGTTTGTACTCATGCAATGAGTCAATGGTATGAACCTTGGCCAATTTAGAGCAAAAAAGTTAATAATCCTGATTTTTTAACTTGAGGCTTGAAATGATCACTTTTTTGCAATTTTCTCAAAGACAGTCTCTTTATGATGTTTTTTAAGTCTATAAATCAAGTCAAAACTTAATTTGGCCTAAAATGTTAAGAAAAAGTAAATAATTTGAGTTTTGGTCAACTTCTTGAAATTCTTACCTCGAAGCGTCTTTGAGCTTACCCACTGGTTCGGATTCGAGTCTTTTTAAGCTATTTCTAGCCGTAGACCTGAAATTCTGCAATTTAGTAGAACACTCATACTTGATTCTTTTCAGAGAGAGCAACGTTTTGAAATCCACCTCGGATCCTACTTACCCTACTGCTAGTTTCTCATGCAATGGGGTTGTGGAAAGTGTCCACAAACACTCGTTTTCTTGTGTTTTTATGTTTTTTAGAGTCTTGATCGTAAGACTTGTCTCGTCTACCAATCATTCTCCAATTTCTGATCTAAATTTACAATCCTACAGTCCTAAAGGTACTCAGCAAGTACGATTACTTCCAAGATACCTCTACACAGCCAAAGACGACAATCTTAAGCTATGCGATTTCTGTAAGAAAGTTTTGAACTCTAGGCAAACCTAAAGGAAGTTAAAGGACAATTACACAAGATACTCATGTTTTTCCCTAGTTTAGGTCTCTTCAATTCTCAGCAGCGGCGCCAAATGTGGGACCCATGTCTAACCTCACCATCCTATCTTATTGCAGTATTAGCGAGAACCACGATCAATTTGTCAAACAATGGGATGAAGATGACTCGACTAGTGCATAGAGGCTACAAGAGGTTGTCAATCTCTTGAAAAACAACTAACAACTCGCATCTAACTCAAGCTACACTCAAGTGACCGAAATCACCAAAAGCCAATCGCTCATCGGCAAAAAAATCACATCAGTTACATCATCAAATGACATCCAAACGTAACGAAACTTCTAGGACAAGTTTATAAGACCTAAGCACACATGCCTATGGCCTCAAATCCCACTTTAGGTCAAGTTCCAAATCGCTATTATTAACAACAATGAATTTTTGACGTAGTTGTTTTTGATCTAGAATGCATCTAAATGCTTAGCAATGATGCCCCAATACCCCGTCTATGTTTAGTTTTCGATTTAAAAGTATAAATTCCTAGTTATGATGAAATTAGGTCGCGGGTCGGCGATGCCAAAAGCTACGAAATACTGTGAATGGCTTACGTCAATGCGTAGAGCTCTTACCTACGGTTGCAATGCAACAAACGCATTCACAATGTGACAACCGGAGAGGGAGTAGGAAGCGCGAGAAGGAGAGAAGTGAGCGCGGTTTGCTCATGCTATGTATTTCTTATCCAAAACTTGCAAAAATTGACTTTTATATCTTAGCCAAGGTTTTTGAGTGGTCAAAACTAATAATTTGGAGTTCTACCAAAGCTGGGAATTGATTAGCTGATACAATCTGGAAGTTTGTAGCCTCGGCTCATTAATTACAAAGTTTACCAAGAAAATAGGAGTTACAATATTCTCGATTTACAAAATAATAATTGTTTTACAAGGAGAACTCGGAAAAATGGTGTTCGTGTTAGCTTACTGCTAACATCACGTGAGTTCAACAGAAGGGTATTTAAAGTTCTTGAAACTTACAGAAATATATATATATATAGAAGGGCATCATTTTTTCAAATATGAAAAAAACTTACAGATTTTAAAAGAAAATGGTATATTATATTCTTAACAAAAGTCACAAATAAGGGGTTTTACAAAAATGTCTTGAACGCATGTGATATGGTAGTTTTACACATAGTGAACCCTCCGAGCCATAGACCAAGCCCTTTGTTGTGTGGGGAGCCCACAGGTAATCTGGGATACCCTATCTATTAATTCACTAACCCTTTTGGGTGCCTTAGATAATGTTAGATTACCTATGAAAACAAATCCTTGGTACCTTAGATTACCTCTCACTAGTACCTTAGATTACTTTACACAAGTAATCTAGGGTACCCTAGTTTACTTCCTATAAGTAAATTAGGGTACCCTAGATTACTTCTCAAACCAGAAATCAACCTCTTTTTTGTGATTTTGGTACCTATAGGTAATCTAGGGTACCATAGATTACTTAACAAACCAGAAAGCAAGCCCCTTTTTGTGATTTTGGTACCTATAGGTAATCTAAGGTACCCTTGATACTTCACAAACCAGAAAAAAACCCCTTTTTTGTGATTTTAGTACCTACAAATAATCTAGATTACTTCGCTAAACAAGATAACAAAATTATATGTCAGGTAGATTAGGGTGTCAAATAGATTTGGATGAAGAAGATTGTGACATCAGTTAATATTTTCCACGTGACATCTTCCATTAATATTTTTTGTGTGGAATTTTAGTTAGTGTTCTTCACTTCAATCTTGGTGTATAGAATCTCTAATACTTTCTGAGAGGGTGAGCTAATTTACGTGAGCGGTAATTTGTGGTGGGAGCTTTGTTACATTTAGAGCTACTTGGAGTGTGAGCCACTCAAGCATACTTTACTACGCATACATGACATAGAGAGTAATCTTTGTATTCATTAACGTTTTTCACACTCACAAAGCAACATCAACACCAAGGTTAGCTGTATCATTAATGTTAGCAACGAGCTAACACGGACACCATTTTTTGGAGTTCTCCTTGTAAAACAATTATTATTTTGATAAATCGAGAATATTATAACTCTTATTTTCTTGGTAAACTTTGTAATTAATGAGCCGGGGCTACAAGCTTCTAAATTGTATCAGCCAGTCAATTCCCAGCTTTGGTAGAACTCCAGATTATTAGTTTTGACCACTCAAAAAACTTGGCTAAGGTAAAAAGCCAATTTTTGTAAGATTTTATTAAGTTTTTTGGATAAGAAATACACAGCATGAGCTAACGACGCTCACTTCTCTCCTTCTCACGCTTTCTACTCCCTCTCCGGTTGTCACATTGCGAATGCGTTTGTTGCATTGCAACCGCCGCAGGTAAGAGCTCTACGCATTGGCGTAAGCCATTCACAGTATTTTGTAGCTTTTGGCGTCACCGACCCGCGGCCTAATTTCATCATAACTAGAAATTTATACTTTTAAATTGAAAAATAAGTATCGGCGGGGTATTGGGGCATCATTGCTAAGCATTTAGATGCATTCTGGGTCAAAAACGACTAGGTCAAAAATCCATTGCTGTTAATACTCGCGATTTTGGAACTTGACCCAAAGCGGATTTTGAGGCCATAGGTATGTGTGCTTGGGTCTTATAAACTTGCCCTAGAAGTTTCGTTACGTTTGGATGTCATTTGATGCTGTAACGGATGTGATTTGCTTGCCGATGAGCGATTGACTTTTGGTGATTTCAGTCACTTGAGTGTAGCTTGAGTTAGATGCGAGTTGTTAGTTGTTTTCGGAGAGATTGACAACCTCTTGTAGCCTCTATGCACTAGTCAAGTCAGCTTCATCCCATGGTTTGACAAATTAATCGTGATTCTCGCTAAAACTGCAATAAGATAGGACGGTGAGGTTAGACATGCGTCCTACACTTGGCGCCACTACCAGGGATCGAAGAGACCTAAACTAGGAAAAAACAAGAGCGTCTTGTGTAATTGTCTTTTAACTTCCTCTAGGTTTGCCTAGAGTTCAAAACTTTCTTTTAAAAACCGCATAGCTTAAGATTGTCGTCTTTGGCTGTGTAGAGGTAGCCTGGAAGTAATCGTACTTGTTGAGTACCTTTAGGACTGTAGGATTGTAGATTTAGGTTAGGATTTGGAGAATGATTGGTAGACGAGAGAAGTCCTAAGATCAAGACTCTGAAACATAAAAAACACAAGAAAACGAGTGTTTGTGGGCACTTTCCACAACCCCATTGCAAGAGAAACTAGGAGTAGGGTAAGTAGGATCCGAGGTGGATTTCAGAACATTGCTCTCTCTGAAAGAATCAAGTGTGAGTTGTTATATAATGTTGCAGAATTTCAGGTTCTATGGCTAGAAATAGCTTGAAAAAGACTCAAATTCACTCAATCTGACTAGATATTAAGCCTAAGAGTTGTCCGAACTAGTGGGTAATCTCAAAGACACTTCGAGGTAAAAATTTCAAAAAGTTGACCAAAACTCAGATTATTTACTTTTTATTGCCATTTTAAGACAAATTAAGTTTTGACTTGATTTATAGGCTTAAAAAACATCATAAAAAGACTATCTTTGAAAAAATTGCAAAAAAGTGCTCATTTCAAGCCTCAAGTTAATAATCGCGATTATTAACTTTTTGCTCTAAATTGGCCAAGGTTCATACCATTGACTCATTGCATGTGTACAAACAACTTTTGTTAAGGTCTAAAAGATTTGGATCACTAAACTGGCAAAAAACTGAGTAAAAACTAAAGTTTGTACTGACTTTTTGAATCTTGCTTGTAAATTAGGTAAAAATTTATCCAAACTTGTTGAAAATTGATCCATAGGCTTATATTGATGTGATAAACATGTGTACATGCTCAGATGACCAAAAACTTGTAAAATTTTATCAAATGTAAATAATCGCGATTATTTACATCTGTCCTGTTTTTGAACTTTTTTGACCAAGTTGGCATACCATTAGCTTTACCATGTTGTAATAAGCCCACAAACCAAATTTGGTGAAATTTGGATCATTGGATTGAAAATTGTGACTACTCCATCCAAACTTTGTCTGCATGTTGAGAAGAACTAGGAGCACCTTCAATCTAGACACATGTGCTCCACCATACAATGGCATATCGGCTTCACTTTTCATGTCATCATAGATAAGCCTTTCTGAATCCATGATCATCTCAATCATTTCATCGATCTCGGGCTCAAACATAGCCTTGTTGTGAATGTGGTCTGCATGATCACCCTCTGAGCTGTCAAAGGTTGCATCTTGTGGCCTCACATATGCTTCTTGACCGAAGCACCTGCACACCCATCTATTGGGTTGCAATATTGTTGCATGTTGGCCAGCGTCAGAGTTCGATGAGTTGTAATTGGCAACAACTCGATCTATAATAGATGGGTCAAACTCGCCACATTCGTGAATGTGCTGCAAAGAAACGCATCTTGTTCATTGCACAACATGTTTGCATTGATTACAAGGACATAAGGTCCTTGTTGAGAGATAGGTGTTTTGGTTGGACGGCCCCACATCGTCGTTACTACTCATAGTGAATGTAAAAACCTTATAATCCGGACATAAATTTAATCTTCTATTGGCATCCTCCGTCTCTTATCTCTCTCTCTCTCTCTCTCTCTCTCTCTCTCTCTCTCTCAAATCACACTGTAAACTACCTCACATTCTCTATTCATGTCCAATCCCCGCCCACCTTGGTCTAGAGGTGCACAGAGATCAGAACCACAGGGTTATAATCTCGTCTTTATTGGTCAATGCCTATATTTGTGAGTACGAAAAATCTACACACCCACATCTACATGACAATGCATGTAGTGGAAAAACCCCCTTTGCCTCTTCTTTAGTGGTAGCAATTCACAACAGCTTAACATCTCTTCACATAAAAAGAATCAATCTTTGAGTCATTAGCTACCTTGTAGAATATGAAAAATTATCTAAAGAAAGCACAAGTTCAATTAGTTTCATTGGTCCAATGGGAGGCCTAAGGTACACAATTGTACATAGCAATATCTATAGGTAGAGAAAGATCAAATTGGCCAAAAAAATCTCTTAAAATATGGCATTGCCTGCCCTTTTTTTTAGCTAATTGAACATGGTTAGTGGGTGAGTTAATAGGTGTCAGATTCTGATGGTAATATACATATTGTTGTGTATATAGTGCTTTCTCTTTGGGCAAGGCATTGAGCTTAGCTGAAAGTCCCCCTTCATTGACATGTCCTAAAAGCTATAATAGTAGTAGAAGCATAGATAGGAGCTAAAACAAGGAAAAACACCGAGCCTAATATCTCTTCACAGCAGCTTAACATCTCTTCACAGTAGCTCCTTGTTCAAGGGATTACTATGCACATTACATGTCTGCCTCCAATCTGAGTATCATGCTGTTGAAAGCTTTCCGACTTAATGCCACATTCGTGGAGAGGTTGAGAGGGATCACCATTGGCCTAACTCTAAATTTAAATCTTAGTCCTGAAGGTAAACTTTAATATAAAAACTAAATCCAAAATCTAATCTTAAATCTAACCTAGATTTAACCTAATTTTAAATATAACCTAAAGCTAAATCTATCATAAACCTAAATCTAATCTAATTTTAAATCTAACATAATCTCAAATCTAACTTAATCTTAAGTCTAACTTAATTTTAAATCTTACCCTATTCTTAAATTTAACATAACCCTAAATCTAAATCTAACATAAACTTAAATGTAATCTAACCTAATCGTAAGTCTAACTTAAATCTTAACATAATCTTAAGTTTAACCTAATCTTAAATCTAACATAAACATAAATCTAATATAATCTTAAATCTAACATAATCTTAAGTCTAACCTAATTTTAAATCTAACCTTAACCTAGATGTAATCTAACCAAATCTTAAATCTAACTTAAATGTAATCTAATTTAAATCTTAATCTAACCTAATTTTAAATTTAACTTAAACATAATCTTAAATCTAACCTAACCTTAAATTTTAATATAACATTTCATTTCATATTTTTTCTACTTTTTTTAATCTATCTCTCTCTCTCTCTCGCTTTGTTTTCTCTCTCCCCTCCCTCTCTCTCTCTCTCTCTCTCTCTCTCTCTCTCCCCCCCCCCCCCCCCTCTCTCAATGTGTGTGTTTGTATGCATTCTTTGTTTATGCATGTGTATGTACATTTCTTATACATTCAATGTGTGTGTGTATGTGTTTTTTTGTTTATGCACGTGTGTATATTCTCTCTCTCTCTCTCTCTAAGGACACAACATGTGTGTGTGTGTGTGTGTGTGTGTGTGTGTGAAAGAGGGAGAGAGAGAAAGAGGGGAAGGGAACATGAGAGGGAGGAGAGGGAAGGAGCATACCTGGCTCTCCTTCCTCTCCTCGTGTGTGTGTGTGTGTGTGTGTGTGTGTGTGTGAGGGGGGGGAAGAGAGAGAGAGAGGCGTAGGTATACCTGTTTCTCTAGAGCGTCGAAACTCAAATCTGAGATCTGAGTTTTTGACGCTCTCGATTTATATTTTTACCCTTGTCAATTTCGCTATAATGTTGCTATGCATCAATAGTAAAGCGATGCTTATAGCGACGATCATAGCGACGCCGTGGATTTTTACATTTGAGCATCGCAGTGATAGTGTCGCTGATATGAAGAACCTCTTGTAGTGCTTGTTGGTGATGAATCTTAGTAGATTTTCATTGACCACAAAAACATTCTACCAAAATTGAATTCACATTCACAAAGTGCAATGTGCCAGTCACCTATGTATAGTCACTTGACAAGTTAGACCTTTCTTGAGCTATTATGGTGGAAAAGGAAAAACAAGAGCAATACTTACTTCTTGATTGTGACCAACATCAAGAATATGGGTCTTATATGCTTCTTCCAAATGATACTTGGGAAGAGGACTTTTGACGAGTGCCAAGATAGTAATATTCAAGACTGAGAGTGTATTGCTTCGGCATGTGAAGGAACCTATGTTTCATGCAACAAACATAAGAAAAGGGAAACATTAGAAAGCAACAGATATATAAAGGGCAAAGATAAGGTAGTCTTATTGTGGCACAATCCTCAGCTGCAGGCCCACATCTACAACAAGAAGATCACCCTAGGATACACCAGCTTTTGAAGTGCTAGCATGGCATCGTATTAACAACAAAATCTATAGTTCCAAAGTGTGTACAGGTGTCCTATGCATGCAAGGATTTTGCCTCATCCAAAAATTGACGCACTTTGCTCTCTGCGTAGAAACTAAGGTTGACTTCAAAAGGCTTTATCTTCTCTACAACCGTGGAAGCGTTGAAACATAGTACATAAGCAACCATCTAACTTAGTATTTTTTTCACAATCACATTCTCGATGTGCACAAAGTCTCCTATAGCAAGATTTTCAATGAACTGTGCAATAAATAGATTGCTAACAGCACAAGTGATGGTGTCAGTGTTGAGTGGATCAACTAGGTCTACCTTAAGGTAGCGCATATCCTTAGTGACTTCTGGGCTTTGTTTGTAAGTCCCATATCGGTTTAATATGCAACCCTCAAATGAAAAATGAGGACAAGTCTCAGTGATTTCAACAATGCACACTAGAGGGATCTTAGTGGCAATATAAGGCACAAGAGAAGATGAACTAGTGGGCATTACATCCTCATGATAACACTCAATAGCATTATGCTCATCTAGTTTGGCACCATCTGTAACGCTCTCGTTTTTGGTAGCTACAGGTGGTGGACACTCCAAACAAGGTTTAGCTACCACAAGTAAAAAAACCTCGTAAGGGATGGACACAACAATAGAATATACGTGTGGTGCAAGCAAGCCTTACTCAGTCCTGTTGTACGTCTCCTTGCAAGTCTTGAAAAGTGTACGTACTACCGTGCCACTTTGAATCACATGCTTGAGGGATTTGGGCCCAACACCAGGGGCAAAAGAAACATCAAGCTTAGGTAGACACGAAGCACTCCTCGTGTGAAGTGGAGGCACATGATCAAGAATGAGGCCACTATCGGCTTCTAAGAATGACACAACCATATCACATTGCACTATCTTGTTCATCTCTAAAAAAAGAAAATGCAAAATTGCATTAATTCCAAGCATACATCAAGCATTTTGTATAAGATATCAAGCTATTCAATCACCTTCTTTAAACTCCATCAAGCGAACATCACTAGATTCATTGCATAGCGGTTCTACATTGCCATCGTAATGTTCATCGAGTGGATTTCGCAAGGAGGAAGAGGAAGCCATATTAAGAGAGCATGGTAAATAATGTTCACACAACTATTACTTGATGTGTTCAAAAGAAGCAAAGGGAAAAGAACATGCTTTAGCTAAAGGGTAAATACGTTCATAGAAACAATACTTCACACATTCACAGGGACCTTAAGATCAATAAGGGAGAGGGATAGCCTTGAACTAATTTTTGCAGGAGCAACACCACTTATATACTACAATCCTCCCTTCTCTTCCTCAATGTTCACAAAGTTTTAAGGCTAACCTGCTATCAAATCTTTTAAATGTATTTGACACATATTTAGACGCATGCAAGAGAACATCAAATTCAAAGGCATTAATGAGCTAATGGACAAAGGTACACCAATCAGAAAGAGTACCCCCACTTTGTCCATTCACACTCTCTTTGTCCATGGGATTTGCAATTTGAGGTGCCAAGTTGAGTTAGACCCAAGTTAAGACTAACCTAATATCAGATCTTTTAAATGGATTTGACACATATTTAGACACATGTAAGAGAACATCAAATTCAAAGGCATTAATGAACTAGTGGACAGAGGTATAGCAGTCAGAAAGAGTACCCCCACTTTATCCATTCACACACTTCTTGTCCATGGATTGTGCAATTTGAGGTGCCAAGTTGATTTAGAATCAAGAATGTGTATTCGTGGTCTAGGGGTTGAAAATGTGGATCAATTTAATCGTGTGCCAATGCTAATTTAAAAACTTGCAGTTGAGAGCAAGGAGAAAAGGAGAAATTCCACACCCAAAATAGGAAAAAAAAGTCTAAAACCCTACAAAATGCCCCTAATTTCCTAAAATCTCGTCTTGGAAAACTAAAGGGAACAATGTGGAACGTGCCTTAGGTTAGCCTCGCACTGTTTGGAATTCTAAAAATGCCGACTGAGTGCAAGGGGGAAAGGAGAATTTCCGCCCCAAAATAGAGAAAAGTAGGGTAAAAACCTGAAAAACACCGCTATTTTAAAAAAAATTCCTCTTGGAAAACGATTTTTCCCAACCACTGGAAGGAAAAGAATTTCAAAAAATATGAACAGTGTCGATACAAGGGTAAACAAGATCTAAGTGCCTTTATGATTTGATGAGCACCTGCAACCAGTATTCGTGGAAAATTGTGCCTCATCTTAATATCGTGCCGATTTCAATTTCGGAAATGACGGTTGAGGGCAAGAGGAAAGGGTGAAATTCTGCCTAGAAATTGAGAAAAATAATGTGAAAAGGCAAAAAGATAACCTACTTTTTAGCATTTCCTCTTGACAAAATCAAGGAAAGGAAGTATGTCTGAATCATCTCTCTAGTGTTCAGGAAAAATGTGTCTCAACTTAATATCTTGCTGGTTTCAAGTTCAAAAATGCCGATTGAAGGCAAGGGGAAAAGGAGAAATTCTGCCCCAAAATAGAGAAAATTAGTTTAAAAACCCAAAAAATAAACCTAGATTTCCTCTTGAAAAATTCAAGAAAGGGAATTTTGTATGTTTGGAGAAATGATTTTTCCCAAACACTGCATCTCTCTCTCTCTCTCTCTCTCTCTCTCACACACACACACACACACACACACACACACACACACACACACACATGCACACAGGCGAGTGGATCCATTGGATTCGACGATGCACGAGGTCTCTATCTGTCCTCTCACAGATGTGATGCAGTCTTGGTACCATGATTTCTCTCTCTCTCTCTCTCTCTCTCTCTCTCTGCAAAAGCATGATCACCGTATTTTTTATGATTTAGTGCTCTTGGCACATACTGTAGAAGATGCATAAAAGCTTATGAGTGTCTTGAAATGCTTTTGCCTACGTAGCGGGTTGATCGTGAATGGATCCAAAACCAAGGTTATGCTTGTAAAGACCCTCAATGACAAAAATCCATGCATTGTATACAACAATGAGAAACTTGAACTGGTAGATAGTTTCAAGTACCTTGGCCTTGAGGTTCCATCCAATCATAAATGGAAGGATTGCACAATGTGTCACTTCAAAGCCGGAAAGAGGGCTTATTATGCATTTGAGAACATGTCCAATGCTCGAGAGATCAAGTGTTGGGCTCTCAAAAAGTACCTCTTTGACACATTGGTGACACTGGCGCTTCTTTACGGAGTGGAGGTGTGGGGTGGTAGCATCGGGAAGTCTACTTGGAAAGAGTTTGAGAATGTCCAAAAGCGTTTTCTCACCAACTTTCTCCAAGTTAAGACACGAACACCCTACATGCTCTTACTTCTTGAGTCCAGATCACTTCCCATTGAGGTCTTGGGCATGCAAAGGGTTGTGGAGTACATGCTTAAGACACAACGTAGCAAGTCAAAAGGTCCAAAAGACATGCAAGAGAAAAAAACTAAGCTCAATGTGGATGCTTGATATCAAGAAATGGTTTGGAAGATGGGATGCATGTCACTTGGTCAAGGATGCGTCATTGACTCCCAAGTTAATGAGGACTTCTTACAACGCCAATGTGTCACAGCTTGGGAGAAATCCGGAGGTTCTCGCTTCAGCCATTACACCACACACATTGCCCCAAACTACAAATCTTTCTTCTTCTCCAAACAAGGTAACCGAACCCATCCCTACATCCTTGAGCCCATCCCATTGAATGCGATCTGCACTATTGCCTCCATTCCTCTTAGATCCCATTCTTTATGCTACGAGACAGGACGTTGGGGCACTAGCAAGGAGTCTCATCGACTTTGCACCTTATTCCCTTGCCAAGTGCGAGAGAGTGAGAACCACACACTACTTGAGTGCTCAGCTTTTGACCACATTAGGTCCTCTTTTCCCATATATTCAGCCATGAGCTCTCCCTACATACCTTCCTCTCCCAACCACGATGTGGGCTCTCTATTGTGACGCTCATTTAGCCATTTTTGAGCATCGAGAGTCACTTATGACCTCCACTCACACC
This sequence comes from Adiantum capillus-veneris, assembly GCF_014529385.1. Classification (NCBI taxonomy): domain Eukaryota; kingdom Viridiplantae; phylum Streptophyta; class Polypodiopsida; order Polypodiales; family Pteridaceae; genus Adiantum; species Adiantum capillus-veneris. Next base: position 123,831,090 of record NC_140959.1, read on the forward strand.
ACATGACATGTTCATTTGGTCCCATAGGTCATATTTGACCTCCGAGGACAATAATAGATCTCTCTCTCTCTCTCTCTCTCTGAGGAAATCGAGGGTCTACAGGAGGAAGTTAAGGTACAGATCTAGTAGAGGTGCGGAGGGTAATTGCATTCTCATGAAGTGCACGACTCGCAGGAGCCTCAAGACAGGGTCTAGACAACACCTTTTACTACAGGTGCAAGATGGACCCAGGTGGGGGGGGGGAACTGGGACAGACTGTGAAGGCCCAAGGGCGACATCCTGAGTTGGACTACAGAAAACATGAGGTGATGGAACTTGGGAGGACAACATTAATAAGAACGCAAACTTGAAGAGTTACACACAACTCTAAGGCTCTAAGCACAAACTCACACGCGGCTCTCAGCAGAACTTTTCACTCGCACGCCTTCACATCATCCTACAGCCCTTGTTGTGAAAATTTGTGGCCGTCATCCATCAAACTATGCGCAATCCAGCCCAACACTATGGCCTTTTCTTAGCAGGCCAAAAAACCAAAAGTACTACATGAGAGAGAGAGAGAGAGAGAGAGAGAGAGAGAGAGAGAGAGAGAGAGAGAGAGAGCTACCTTTATGTGAGTCATATTATATTCAAACTTATTACCTCATTGTAGATTGGATTTTCTTCTTGTATCAAATGCTCCATGGTTGGATGATGCTCTCTACTCTAAAGTACAAAACATGAAAAGCAATTAATGGTGAATAGAATGGTCAAATTTCAAGTAAATTATGTGACACGTGCGTTGTTGCGGCCAAGAAAAGCATGGTTATTGGATCTCTCTCTCTCTCTCTCTCTCTCTCTCACTCACACACACACACACACACACACACACACACACACACACACACACACGAAGTCATATATCGGTAGGTATTTGCATGCCCACGTGTGAGGAGAATGGAACTGTAGTCCTTGGAATCATTCTAGGAAGATAAATCTCTCTCTCTCTCTCTCTCTCTCTCTCTCTCACACACACACACACACACACACACACACACCAAGTCCCTTTTTGGATTGTTCCTATGTTGTTTAAAAGTATGTTCTCTCTCTCTCTCTCTCTCTCTCTCTCTCTCTCTCTCTCTCTCTCTCTCTCTCTCTCATACGCACACGTGCACACACACACACACTTACCCACTCACGCGCATGCCTTGGGATGGATGTAAAACATCTATAGCTTCTCCAAATAAGTGAAGCTAAAGTACACGGTTATAATTGCCCCTAGAAGATAAAACAACATTGCTAGCCATAGAAGAGGCCCAAATGCATCCAATGCTAAGATGCTTTGCATCCTTGCATCCCCAATTAAAGTCTTCTTGTATTCTCTCAATACGTCAGCCCCCAAAGTGCTCTAATGTAAAGGGAAGTGCAATCGTTGCTGATGGGGGGGGTGATAGACAGAATGGAGAAGAATGTGTCCCCTAAATTTGGACAATGGAATGGGCTCCTACATCTCTCTCTCTCTCTCTCTCTCTCTCTCACACACACACACACACACACACACATATACAATGCAATGGGCTGCTACATCTCTATCTCTCTCTCTCTCTCTCTCTCTCACACACACACACACATGCATACACACACACACCTCCACACACAAACATACACACAGTCTATCTGATTTGTGGCTACAACTACTCCCACCTAAGCCATTAGCTATTTACTCTCTTGCTACTAGACCAAACATAGTGGCTCAAACAAACCCATGCACACCTATTGCCTTGAGCACCCATCTTCTACAACCAAGAACTCCCCACCAATGGACAATGCTTTGTCCTTGTTTGCCTCTACATGATCATTAGTATCTATCTTGATCAAGGTCTTTGTCTTGGTTTTGATGACCCACCTCACTCTTTCTCTTTCTCTGTCTACTTTCTAGTGGTAGAGCCCGCTCTCTCTCTCTCTATCTCTCTCTCTATCTCTCTCTCTCTCTCTCTCTCTCACACACACACACACACACACACACACACACACACACACACACACACACACACACACACACATAAAGTGACAACCACTTGTCACGTGTACAATTTTAACTATTGCAAGTCATTGAAAAAGGATGGAATCACATAGAATTTGAACTACTTCACTCAATTTTCAAAGGCTCTTTAATGTGTACATGGTAAGGAGGATGACCCAATAGAGACTCAACAACTCAATTTTGGTGTTGATCCAACATGCCATGCAAATCAACCGAAAAACAACGCGTGGAGGCCCTCTCCTTCCTCTAATTTTTCAAACTCCATTATAAAGAGTATAGATAATAGACTATTGAATAATAGAAAAAATTTATTGTGTACCCCAGTGCGCAAGAAAAACCTAGGTTTAGTATAATCCCACCCACACATTTTCTCAGATATATCCAATGCACCTTGGAGGCCCTTGCCAAGTGACATAAGGAAAGGGCTTGGAGGGCGGGGGGGAGGGGGAGACCAAGGCAAAGAAACAAAGAGAGTGGATTGGGTGCCAAGAAAAGGGTATCTCTCTCTCTCTCTCTCTCTCTCTCTCTCTCTCTCTCTCCATCCATATGAAAGGCCACACGCTCGTAAGATTTCATTTGAATGTTAGGACACCCATAACAATTAGAGGAAAAAGCTTAGTCTTAAAGCACATGTCAAACATGTTTGTGAAGGCTATATTTTGGGTAAGATGCAACGTTCAAAGTTTCCAAAGGATGGTTTAGTTAGGGCCACATGCAGGTTGCAGCTTGTGCATAGTGATTTTTGTGGGTCATGCAAACTCCATTCTTGGGAAATTACCTTTACTTTGTGACTTTGATCGATGATTACTCAAGAGGCATGCATGGGTGTATTCTCTTAAGGCAAAGTACAAAGTTTTTGTGTGCTTCAAGAAATTTTTAGTTGAAAATTTCTAGCTATGGCTGAAAATGTCTCAAAATGTACTATGGGCACCCTCTGTTCCGATCGAGGGGGGAAGTATATGTCTCATGAATGTAATGCATTTTTGGTTAGTCATGGGATAAAACACCAATGTAGATTCTTGTATGCACCTCAGCAAAATGGTGTTGTTGAGAGGAAAAACATGTCTCTTATGAAAATGGCAAGATGTATGGTCAAAAGTCAAGCTTTACCACATTTTTTTTGGCTTGAGGCTATTATGTGTGCCACCCATATACATAACAGGTGTCCTACTAAAGCTTTGCAATTTATGACTCTATATGAAGCATGGCATGATAGAAAGCCTTCTATTGAGAACATGCCTATTTTTGTTTGTTTGGCGTAAGCTTTGGTGCCACAAACGCAACGAAAAAAAATGGATGATAAGGCTATCAAATGTATTTTTATTGGTTATCGTGTTGGAAAAACAGGTTACAGGTTGTATCATCCACAAACAAAGTTTATCTTGGTTTCACGGGATGTTGTGCTTGGGGAAGATTATGTTAAGCCCTTGTCATGTACTAGAGATAGTAATGTAAGCTCACAGGACATTTATGACACTTTGTTGCCTCTTTTCAGTGGTGGAAGTTTGAATGTAGATTCCAATGAGGAAAATGTACAGCCTATGGGGGTTTTTGAAAATGTCACAGATCAGCCTATTACTAATGAAAATGTACATGATGTACTTGATGAGGAAAGGGCTGAGAATGAACAGGCTAGAGGTATGCCTAAATGGTTGGTGCATACTTTGCGAGACAATAAATTGGATGCACCTTTGTCTAGTCGTACTCGTTCAAGTTCTCTTCATGCATCTTATCCATTAGATTATGATGCTTTGGTTGTGTCTAGCTTACGTGATGTTGAGGAACCTATGTCTTTTGATGAAGCACAGGATTCAATACATTGGATGGCTATCATGCAATCAAAATATGATGCACTTATAAAAAGTGACACATGGACTTTACGTGATTTGCCTCATGGAAAAAAGGCCATTGGTATGAAGTGGGTTTACAAGTTGAAACTCAAGCCGGAAGGTGAGATTGATCACTATAAGGCTCGCCTTGTTGCAAAGGGTTATGCACATCAAAAAGGCATAGATTATGAAGAGACTTTTGCTCCCAGTTGTTGTATGACTACTGTGCATTTTCTATGTGCATTGGCAGCTCATTTTGGTTGGGATGTATATCAATCAAACATTGACTGATTTCTTGTATGGTGACATATTTGAGGAAGTTTATGTAATGCAGCCTCATGATTTTTTCATTAAAGGGCAGGAAGATAAAGTGTGCAAATGTAAGGAAGTTTTTATGGGTCTCAAGGAGGTCACTATGACAAATCATTGCCTATCACATGCATTCAAAAAAAGGTATTTGCAAAAAAAATAAACTTCCAAAAGAGCAGTTTTTAAGAGTGTATAAATAAATTCACCTTAGGAGATTCAATCTTTTAAAAGTTTTCCATAAGATTGTACATGTGCATTGAGAGTGGTGGAGTGGTTAAGTGAAGTCAAGTAGATTGTTTTGGCCCAACAGACCTGGGCTCAAATCTTGGCGCCTCCCCCCTTTTTCAAACAACTTGCCTTTAATTTTTTGGACCGGCCTAGGTACCTTCTCTTATCATTGTTTCCTTTAATGCAAAATTTGCAAGCCCAAAATCGATCTATGTTATTCTTACAGAAGTTTTCAAGCGCCCAAAAATGATTTGCTTTACTCTTCGTCAAAAGTTCCAAGCACTCCAAATCGATTTTGAAATATACAACATAGTTCTGCATCATCCTCCCCCATTGTTGTGTACACATGTTTGCTAGCACCTCTAGGGAGCATTTGAAGATTTCTCTATACAAATGCTTGCTAGCACCTCTAGGAAGAATTTGAAGAAATTTTGATCACACAACCTAATTATTGGATGGAGCTTCAACTCAAGATCAACTATTTCAACACGGAGTGAAAGAAGAGCATACGGGGATGGCAAAGAGAGCATGCTCTCTTGTACTATGAAGCTGTGAGCACATTCAAGGTAAGACGTTTTTATTTTCTTGAATGGTTTCTTTCTCATGCATTCTCTCTTTTGCAACTTGACTACCTGCATGCATGTAAATGAATGTGCATGTATTCACACACTCTTGCCACTATTCATGCATGCGAACATGCGCACGCGCACATACACACGCAAAATACACATTGATTCGTTCATAGTTGTGGGAAAATTTGAAATGGAACAGAAACAAAAATAGATACAAAAATAAAAACAATACTTTTAGGGAAAAGGTGATACAAAAATGCTACTTCAGCATAGGGAAAGTGGGTTGTGCTTTCTCTATGCTCAGATCCTTGGTACCCCTTCTCAAATCCTTTTGGTTGCAGTTGGGAGCTTCATTCGTAGAAAGAGACTATTTTCTAGCCCCACATCTTTATCTACATCATCCTAATAGGCACAATAAATTAACGTTTGGAGGTTACCCATTCACTAAAAAGTTGTTTACCTTTGCTTTGTGGTTCATTAGGGAAATTTTGGACTCTCAAATGGGCCCTATAAGGAATTTGACTTTCTCCCTCTTGTCCAAAATTGGCATGGTAAAAATTTTACAAATGAAATAAAAACTTGTCGGACCTTTTGGATTTAGAATGCACCCATCAATATCTGTCCATTCATATATGGCATGCCATCAGATTCCTTATATTCTAGAAGATTTCATTTTTTTAATGTGACAACTCCGTCTTATAAATGGAATCTCTCCCCGCATTTCAGCTTCAGTGGGGAGGCCATAACTTCTACAAATCAACTCCACATTTGTCAGAGTTTGGGGATACTTTCTAAGATATTTCCAATGATATGTTGGTTGATAGGGTTTTGACAGAGCATTTATGTACTTCAATGGGTTTCCCACTTTGGACAAGAGAGGCAAAGTCAAACCTCCTTATAGGGCCCCTTTGAGAGTCCAAATTTTCCCCAATGTGAGATTTTGATCTTACTAACTTTCATTTTCTTTCTTTTATAAGAGTGTGCTTTGTTGTAGCTTCTCTAATGGATTTCCATCTAAAGAGGGTTTCTATGCAGTGCCATCCACAACTGGACACACTTAGATTGTCAGCTAGATGGCATTGTTCTATAAGATCTAGGTTATAAATGATGATAATGATGAAGAGCTTGGTCTTGTGAGACTAAAGGGCAATAAAGGTAAGTCCACTTTTGGGGAGGTTCATGCAAAAAATGAGGGAGATGAGCTTGTGGATGGATGCTTTGACTTCATCAAGGAGAACTATATTATAAAGAAATGACAAAAAGAGCGATGGACACTCATCAATAAGGTTCAAGTTTGCATCAAAAGGATGTTGAAATCACTCAAGAGACTACTTCTTCAAGTAAGCGAAGCTGCTTAAGTCACATTGACGAGGAGAAAGAGGATCACCCAAAAGACCTCACTACCAAGCTTGCAAGTACATTGCTAAGTGAAACGGTTCTTGAGAAATGGAAAAATGAATGTACCAAAATAAGAGTAAAGCTAAAACAAATGAAGGCCTTAAGGGATGACAGGTTTGAACTACATAGTGAAGACTTCAATGGGCAACCCCAAGAACAATACTAGTGTAATGAATGTGGCTATTTGTATGGGAAAGGTTCAATTGAAGGAAAGCATGAAGCTTACAATTGTCTTTCTAATTTCACAAGGACCCATATCTTGGAGATCAATAGACATGAGAAAAACTATTTGGCATTTTTTGGTCTTAGAAAAGTGGCCACACAAGGTGTACCAGCTGAGCGACAACAAGGCGATAGAGAAAAACTTGAGGCTGTAATAGAGAAGTTGAACTCTTTGATGGGGATAAATGAAGGTAATATATCTATCTTACTTGCATGTGACAAGTTCATTGATTGATCTGCTTACCTTAGCTTTATGTATTGCAATTTCATGTAGGTTGGGAATTTGAAATTGTTGCAGCCACATTGCATGAATTTAATGATAAAAGTTTTGTTTGTGTGAGATGCAAGAATGATGACACATGGCTCCGTTTGTGCCCTCCACGGTCATACTTGTCTAATCTACTTATAGAGTTCACAAAGTCAATCTTTCACGCTATGGCATTGATGAAGGAGGACAAAAATTCAGCCCAACACTTACACGCTTATGTGGGCATCCTTGGAAGAACAAAGAGCATGATCCAAAACAAACTTCTCTTAGCAAGTTTGTGGTTTCTAGAAAGCCTGCAGGCTCAAAATAGGGTGATGCCTCTCCTTCTTCTTACAACCATGCAAAAAGTGAGAATTTAGTCTTAAGTTTGAAACTTTTATGTTGGGGTTTGTGGGTCCGTGACATCAAATTAACAACAGGATTGTTATTTTGAAGCCTTTGTTAGATGATCAATGTGGTGGAAAGCTTTGGTTTGCTGAGCCTTCCACAAAGGCAACCTTTAGTGATGGAAATTTTTATTTTTGCATAGATGGTTGCTTTTGCACACTAATTGCCCACGTGTTTCCAGTAGTGGGTTTCCCTTTGAAGGTTTTGCATGTGACCATTGCAAGGGCATACCTAAGCTTCTAGATTTTAAAATGAGGTTGTATAGAGAGATAATGTCCAAGAAAAAAAGAGGTAGTAGAGGAACCAATTTTGGAAGGAGACTAGACTATCTCACTAGAAAAGAGCTTAGACAAGAAACTATTTATGTTAAGAAGAATGCAAGAGATCTCACCCTTAAGCCGTGGTGGAAAAAGTCATAGGCTGCTATCCTTTCTGTGAAATTACACACAATAAGGGGAAAATATGGAGTCCATCAATCAAAAGGATGTAAAGAGGTTTTGTAACAACATAGTAGAAGACCACATGATAGGGAAATTTGGTGGTAAGCTTGCTTTATGGGACTTCCTTCAAGATGTAGCCACAAACATGCTAAAGAAGAAGGAAAGGAAAAAGATATAATGCAAACACAAAGGTTTTTTTTGAAGTTGCAAAGATGTGGGGTGGACCAAGGCTACATGATTTCCTTGCTAGAAACTTTACTGGTTCTTCACTTTCTACAACAAAGAGAGGCCACGACTTGCTACACAATTCTTGCCAGGCATACAAGGTTATGTTTTTGATGCCATTGCTGAAATCTATCAAAAGGAGAAAGAAAAGCATGGAATCACATCTCTTGTTCCTTTGACTTTGGTAGAGGATGAGACCACCATAAAGAAGAGGATAAGGTAAAGTCAAAATTTTGGAATACATATTCTAATAAGGGTTATTCTAAACTTCAGTACTAGTCTTGATACACTTATGTTTCCAACATCTCAATGTAGGTTGAATCCAAACGATGACACCCTCATTGGATTTGATAGACACAAGGTTGAGGACCATGAATGTGGAACTTCAAGACTGATGAAAGTTGGAGTGCAAATGGCTATCTATGACATAATTATCAAAGCATTTGAGAATCATGTCATCGGTGGTTATGCGCGTGTTTTGAAAGTGTGGATTTTGTCCTAAAGTTTGAATGAAGGAGGGAAGAGGAGAAATTATCCCACATGTAATGGATTCAAGCTGTAGAGCTACTTAAAGCTCACTTTCATGAATAAACAACATATTTCAAGTTTGCACTACATGCTTGTCTATGGTGAGCGTGTGCTAAGCTAAGTCAATATGCAAGATTGTGTTTATGCATCCAAGCTAATCTATCTTGGAACCTAAGTCACTTGAGTGATAATCTTGTTTACACACACTTGCACTATGTTTCTCTTTCATCTACCCTAGCTAGCAAGATCCCATTCTTATCAAGTGGTATGAAAGCCACGGGTATGTTAGCTAGGTTTTCTATTATGCATTTGCATGTTTGTACAGTTAGCATTCCTTAATTTTCATTACTTAGATCCATTAGATGTTATTTTCTATTGAATATCACATGCCTAGTTAGTACTCCACTGGCTAGCATGAGCATGTTCTTGAGTTAAAGACTCTTGGGCCACTACTCACACTGGCCAATTGAAAGCCTAATTAGCATTAGAGTGCATTAATTTGGCATCAAGAACTTGCATTTTGCATTCAATAGTTGCTCCTTATTTAGAAAATTTTGCATTTTCAATTTGGTGTGTGGCATAGCCCCATTTGAGTTCTTCCCACATCAAGCCAATCCATGCTCAAATCGCCCTTCATTTGCACATTCTAGACCTTGATTGATTTTTTCTCTCTTGCACACCCCAATCTCTAGAATTCCTGCCATCGCAGGGGCTCAAAATTGTGTGTGTGTGTGTGTGTGTGTGTGTGTGTGTGTGTGTGTGCACGTGCGTATTCAATGGCTACTTTGTGTTTGAGGGGCACAAACCTACCCGTTGTCCGGCCAACCTGCCCATCTTGCTGGCCCCGCTTGCCCATCTTGACCCCACCTTCTCGGAGGCTACTCGCTACCCAACAAAAATGACCATAGGAGGCAATCCCGCATCACTGTCTCAAAGCCTCCTAAGGGGCCTCCATTGGGCCTAGCTAAGGAGCCATTCCCTTGAGAGTCTTAAGCCCAAGGCATGCTCTTCGAGCCAGCAAGCAGCATTCAAGGCTTCAAACTTTTCAAGGGCTTCAACAAAGCATTTGAAAAGCTTTCACTTCAAAGAAAATCCTCAAAATATTTCACTTTGAACATTCAAAGGGAGTCCTAAGCCCCAAGTGGAAAGCTTTGAGATAAAGCAAAGAAGGCTTCTCAAAGGCAAAGCGAGCATTCAAAGAAAGTCCAAAGCAAGCCTTTAAAATTCTCTCACTTTGTCTTTGTGAAGAGGAGCTTCACTCCAAGTGAAGAGGAGCTTTACAAAGGATCTCTCTCTCTCTCTCTCTCTCTCTCTCTCTCTCTCTCATTAATTTTCAAAATCTTGCAGCTAAGCACAATAACTTGCAAAGAAATTTCCTATCATCTCCTAAGGGGTAATTTGTGCTCGTGTAAAGAGGTAGAGACTGGCTAGGAGGAGAGTCTCCTAAACTAAGAACCCTCTATTAGCACAAATGGGGGAGAAGGGAATAGAAAAGTACAACAAGGAAGGGTTTCACACCCAGCAAACAAAGTTAAGGGTATACCTCATGTGAAAATGCTTATGGTCTATTATCATCACTACCTTAGAGCAACGAGCCAAAACCGATGGAGTGCACACTAGGGCATCTACACTCATAGCAAATGCACAGAATTTGGCCAAAAACGAACAAGCATTAGGAAGTTGGCTAAAGACAAACAAGCATTAGAGATTATCATCACTTCCTTGCATGACAACTATGTGCATTTCATAGATGAATGTAAGCATGACATGAAGCTTGGCATGCCCTAGAAAGTAATTTTGGAGCCAGGGCTAAAAGAAGTAAGGTTAGTCTCAAAAGAAAACTTTACAAGCTCACTATGGTTGAAGGGGAGTACATTGCTAGCATAGTAAATAGGCTAAAGAGCATTGTCATGCAGCTCACTTACGTCCAATGCAAAGTACCAAAAGATGACAAAGTGGTTGTGCTTTTGAGTGCACTTTCACCCTCTTATGACCACTTAGTCTCCAATCTTGAAGAAAAAGAACTGGCTCCACCCTTTCTAGATGTCATTAACTCAATTCAAGCAGAAGAAACAAATCAAAAAGACTCAATTAACATCATCAGGAGGGGATTTTGTCACGTCATCCTCAAGGGGAAGATATTCACCATCAACATCATCAACTGGATGAAAGTGTTATGAATGTGGAAGAATAGGACACGTAGCAAAATATTTCTACACAAACAAACCTTGTAACAAATGCAGTAAGAAGGAACATCTTCTTCTTGATGCTACTCAAATGGAAGCAGTAGCAGTGGAGAAAGCAGCAGTATTAGAAGCAACAATAGAAGCTACAAAGGGAAGAGACCTATCAAATGATTAGCTCACATGGTAGAGGACAAAGAAGAAGACAAAGGAAAGAACAACCTTGTCTTCTATGATAACATACTTTGAAATTGCAGCCTCTCTATTTGTAGGGGAGGACTTTTCTTTTACTATGTGGATATTCCCATCCTATGTGGATTTTGTCATCCTGTGTGGATTTTACCATCCTGTGTGGATATCAACGTATCATCCTTAGTGGATATTGCATCTTCAGTATTTTCCAAATCCCAAGGGGAGGACTGTAAAGTGTGGGTTTTGTCCTAAAGTCTGAGTGAAGGCCAGTGAAGGAGGGAAGAGGGGGAATTATCCGACATGTAATGTAGTCAAGCTTTAGAGCTACTTAAATCTCACTTTCATGAATAAAAAAACAAAATTCAAGTTTTCACTACATGCTTGTCTATGGCGAGCTTGTGCTAAGCTAAGTCAATAGTCAAGATTGTGTTTATGAGTCCAAGATAATCTATCTTGGAACCTAATTCACTTGAGTGATAATCTTGCTTACACACACTCACAAACTTGCACTATGCTTCTTTTTCATCCACCCTAGCTAGCATGATCCCATTCCCATCATGTTTTTGTGGAAAACCTGCTTTATGAAGCACTACCACAACTAGTTTTGGTGGCTCATTCCACTTGCAATTAATTTGATGCACATTTTGTCCACAAGCAGTGGGCTTAAATCTTGAGCTTGTGGGATGAGAATCTAAAGCCTACAAATGGTTCAATTATTGGGCATGCCTCTCATGGTGATAGACGTCGAAGAGCCTTGATGCTAATTGATTATGTTCATAAGAATGGCACTAGATTCTAGATTGGATGAGATGGATGGCCTCTTTCAACCAAAATCAAGGATGGAGATGTGTTGAGCATGCATGATCAGGACTTTGTACACAATGGAAATAATATTGTCAATGTTCTTGATAAGCCAAAGTGCCAAATATCTCTTCGTCATCATGATTTCTGGGTAACCTTAAACCATGTCATCATTGTGTCCTTGTTGATAAGCATATGCTTAAGGAAGCAAATATCAAGCGACATGACCGCCAAAATTTGGTAGAAGCTCAAAGAATATGTAGCAGGAAAGTGCAAGAATGTTTGGGAGAGCTAGAAAAAAATGGCCAACAAAGAAGAGAGTGTAGTATGATAGGGACACAAGCCTTTCTTGAAATTATTGGAGACTACATTGACATGTTTTTGTCTTCGCACTTGAACATGGGGGAAGAGAGTCCAATTAGCACCCAAAATGGCTTTCTTTTTCTAGATTTGGAGATCTTGGATACAACAACATTCATAATATACACTTTCAACAAATTTTATTAGTAAAGAGGCATTTTTGGATGTACTAGTCTCATGCCACTTTACGGTTTTTTTAATCAAACAATTTAATGACTTTCACTCAAATGTCAAGTGTCCTCTACATCTCATTGGCTCAGAGGCAGCTGAAATATTCTTTAGCAAAGTCAAAAGCATGGTTGGGCAAGAGTGCACTTAAAATATGATGGACAGGATACATACAATAGGAATCTTGAATAGGCTTACACATTTTGAATGCAAAGATGATGGTGTGGTATTCATAAGAGCTCACAAGAAGCAAGAGCACATATGGAGGGAGTTAAATCGCAAAGAAGACATGCAAGAAGCCAACATAGGTGACTATAATTGTGTTTCAACCGATGCAAATGTCATTGTTTCTTTACGAAAAGGTTTACGAAGTGCTCACAAACTTTGTGAACACTTGCACATGAGGCCAAAAGGAAAAGGAGACCAGAAGTGGTGGTTCCAGCCTTGGTCAATTGGAGTGTTTGGTTGATGCATATGCAATGTCAAATTTGCAAGATTTTGACACAGACAAGGAATCTCCTACGTACTTCCATGGATATCTAGATGAAGATGCTGCTACAAGTGAGTTTGGGCATATTATTGAATCCATTCTAGATGAGGAAGAAGAGGTGAGTCATGTTGTTGAAGTTGACGACAACAAATTTCTTCTTAAGTCTACTCTAGTGAGTCACCTCAATAGAAATCCAACACTATCTAAAGATAAACTTACAAGAGTACGACAAGGAGTGTACAACGCCAAAGAAGAAGAAATAAGTCATGCAAGGACAAGTGAAAACTTATTTGGTATTGGTTCTGATTGTGTTGTGTTCTTTCAAGAACAAAATCATGCATGGGAAGGTGACAAGGTCATACAAGCCAAGTTCCTCAAGAGGAAAGAAAAAATTTGAAAGTAGTTGGTACTTGAGACGAGCTCAAAAGATGAGGAGAATGGTTGGTGGGGCAAATCTTGATATGTGAGCATTATTGCATTATTGCACTCACAAACCTTACATATGATTCTGGAAACAACAAATATGAACCTGATGAGAATGACTGGAAGGTCTTCAATGATTTTGAGAGAGACCACTAAAGACAGGCAAGGTGTGCATTACTATTTTCATCTTGGTTTGGTGAGCTTTAGTAAATAAGATGTTAAAATTATAGTACAATATTGCCATGTCTATGGTGTGATTATTGTTTTATCATTTGTAAGATTTTGAGCCATAAGGAGGTGCTGATTGATCAACTTTTTTCTCCATTCAAAATTTGGAATGGGTGGAGATAGAGCCTATGTTTATATGTATACCTATTTTCCATTTTGATGTGCACTTTGATCACAATTTTATCACACATGGCTTTGGGATATCTCGTAAAATTAGTCATAGTTGAGTTGTGATACAGTTGGGGTTGATACAAGATGTACAGTTTTTCATATATAATGGTTTACTTGTTGGTGTCATTTTTTAGCATATTTGCATTGGTGTTGCACCAATAGTTTATGAGATTCATGCCTGGGATATGGTCTCATAGAACGGATTGATCATAGGATATGCCCAATGTGATTGCTACAAGGAAGATCTCGACTAATCTCAGTTGAAGCTAGTTGAAGGTGACTTCCTCGCTTTGTGTATGGAATGTCATCACATGAAGTGTGTTTATTGTAGGATATGCACAAAGTGATTGTGTCCTATAGCCTTTTTTCAACAAAGTGAAGACCTTTCTCCAAATGGAATCACCAATACATGCATCTCAAATGCATGTAGCATTGTGCAAGTTGTTGACATGGGCAAGAGAATTCATGAGGGAATTTCCAGTCAAGGTTTTCTGTAGAACCATGACTTTCTTGGTGGTGTTTTGGTTGGCATGTATACCAGGAGTAGCGTCTTTTTTATCAACTTCCAAAGAATCCATGGGCTGTTTCAACATATGCAAAGCAACAATTTCTCCATATAGGAACATCAATGCATTTGCAATGTCCTAGTTTGTAGCGCTTCTCCTCAATATGATTGCTGCTGTAAAGAAGCTGTGGACGACCTTGATGCTAAGTGAAGGTGTCTTCATCACTTTGTTTTGGGAATGTTTTCACTTGAAACATGTTTAATGTAGGGAATGCACTAAATGGATGTGAGCTGTTTTCAGCAAAGTGAAAACCTTTCTCCAAATGGAATCACCAACACGCCTACACCTTGAATGCATGTGGCGTTGTGCAAGACATTGACATGGGCAAGAGAATTCATGATGAAATTTACGGTCAAGGGCTGCTATTTCCGGTCAGTAGCTATTGCAAAACCATGCATCATGATTTGACTGGTGGTATTTTTGTTGACATGTATACCAAGTGCGGCATCCTCTTGATGGTGAGAGAATTCTCAATGAGATCATTAGTTAGGGTTTGTTGTAGAAACATGTCTTGATTCACAGTGCTTTCATTGATATGTATTCCCAAAGCGAAGGAGCTATTGTAGAGACATGTCCTGCTTCATAGTGCCTTCATTGGTTTGTATGCCAAATGTGCGGGGGTTGTTGTAGAGACATGCCCTGCTTCACAATGATTTTGTTGGTATGTATGCAAGATGTCCATGGGTTGTTCTAGAGACATGTCCTGCTTTACAGTTCTTTCATTAGCATGTATGCAATGAAATGTTTTCCTTTGAACACATTGAAATGTCGTTTCTTCAAACAAGTTGATTGCAGGGTATGCCAAATGCGACATCTTTGGGAAATCTTGAAACATTATTGACAACTTACTCACTAGGTTGTCATCACTTAGAGCACATTGATTGGAAAATATGCCCACAAGGTTGTAGCAAAGGAAGCTCTGGCTGTTTTCATCAAGTGCAAATTGAGGTCTCCCCACTATAATCATTGTTGTTATTGTGCTCAAATCTAGTGGATGAGACATGAATGCTTTTTACTAGCATCACTTAAAATTAGGGCAATTCATTGGATGGAGAGCACTAAATTTATGTAGGAGATGTTGTCTCTTGAAACACGTTGATTGTAGGGTATGCCCAACATGACTTTGGCAAAGAAGCTCTGGAATGTTTTCAGTAGATGCAAAGTAAAGGCATTGCACCTTGAAGTCTACGGCATTGTGCAAGATAGTCACATGGCCCATAGAAATTCTCATAGGTATGGTATGCTGATAGATTTTTGGATCAACACTCTTGAGATCCTTATAAGACAAAGCAAAGATATCTTGGTATTCTTTAAGTAAGCTTAATAAAATTTCTTCTTCTTCTTCTCTCAGGTCGTTTGCAATGTAGACAGGTCTAGGCTCTTCTCCTGGCTTGATTAGATCTATCTTTTTTGCATTTTCACGTCCTTCGTAGGACTCGCCATGTTTTCTTAGTTCCCTGATAGGTTGTTCGAGGATGATCTTTCGGTCTTAGAGAGTATATTTCTTGTAATGGGATGGAACACTCATTGCATCACTCATTTTTTCAAAAAAAAAAATATTTAAAAGAAGATGTCTCAGTTTTTCAATGATACAGGTTCGCATAGCGCGCATATTCAACACCTATGGCCTTAGAATGTGCTTTGATGATGGTAGAGTCATAAGCAATTTTGTTGCCCAGGTTTGTATTGGCACTAATACATTATAGTTGAATTTGTTGATCTTTTGAATCACTGATAGAGAGCAATGGATGAGATGCATAGGCTCTTCATCGAAAGACGTTAAGTGTATATAGAGATGGCAACAAAAAAGACGCTTTCAATATATTTCAGATCGGGTATAAGTTGTTTATGTGGTAACTATTATTCAAATGATTATTGTTTTATCATTTGTAAGATTTTGAGCCGCAAGGAGGTGCTGATTGATCAACTTTTTTCTCCATTCAAAATTTGGAATGGGTGGAGATAGAGTCTATGTTTATATGTATACCTATTTTCCATTTTGATGTGCTCTTTGATCACAATTTTATCACACATGGCTTTGGGATATCTCGTATAATTATTCATAGTTGAGTTGTGATACAGTTGGGGTTGATACAAGATGTACAATTTTGCATATATAATGGTTTCCTTGTTGGTGTCATTTATTAGCATATTTGTGTTGGTGTTGCACCAATAGTTTATGAGCTTCATGCCTGGGATATGGTCTCATAGAACGGATTGATCATAGGATATGCCCAATGTGATTGCTAATAGGAAGATCTCGACTATTCTCAGCTGAAGCTAGTTGAAGGTGCCTTCATCGCTTTGTGTCTGGAATGTCGTCACATGAAGTGTGTTTATTGTAGGATATGCACAAAGTGATTGTGGCCTATAGCCTTTTTTCAACAAAGTGAAGACCATTCTCCAAATGGAATCACCAATACATGCATCTCAAATGCATGTAGCATTGTGAAAGTTGTTGACATGGGCAAGAGAATTCATGAGGGAATTTCCAGTCAAGGTTTGTTGTAGAACCATGACTTTCTCGGTGGTGTTTTGGTTGGCATGTATACCAGGAGTAGCGTCTTTTTTATCAACATCCAAAGAATCCATGGGCTGTTTCAACATATGCAAAGCAACAATTTCTCCATATAGAATCATCAATGCATTTGCAATGTCCTAGTTTGTAGCGCTTCTCCTCAATATGATTGCTGCTGTAAAGAAGCTGTGGATGACGCAGATGCTAAGTGAAGGTGTCTTCATCACTTTGTTTTGGGAATGTTTTCACTTGAAACATGTTTAATGTAGGGAATGCACTAAATGGATGTGAGCTGTTTTCAGCAAAGTGAAAAGATTTCTCCAAATGGAATCACCAACGAGCCTGCACCTTGAATGCATGTGGCATTGTGCAAGATATTGACATGGGCAAGAGAATTCATGATGAAATTTCTTGTCAAGGGCTGCTATAGAACCATGACTTGCTGGTCAGTAGCTATTGCAAAACCATGCATCATGATTTGGCTGGTGGTATTTTTGTTGACATGTATACCAAGTGCGGCATCCTCTTGATGGTGAGAGAATTCTCAATGAGATCATTAGTTAGGGTTTGTTGTAGAAACATGTCCTGATTCACAGTGCTTTCATTGATATGTATTCCCAAAGCGAAGGAGCTATTGTAGAGACATGTCCTACTTCATAGTGCTTTCATTGGTATGTATGCCAAATGTGCGGGGGTTGTTGTAGAGACATGCCCTGCTTCACAATGCTTTTGTTGGTATGTATGCAAGATGTCCATGGGTTGTTCTAGATACATGTTTTGCTTTACAGTTCTTTCATTAGCATGTATGCAATGAAATGTTCTCCTTCGAACACACTGAAATGTCATTTCTTCAAACAAGTTGATTGCAGGGTATGCCAAATGCGACATCTTTGGGAAATCTTGAAACATTATTGACAACTTACTCACTAGGTTTTCATCACTTAGAGCACATTGATTGGAAAATATGCCCACAAGGTTGTAGCAAAGGAAGCTCTGGCTGTTTTCATCAAGTGCAAATTGAGGTCTCCCCACTATAATCATTGTTGTTATTGTGCTCAAATCTAGTGGATGAGACATGAATGCTTTTTACTAGCATCACTTAAAATTAGGGCAATTCATTGGATGCAGAGCACTAAATTTATGTAGGAGATGTTATCTCTTCAAACACGTTGATTGTAGGGTATGCCCAACATGCCTTTGACAAAGAAGCTCTGGAATGTTTTCAGCAGATGCAAAGTAAAGGAATTGCACCTTGAAGTCCTACAGCATTGTGCAAGACAGTCACATGGCCCATAGAAATTCTCATAGGTATGGTATGCTGATAGATTTCTGGATCAACACCCTTGAGATCCTTATAAGACAAAGCAAAGATATCTTGGTATTCTTTAAGTAAGCTTAATAAAAGCTCTTCTTCGTCTTCTGTCAGGTCGTTTGCAATGTAGACAGGTCTAGGCTCTTCTCCTGGCTTGATTAGATCTATCTTTTTTGCATTTTCACGTCCTTCGTAGGACTCTCCATGTTTCCTTAGTTCCTTGACAGGTTGTTCGAGGATGATCTTTCGGTCTTAGAGAGTATATTTCTTGTAATGGGATGGAACACTCATTACATCACTCATTTTGTCAAAAAATAAATAAATTAAAAGAAGATGTCTCAGTTTTTCAATGATACAGGTTCGCATAGCACGCATATTCAACACCTATGGCCTTAGAGTGTGCGTTGATGATGGTAGAGTCATAAGCAATTTTGTTGCCCAGGTTTGTATTGGCACTAATACATTATAGTTGAATTTGTTGAGCTTTTGAATCACTGATAGAGAGCAATGGATGAGATGCATAGGCTCTTCATCGAAAGCCGTTAACTGTATATAGAGATGGCAACAAACAAGAAGCTTTCGATATATTTCAGATCTGGTATAAGTTGTTTATGTGGTAACTGTTATTCAAATGAGACCTTTATTGAATGTGTACCATGCAATGGTTGTCAAAATGCTTTAGTATACATATACCAAATGAATTATTTCCCCTTATTTGTATCAAGTTGAGGATCTCATGTAGCTTATGGAAAGTGAACACTTTGGTCACTTCCATCTTGGAAAGCCTCGGGGAATTTACAATGTTGGAACTTGTGCAAGTAAGTGTAGAGTTATCTCTGCTTGCGTTTTTTTTTCTAGTGCAATTGTTTTGAATTTATACATACGTAGGTTTTTAAGGAAGTGATAGATCCTCAAGCATAGATAAAGTTTATGGATAATATAGAAGACAATCCCACAAGCTCAATCTTGATATTACCAAGGCTAATAATTTACAGCATTGGGAGCCAAAAATACATTGAAGGAGGGACTTCCTTTGAAGGTTGAAGATTTTCAACAAAGGATTTTGGAAGACTATATGGGATCACAAATATGATTGAGATCAATAGGTATCTTTTGCTTAGATTTTTTGAAAATTCCTTGTACACTTAATTCAAGATCTATACAAGCTACTGTATATCTACCTAATTTCTCTTAAATCTTTTGATACAAGGATGAGTTCCTTACGTCATTTGTTTTTTGGTGCCACGCATACCCCATTTTTGAGATTTTCCATGTATCAAATGTCTACATAATGTGTTCTTGAGTAGTCTTAGTTTGTGAAGCAAGCATATCACTTATTTCTTTTTATATATTTTAAGCAGGTATGGTCTTATTACTGGTTTTTCACTTTGGTGGCCTTTAATTTTTTGCATTGTGTGCCAAGGTTTGTTCTACAGGCATAGTGCACATGATAAGTATTTCATTTCTAGCTAGATGTTTATAAGCCAGGCTGGACAACCCATACAACTTAGATGCCCTATGGCACAGAGTCACATGGTTGAGACAAATTCACGATGATTTCTAGTTAGGGTTGTTATGGAAACATGTCTCACATTGGTAGTGCTTTGGTCGACATGTATCCCAAATGAAAAAAAAAAAATCCGAAAGAAGAGCAGATTCTTGATAGCTTAGTGTCTAGGATGTCATCTCCTGCAAATTTTTGATTCCCAGATTTTGCCCAAGATGACTTTGGCAAAGAAGGTATGGGTTGCTTTCAATGGATGCAAAGTGTTTTTTGGCCAATGGCATGCAGAGGCCACTCCAAAAAAAATTGGAATGGCCTCTACGCATTGTTCTCCAAGAAAATTGGAGAACGGTGCACAGAGGCCATTCCAAATTTTCTTTGCACGTCATTTGCCAAAAATATGGACATGTGCACCCTTTTACATTATCCATCCTTGCCGCTTAGTTACAATCCACAGTATCTTTGTATCCTAGGATCCACTGACTTTCTAGAAAATTAGCTTCATTAACATTCAAGGTTATTGATTGTTTCTTAGTGGTTTTCTTTTGTACCTTTTCACACCATTCTATCACGTCACATACTGTTGTAACTTTTGGTCTCGTAGGTCATTTTGGCCTCTTGCAGAAATTATTATCATATTTCCTTTCATTTCATCTCTCTCTCTCTCTCTATCTCTCTCTCTCTCTCTCTCTCTCTCTCTCTCTCTCTCTCTCTCTCTCTCTCTCTCTCTCTCTCTCTCTCTCTCTCTTTGGACTTGCATATACCAAGTTTGAGAGGCTGGTATTGCTTTTAAAAAAGAAACTCTAGCACTAGTCATCTTTAAAACAATATGAAGCAAGTGCAATTGCAATGCAAATGTGGTAGGTCACATTTGGAAATTCTTATGGACTTTTGGTCTTAAAATTCTTGTGTGATTCACTTGCATTCTTCTTGTTTGATTGTAATGAGGTGTTTCTTTAGAAATATATTATACCTTGCTTGACCTTTTCGGCCCCTTGGTCAAAGTCAACCTAGCCAAAACAGACATAAAAATAGGCGAATGGGTGCAAAATCAACTCATTTTCCCGCTTCATAGATGAGTAGCTTATAGCAAGCTTAGTAGACATAGTGTTGCTCATGGACAAGGAACTCTAGCTCTGATGGTGTAGTGCAATTAGCCTACATATGAATGTTTCCTACATATGACAAGGAGCTCTAGCTCTGATGGTGTAGTGCAGTTAGCCTACATATGAATGTTTCCTACATTTGACTATTCAAAATGTGAGGCCATTGAGTACCCTGTGATAGTCGTCAACAAAAATCTAGTATAATCTATCTCTTTCTCTAATCAACACCATGGAAACCTAAAGATCATAAATGCTAAACTAAGGCACCTTGTACTTCAACAAAAAAAATATCTAAAAACCAATCTAATCAAATCACAACACAAGAATCTTGTGGCCATATAAATACATTTACAAACTATCCAATTACACGGCAATCTTCAAAAGTTGTTTACAAGAATTTCTAACATGATCATTCGGATATGTATATTAGATGCTTCTTGGTTTTGAAATTTGTTTGTGGTGACAATGCTCTTCCTTGGAATGTGGCAAAAAGCTTTGTTAATATTATGTTTAATACCACTTTAAATTGATTTCAAAAGAGAAAAATAACTTTTAAGTAAGGGATTTCATCCATTTGCATCAAAATAAATACACAGTTAGGTATTTATAAATTTAGACAAAATTAATAGAAGGGTATAAGGAAAGGAGGAAATTTTGGTACATAGGGGTTTATAAAAGAGGCCCTAAATGCACATGATACAAGCATTCTACACTAAGTAACCTCTTGGTATGGGTTGAAGCAATCTCCTCATGGTTGGTATGAGAAGGTTGACACGCATTTGGTCAAACAAAGCTTTTGTAGCAATCCAACAAAAAGCACATTGTATGTAAAGCGTGAGGGTGATGTACTTATCATTGTGGTTCTCTATGTGAAGGATTTGTTGATCACTAGACCAAATGATAGAAATATTTTTGAACTTAAGGCTGATTTGAATGCTACTTTCAAGATGAAAGATTTGGGAGCTTAAGCAATGTGATGGTGGTATTGCCTTGTGTCAGACATTTTGCATAGAGACATTGCTATGTAAGTTTGGACTTGAGGAGTGAAACCTATTGCCACTCCCATGGAAACGGGTTTAAAATTGAGTCTTCATGATGTTGGTGATCCTGCTAATGTCACTCTTTACCAAACCAATGTTGATTGCATAATTTATGTATGCAACACCAGGTCGGATATCAATTTGCAGTCTCACAAGTCGACAGATTTATGCATAGCCCACGGTCTAAGCATTGGCAGGCTGTCAAGCGGATTTTTTGCTACTTGAGTGTCATCTTGGCTTGTTTTATCCCAAGGGGGGTCATTGCCGCCAGATTCACATGCTTTTTTTGGACTCATTTGGGCTGGTTGTTTTGACATGTGAGTGTCCACAAGTGATTTTTTTTTCATGCTTGACAATTCATGCATATCATTGTTGAGCAAGAAGAAACCTATTGTGGCCACTTCCAATTGTGAATTTGAGTACAGGGCAGTCTTCATGCCTACGATTGAGTGTGTCTGGCTCAGATGCCTTATGATGACTGATTTGGGTGTTGGACAGGACACTGCCAACACTATCTACACTGACAGTCAGAGTGCATTGGTAGTTGCAAGGAACGCAACTTCTCATGATCGCACAAAGTACATTGAGGTGCATTATCATTATGTCATGGAAAGATTCTCAGCAAGAGAGATCAGCTTGGCTTATGTGCCAACACAAGACAACCTTGCAGATCTTTTCACAAAGGCATTGTCTCGTGAGAAGTTCAAATATTTTTGCAAAGCTTTGGGCTTACTCCCCTTTGTGGACTAATCATGTCCTCAGGGCATGGAACGTCCCTATACTCTATGTGCCAACTCTTGATGACCGCACAATCCTAGGGGGGATTTGCTACCATATACATGTGGAAGTGGAGTGTGAACACTCTACACACTTAGGACCGTCGGGGAATTCTTTTTCCCTTACTTGGAAAATTTTTCCCCCGTGCATTGTATATATTCCCAGCATTCTATCTATCTTTCCATTGAATACTAAGTAATACAGTCTCTATTGTGAGCGTTGAGATTCCTTTGTCTTCTGCAAGCTGTGTGTGTTTTCCCGCAACCCTATTTCCAACAAGAGAGCAATAGAGATGCGTATAGGGAGATAGGGAGAGAGAAGAGGAGAATGACACCCGATGGGGTCCCAATGAACCCTCTTAATGGCGTCCCATATGTTGGGTTTTGCAAGCCCTAGTGGTTCCAGTCCATGGTAACATGCTCTTATGAAGCATGCAAGCAGGCTCAGTTAGAAGTAGAGTTTTTTGCATGAAAACCTTTTTGCTTTATACATTGTAAGTCTTTTGATAAGGAAAACATAATACAATAGCGTGGTCTTTTTATTTAATGTGTCACACTTTTCTTTTTTCTCTCTCTCTCTTTTGGGAATCGTCAGAGGATGCAGTTGGGTCAAGAGGTTCGGCTCAAGCTTCTTCAACAATCACATCTTCTCAAAGATACCAAGCTTTGGATTGCAGAAGAACTCACTCCATTACAAATCCAACACAAAAGTGAAGAGCTCAAGAAGGTACATGAAGCCCGCAAACAAGGCAAATGGGCAGTATATCGAGGCGGTAAAGCCATCATTCAAGAGTTTTGAAATCCCAAACCGGCCCTCCTCACAGTTGGCTCCCCCTAGGTTTCTATTTTCTTCTCTCATATCCCTAACGGACCCTCAGTCCTTAACTGATATGTATCATCATCTTTCGCTTAATGTGCAACCGTTGTAATGTCTGCTTTTGGTCCCATAGGTCATATCTGACCTCCATGGACGATAATTCAATCTATCTCTCTCTCTCTCTCTCTCTCTCTCTCTCTCTCTCTCTCTCTCTCTCTCTCTCTCTCTCTCTCTCTCTCGTTCCTTGTGCACTTTTGCACATCTCCCCAAGAGCCATGGCTAGACACCATTACCACCCTCCATATCCTCTCTTCTCTACACGTGGTATCAGAGCCCATGCAACGGCCCTAGGCGTTTGCAGGCGGCATATCAAAATGCAGACTCTATAAGGTGTTGTTCCCTTCAAGTGGATCAACTCATCATAGGTGATGTCTACTGTGGCTTTTTGATAGGAATTGCAAGAAGCAACAGACGGTGAATGACGGTGCTTCAAACCTAGGCGGCATTTTAAAACACAGTTTGGTGGAAGTTCTGATAGGCGGGTACATATAGTCACTGGCAAGCTCAACTCGTGCGACGTTCTAAAACACTATCTTGGATAGCCAGTGAGAAGCATCTAAAACACAGACAACATCTTGGTGGAAGTTTTGATAGGTGGGTACATACAGTCATTGGCAAGCTCAACTCATGCGGCGTTCTAAAACACTATCTAGGATAGCCAATGAGAAGCATCTCAAAAGGCTCTTCTACGATCATGTAGACCTTATTGAAACAGAGTGAAGAGGGAGTTCTCTACATTGAGAATTTTGAAATGCTCATATTGATCATATCCCTATCAACGTAGACATCTCAAAACTCTTTTCAAAACCAAGGTTAACAGATTTTTAGCATTTCAAAAGGAAACTCTCCATAGGCAATTAGTGTTGCAATCCAACATAGTTCTTGGCTGAGCTCATTTCTAGTTTTGCTAGCATCTCCAAAAGCTAGAAAACTCAAATTCATCAGTCTAAAGGTGACGAGCATCCAACGGGCTTCCAATTTTTCAAAAGTGATCTGATTGTGGTTTTTTTTGTGCTTAAAGGTTTCAAAGGAGTTTGCAAAGAGGTGATAACAATGAAGATTGATCCGATGGTAAGTAGCTTTATTTTTTTGAAGTATGTTTGGTCCAAGCTCATGGAAACGTATGGCAAGACAATAATCACAACTTTTTCTTATGTAATTAATAGTGAATTATTACAAGTGTTCACTCAACGCATAGGATACTTATCAAAAGATCCAAACACAGATAGTTTCTTTGAGATTGTGGTACATGTTGCTTTGGAAAAAGTTTTCCTCGTTGATGAAGGGCACCCAAATCCCAAATTTGCTATGACAACCTATATATCGATACTAATTTCAAATCTATTTTTACATACTCAATATCATAGATTTTTTTGTTTTTCTATTGTCAACACAATCACAATTATCTTTCAAAAGCCTTATTTTCTCTCATCAAATGTCAGATATTACATGAAAAAAATTTGTACGGGTTAGACACTACCACACATACAAAGTGGTAAGACCTTCAAGGTTATCAGTTTCTATTGAAGTCTTATTTTGTCCCACTTCTCATGAGGTTATTGTGTACACCTTAAACCCAAGGTTTGGCAATGAACCAAAAGCTCCATTTGTCGCGGTAGCTTAATAGTAGCATCAGGTTATGAGTACACCAAAACCCTTGGTTGTGAGAGAACCTAAAACTCAAGGTTGACGAGGACACCTAAAACTCATGATTGACAAGTACACCTAAAACTCAAGATATCACGAGCGTGGTGTATCTAGTTCCGGGATTGAGGGCGGATTGTTCGGTTTTCCTAGTGGTGTTAGTCCATGGAGACATGCACTTATGAAGCATGCATGCAAGCTCAGTGAGAAGTAGAGTTTTTTGCATGAAAATCTTTTTGCTTTATGTATTGTAAGGCTTTTGACAAAGAAAACATAATACAATAGCATGGTCTTTTTATTTAATGTGTCGGATCTCTCTCTCTCTTTCTCTCTCTCTCTCTCTCTCTCTCTCTCTCTCTCTCACTCACTCACTCACTCTACTTTTGCACTTTTGCACATCTTCCCAAGAGAGCCATGGATACACACCATTACCACCCTCCATATCCTCTCTTCTCTACACCATATTTTTGCCGACGTGGTATTTGCTTTTGATAGCATAAATGGAATGTACACACATGCAATACCTCAAGTGTAGAGTGTAGACTCTACTGACTTGACTTGGGAATGTCTTCTTGGTAAATCTTCATGATGAAGCTCCTTCAGGGCTGATTTGATGAAGCTTTGGATCCTTCTTGATGTGGGATTGAGAATGGCCACCAAGGGGTTAATTTGGGGCTGATTTGCACTCTTCATGTGACGAGAATGAAGGGCTAAAAATATAGATCTAGATGATGTCAATGATGGACAAAAATGAGAGCACTCAATCCTACAAGGGAATAGTTGAGGAGAGGCTCTATGGGCTGGTGAAGTACCTGGCCAAAATGGGAGGACTAGCGGGTGGAGCTTTGAGCTAGTTCCTATCAGGGTAGGACTGAAATCTGAAAACACTACTACTGATCTGTTGAATCTCCAAGCACTAGGATTAAATTGCACAAACACTAGCCGATCTGGTGTTTTTGAGAAAAAACATTAGGGCTAATGGTAGATGCAAAAAACATTGACTACTTTGCCACCAAAATGCTAGCCAAGGCTAGGCACTACTATTATTTGATGGAAACGTTAGAAGCTCCCCTCCCTTTATCGGCCAAATAATTGGTTATAAAGCACTTAATACTCAAGTAGGGCAAAACCTCTATCAAACTCATTAAAACTAAATCATTAAAAGGATTTATTAATAATTTTGATCGGGGTTCAATTTTTGGGTGAAATTAAATGCTGTCATGTTTGATTCCTACCGTAGTGTAATAACATCTATCAAAATGCATGTACAAACCATTTATGCAAGAGGGTTTCAAAAATAAACCTTGTTTAATGGACTCATCCAAACATGCAAGTCTTGCAAATAGGTTCACAAAATCACTCGTACTAACCCTCCTACGATTGTAGACAGTCTTATCTAGGGATAGGTGGAAAACTGGCTCTGGGAGTTGATGAAGCATGTCCATGTGGCACACACAGCCATGTGGACATAACATCTCCTTCTGCTTAAGGAGAGGTATGGGTACCGAGATGCATGACCTCCTTGTATGAGGTTGGATAGTTGATGAAAAATTCCTCGTCAACCCAAGCAGCTTCATGTGTTCCTCAATCCTTGAACTTTAGGAAGTATTGCCTTGCTTGCTTCTTTGTTCCATGATTGAATCGATGTAAAAGGATCTACTCTAGCTCCATAACTTTGGCTTCATCAATTATCTTCGGTTGCTCCTTGTTTGGAATGCTTCGTAGAGGATCACCCTGAAACAATTTAAGCCAAGAAACTTGGAAAACACTATGCGTTCTCCAAGAAGGTAGAAAACATAATAACATGGAAATGTCATTTACCCTTTTTGACAATTGAAAGCGCACCGTACATACAAAATGAGAGGTTAGGAAACCTCTTACCAACTTGCTTGAGATGTTGCTTCACAATCCTTAAAACAACCTAGTCACTCTCCTTAAATGAGACATCCCATCAATTCTTATTAATATGCCTATAATAGGACTCTTAAGCCTTGCTAAGCCAAAGATTAACACTCTTGAGTACCTCTGTATAGGTTTGAATAATACAATTAGCATCATTAAATTTGGGAATGAACCTAGTCAACAAAGATTGAAAAGGTCAGTCAAACACAACCTCATATGGAGTACGACCAATTGCACTTGAGAACGAATCATTGAGGATATTTTGGACTGACAGAAAATATTATTTCCACTTAGATTGTTTATCATGAACATCCGCTTTGAGAACATCAAATGCCAACTGGTTGTATATTTCACTTTGTCCATCCGATTGTGGATGAAATATTGAAGGGTGAAAGCATGTATAGGTGGCCTGGAAAGTAATGTCAAGGACATTGCTTTTTTGCGCTTAAAAGTGGGTGTTTTAAAAGTGCTTCAAATCTCAAAAAGAATATCACTCTCCTAAGGTACGTCAATTAAGTCTCCTAACGTACCACAATTAATGAGACTAAATGTAATTTACTGTTGAACGTTGGATTATTGTCCGCCTCTTCTTTCCCGCTACAACCTGTCTAAGCTTTCTCTCTGCTTTGAGTTTTCTTTGTCTCTCAGATCTCTCTTGGAGCTCTATCTAGCTCCTCTCTGTCTCTCTCTCAAGAGCTCTTGCTGAGCTTTCTGTATCGCTCAGCCCCCCCCTCTCTGTCTCTTTCTCTCTCTAAGCATGGCTCCTCTTGTGTCTGAGCTCACGCTCATCTCTCTCTCTCTCTCTCTCTCTCTCTCTCTCTCTCTCTCTCTCTCTCTCTCTCTCTCTCTCTCTCAGCACTCTTCCTCTCGCTCTCACGAACTCTATCTCTATAGGTTCCTCTTCTACTTGATGATTCTTGAGGTATGTAAACACTTATTATGCTTTGTTAGTATCTTGCTAATTAGTGCAAGAAGTGTCATGTATTAATTAAAAGTATAGCGTGTACTTATGATTTGTATTGTATTTCTTGTAGAGCAATCGTTTGAAAGTACTGCAACAATGGAGCACAGTGAAGAACTGTCTATCAGCTCATCGCCATTGAGTATAGAAGCTCAACTTCAACACAAAAAATTAATGAGGGAATATTGGGCTGCTCAGAAACGAAAGCAACGTAAGGCAACGGTCAACTTTGTGACGGAAGGCAATACGGGGGAGATGGATGAAAGAAAGAAATGAAGGATATGTCAATCTATGGTACAACACTTTGATACATTAACCGTGGGAATGGATACAAGTGGTAGGAAGGAAATCTTTGATGAACTTCTTCAACATCCTTGCTTCCTTACTATGCAGAGTAAATCCAAAGAGTTGGAAGCAATTATGGTGAGAAACATCAGCAACACTTTGAATCATGTGAAGGTCCCAAGATCTTCAGACGAGTT
Organism: Adiantum capillus-veneris; assembly: GCF_014529385.1. Taxonomy (NCBI): domain Eukaryota; kingdom Viridiplantae; phylum Streptophyta; class Polypodiopsida; order Polypodiales; family Pteridaceae; genus Adiantum; species Adiantum capillus-veneris. Next base: position 123,859,220 of record NC_140959.1, read on the forward strand.
TTTTGTGAAGAAATCAGCAATGATGATGTTGGTGAATGGTGGAAGCAAGGAGCAAAACACTAACATGAGCATACCGCAAGCTACCAAGCTTATGGGGATCCACAAAAGAAACTTATATTCAGCAAAACATCACTTAATAGTGTCAAGTGAATCCGATGGTTCGTTCCTTGCATCTGCGTGTCATAGAGATGATGCACGGAGAACTCACATCACTCAAACTGTTAAATACATAGTCTTTCAATTTTGGACGGATGAGACGAGGGTGTCCCCCAACAAGAAAGATGTTTGCAGTAAGAGACTAGCTAGATGTTCATATGTAAAGCATCCAATCCACCTTCTTGAGGAGCCTCAGGTAATTGATATATTTTTTTTAGCACTTTTTATTGGTGCTACAACTCATATTCCTACTACAACATTATGTTTCTATACCACTTTTTATTGGTGCTACAACTCATTACTGCCACAACATTATGTTTCTATACTTCTTTTTATTAGTGCTACAGCTTGTTTTGGTGTTTTGCACCACTTTCTAGTGGTGTTGCGACATTAAAAGGTGGTGAAACATTACTATACTGGTCTCTAATTGTATCTGAACCACTTCTAAAATTTGATCAATAGTTCTAAATGTTTTTGAATCACTTTTCCTTGTGTTTCAAGACCACTTTTTAGTGTGTTTGAACCAGTTTTTAATGTTTTGTAGCAGGTTTTAATCTTTAAGAAACAATTTTTACTAGAAATGCACCAACGCTTCACCGTAAACCCTACAAAGTGGTGTTCACCCACTAAAAAGTCTTGTTTACCCAATGCTAACAGACGTGTTTTACAAACTCATAGGGGTGTTACAGGTGCAAACATTTTTGGTGGTGTAGCTCACTTTTTCCAAGTGATGTAGCAGCTTTTAGTCATGGTGCAACGGTTATAGTAGTGCCATAAACTTTTTACTGCTGCTGCACGAATGGTGCCCACCACCTTATGATGGTAACCAAAACCATCTTAGTGGAGTTTGAACACTTACAAGTGCTGTCACACCACAATGAAGCGGTGCACACAACACTTACACGTATAAAAACCACTTTCACATGGTGTCTGACCGCATTCAAGTGGTGAGAAGCCACTTTCATGTGCTAAGTCACTACGTCAATCCATCACTCCATGCAAGTGGTGAGGCACCACTCCCAAGTGGTGTGACACCACTTTCAAGTAGTAACTAAAACCTTTTCACTGCAATCAAGCGGAAATTTCCCGCTTTCAAGTGGCCAGACACCGCATTCAAGTGACAAGAAAACGCGTTAAAGCGGTGACTTCTCACTTTGAACTAGTTTTTCACCACTCTCAAGTGGTCATCAAGTGGTGAGACACCACTTTCATGTGCAAAGTACTACGTTAGTCATCACTCCATGCAAGTGGTGAGACACAATTCCCAAGTGGTGAGACACCACTTTCAAGTGGCCAAACACCGCATTCCAATGACTTGAATCCACGTTCAAGTGGTGATTGCCCACTTTGAACTAGTTGCTCACCATTCTCAAGTGGTCATCAAGTGGTGAGATACCACTTTCAAGTGATAGCTTAAACCTTGTCACTGCAATCAAGCGGAAAACTCCCGCTTTTAAGTGGCCAGACACCGCATTCAAGTGACAAGAATCAGCTTTCAAGTGGTGACTACCCACTTTGAAGTAGTTGCTCACTAATTTCAAGTGATCAAGTGGTGAGACACCACTTTCATGTGCTAAGTCACTATGTCAGTCATCATCACTCCATGCAAGTGATGAGGCACCACTCCCAAGTGGCACGACACCACTTTCAAGTGGTAGCTAAAACCTTGTTAGTGCAATCAAGTGGCAAGTTCCCGCTTTCAAGTGGCCAGAAACCACATTCAAGTGACCAGAATCCGCGTTCAAGTGGTGACTGCCCACTTTGAGCTAGTTGCTCACCACTCTCAAGTGGTTATCAAGCACTTTTCACAAGATCTCCTCCACTTCCAAGTTGTGTTGGACCACTATCTAGTTCTGATGCTGGTCTGTCGCCTAGTATTTGTCCCTCCCAGCTACTTTTTAAGTGCTAGATTTTAATTGGTGACTGACAACTTTGAACTAGTCACTCACCACTCTAAAGTGGTCATCAAACACTTTTCACAAGAGCTCCTCCACTTTCAAGTTGTGTTGGACTACTATGTAGTGTTAATGCTGGTGTGTCGCCTAATAGTTTGTCCCTTCCAACTACTTTTTAAGTGCTAGTTCTGAACTTCCCCAGAAATTTCATGTCCTTACTCACCACTTTTTAATCGTTTCCCACCATATTCAAGCAGTGCACACCAATTTTTTATTGGCGGTTCATCACCGTCAAGTGATTTGAATTCACTTTTAAGTCATACCAAACCACTTTTTAGTTACGCTGAATGCGGTTTCTCACCACTATTAAGTTGTCCTCACACAACCTCTTAATATTCTACCTTTTTGTATGGTTACTAGTTTCTACATTAATTTGTATTTGTGGTGAATTATTTTCATAGGTAAAACAATACTACTGAATGTATCATTACTAGTTTTTAGTGGTGCACATTAGTTTTTAGTGATATAGAATCACTTTTTAATGTTTTGAAACAATTTAACCAGTTTTGAATGCTAAGTTTATTTATAACATTTGTATACATGTATATTGCAGGTGGAGCTTTATTTAAGATTCAAGACAAAGTATGCAGATATTCAGATTTCGCAACGTTGCTTCGAGTCTATGAAACCGTTCTTTGTTCGAAATTGAGGGATCGCTACACCTGCTGTTGTATTGTGCATGTACAAATGATTTTCCTTAAAGAGGCAGTAAATCACATACGGACTCGAAGTTTTGATCTTCATGGTTCTTGCTGCATGTGCAGCTACCCTATATGCCTTCATCATGATGAAGTTGTCAACCATGGATGTCTTGCATACAAAAATGCAAGTATGAGTACCACTTCACAGTTGGAGTCTATACTCTGCCCTATACTTGCAGAACATAGTTTCCATAGCTACAAATGCTTAATGGGAACATGCAATGCATGCGATGTAGGTAATATTCAGATCTGTCCCAGAGAAGAAGTTGAGCAGAGTAAGAAAGTATCTATGAAGTTTTTTGAAAATATAGTGGGTGCTACTGGATTAGACAATGAAGCTAGAAAGAGCACTGTGAAAGACATTGTCCACAAGAAAATGCTACCCAGAGAACTTTTGCGAGTGTACCAAGACCACTTGAAGAAGTATGTCACTCACAATTTTATATTTAGGTGGCAAGCACAAGAGTTCAAGGACTGCATTTCTTTGTTTAGATGATGTGGTGGTCTCCGTCGTTGACTTTGCAGAGAACTACTCCTTCAAGGAGAAAAATGAGATCCAGTCAATGCATTGGTACACTAAGCAGGTCACTATCTTTGTCCTAATTACTTATTTCCGCATTGCATCAGGTGCAATAAAAAAGACCATGCACTTTTTTGTCTCAGATGATAAACAACATGACACCTTATTTGTGCAGCATGCTTTTCTCTTACATGCTCAATGGTTGAGAGATCAAGGGCTAAGCTTTAAAAAACATTGGGTTTGGTCAGATGGCACAGCTTCACAATTTAAAGCAAAGCGACCATTTTACTTTGTTGCTAGATATTGGAGCCTTATTGGCATGGAAATGAATTGATTTTTTTTTTGCTTAGGACATGGAAAGGGGGAACATGATGGGGATGGGGCTATTATTAAAAGGGCTCTAACTCATGAGAAATTGAAGCAAAATAGCGTGTGGTTGACTTGTGCAGTTGAAGTTGTCTCTTTTTTGAGAATGCATCTCAGTACTGGAGCAACTGCTATGTATGACAAGCAAAAGAGGGAGGTCAGTAGGGTGCTCTGGGAGGTCAAGCTAGGCAATGTTCAACGATCCCATCAATGGGGCTGCAAACCATTGAAGGGCTCAAGAGCAATGCACTGTGTGAATGGGTATTCCGAGAACAACACTTGTGCATTGCGATCAAAACGGTTGTCATGCTTTTGTTTTCCTTGCAGGCTTGGCCATTAGAGAAAGTGTATGAACAGATCACATGTGGAGACGTGGCAATATCACACTTTGGAGCCACTTGCTAATGATTCCCAGTCATACGGAGACTCAGACGATGAGGAGTTCCATGGTGCCACTTATGCAGGTCATTATGACTCCTTAAGCGATGCTCTCACACCTGGAGACAATTTTGCTGTCACTTCTGAAGAGAATAATGAGGAGGCTGTTGACTTCTACATTTTGAAGTGTGTAGTAGCTAAGGGCCTAACAACTAACGAGCAAATTGATGCATGGGGCAACAAGATAGAGAAGCATACTTATATGGTCACGGGCCATTGGTATAAATCCCTACAAGCAAACTTGTATGAGCTGTGGGATAACAAGCCAGTAGTTTTCATATATTCCCACTTGATAAGGGCAATAAAGTTCCCTATGGAGCCTGTAGTGCTCGATGGCATATGAGAAGTGCTTGAACTTTCCAATGAAAACCATGAGGCAATATACAATAGCATGCCCTTTGAATTGTAAATCAAATCTGATTTTATATCATCTAGTGAAAGATTGAACAAGATGGAATTGGTGTAAATGTACGATGGAATTGACATGTTGATTTTTGAGAATGCTTCACCACCCCCCCCTCCCCCCCCCAAACATCACCACTAGAAAGTGTTGTAGTTCCATAAAAACTCAATAAAAATTTACCACTTTTTAGTGGTGCTAAAGTGGTTTAGCACCACTAAAAAGTGGTTTAGAACCACTAAAAAGTGGTTTAGAATCACTGAAAAGTGGTTTAGAATGCTTCACCACTCCCCCCGAACATCACCATTAAATGGTGTTGCAGTTCCAAAAAAACTGTTGCAATAACACAATAAAAATTTAACCACGTTTTAGGGGTTTAGCACCACTAAAAAGTGGTGCTGAGACATTCAAAAGTGTAGAGACATGTAAAGTGCCAGAACTTCTGTATATTACAACAATTATCCATAAACGTCTACATATACACCAAGAATGTACAATATATAACATTTCTTAAATTACAGATGTACAATCTCATTCATCTCCATTTATAACAAAGTGCTCAAAGACTAGACTCGAAAGTTCATCTGGGATTGCTGATGGGGTTTGCCTTTGTATACTTCAGGGTATTGGGGGTTAGTGCCCATCTGCACAACCATGGCAACAGTGTGCACGTGAGGTAATCAGGATCTTGGTCTTCATAAAGAGGATCAAAGGTGGGTGGACATATACAATTGTCCCAGACATTGCGTAGATTTTTATATTTGGAGTCATCTACCAGCAATGTCCGAGAGGATTCATATTCTAGAAACTTCTTCCAGACATAGTAAAGGGGCTTGAAAGACACAGGTTCATCTGCAAGGTCTCTTGGAGCTCCATCAATCTCTTCAAAATACGACCACTTCTCACATTGCCAGTTTGAGAAGAGATCCCTAAAGTAATAAGCTATGTTCCCATATGTCTGGCCAACATGTACTGAGGATTAGCTCAATGTTAGAAGCAGTACAAGTGCTCCAAATCATTGCATCTTCTATTTGCCTCAAATCCCAAACAAATTGCTCAACATCTCTACGGTAGTAGATCCACAACTTCTCGTCCACTCTTTTTAGTTTAACTCTATCGGAAGCTGGACGTGGAGGGTGTTTAAGTTGTCCAATCTTTGGATCACGTTTGGTTACATCTCGTTTCACGAATAGTCCATCGAGATCAAGGATGATGAGCTTTTTGATCTTGCAGAAATTCGAAACAAGATATCCCCATCCAGGGGAGTTTGGCAAAATCTCCTTAATTTCCGGGCAAACTGTTGGTTCCTGGTCTTCCTCTACTTTATCTGGTGTTACATCTGCATCCTGCTCTGCTGCTATGTCTTCAACCTTCTCATCTGGTTCTTGAACTTGCAGAAATTCGAAACAAGATATCCCCATCCAAGGCAGTTTGGCGAAATCTCCTCAATTTCGGGGCAAATTGCTGGTTCGTGGTCTTCCTCTACTTTATCTGATGTTACATCTGCATTTTGCTCTGCATCCTGCTTAGCTGCTATGTCTTCAACCTTCTCATCTAGTTCTTGAACATCTCCAATCGAGCTAAGTTCTGCTATAGACAAGTACCATGCCTTAAAAACCTCAATCAGACTGACGTATTAACCTTTTCAAAATACACTTGAAAAGTATACCTTCCATGCTATTGATTTCCATTTTATTAAATTTCCTGAACTTCTATGGCAACAGTCCACTTGGCAGGAGATACTGGAGAAAAAATAAGCTCTACTTGAAGCCGCTGCTGAAACGCTAGCCCCGACACCTGATCGTAACCTATGGACTGAAGGAAACACACATAGGCTACTGAAGAGTAGGCAATAATCTTTTTCAAATCAATTGTGCTCATGATGATGTCGGAAAGAACAATACGAGTACAATAAATAGACAGTCAATGAACAATATGAGTACAATAAATAGACAATCAATGAGCAATAAACAACTAGTGAACGAAAAATAAAGCCGTCATTTCATTATCATCAAAATGAGGGTACAAAGACAAAATTACAAAGAGGCTACAAAGCACAAAAGGTTAATAAGGGCTACAGAAGTTTCTTGCGGGACTTTGGTTTGGGAGGTTTAAGGTTGGGTGCTTGGAGGTTAGTCTTTTTCTGAGCAGATGAAGGCTCCTTGGATTTTTTACCTCCTGGAGTAGGCTCTGGAGGCTCGGATGCAACCTTAGCTTTTTTCTTTGGTGTGGCGCGCTCTTCAGTGTTGCTCCTCTTTTTCCTACGCCCCAAAATCTGTGCACAAACATCTGAAATAAGAAGATCCGAGTCCTCATCAGACAAGTTCACTGTTGTATCCTTTTCAATTGGCTTCCCAGATGATTTTTCAGCATCCTCTACGTCCTTGTTCATTGCAGGTTTTGGCTTCAGAGGCACCTCGGCTGACTCCTTGGATGCATCACCTTGAGCTCCCACTACATCTGCTCTTTTTTCAGCCCTTTTTTCTGCCTTTTGTTGGTCCGGAGTGTCTTCACCTGCTTGTTTCTGGGATGCATTCTTATCCCCGCACCCACCACACATGCTATCAATATTGGGCTTACGTGATGACCCAGCTTGGGAGTTTGCTACATAAAAGACAATGTAATAATACTCAATATTAAGTCATGTGAACATTCAAAGAGAAGAATGTTCCACAGAATATTACCAATTCCATCAACAGGAGATCCAAAGATGCCTTCCATTGGATCTTTCTCTGCAATTACATGGAGAAAAGAAACAAAATGGTCAAGAAATGAATCTACAATCAGCTTCATATCATAAGGTATAAAAACATCGATTACCTGTACCAACATGCTCATCCATGTTTGCCTCTCCAGGTGCCAGCAGCTTCAAAGCATCTTTTAAAGGTTCCTCACATCCATGAAATAGACACTGGCCGGCAGACTTACAGGCAGTTACAAAACAAAGTGGGTGATACGGATGTTGACACCGGAGCATGTAGACACCGGTAACAACAGTCTGCATGATAGACATCCCACAAGCAACACAATCACCTAACTGCACACAGCTATTGTCCGATCCCAAATGAACAAGCGGCCTCACAGGAAGGATAGGCATTCTTGACTTGAAAAAATTAATAATCGTTTCCACAAATCGAAGATGCCCTGTCGCCACTTCTACTTCCCATAACAAAGTGTCATGTTGACCCTATAAAAAAATAGCACTGCGTACTTTATAAAACAGTATAAGTGTTTGTGCATTACTTTCAAGAGTCTTCATCACTTTATGTGGTACCACTTAAGAGTGTTATATAGACACATTTAAGTGGTCTTTTACCATATAAAATGGTCTCTAACCATTTTTTTCTAATTAGAGTTTAACCACTTTTAAGTAATATCAACTACTACTAGGTGAATCAATCAAGCTTACATACCTGTAACTGTGCTGCCTCTTCACCTAGGTTATCGAGATTGTGCACTTCAATATCAAGTCCCATGTCTTTGAGAGCCTCCTGTCTGATTTGAATCAAGGTCTAAAGCTTTGCCATTGCTTCCTCGTTTGGTACAAGCCCAGCGTTATGCAACTTGAGTTCCTCCATATCCTTGTTCAGTCTCTCTACGATCTTGGTTGCCCCTCGCATCAAACCAACTTGCTCATCTCTCTTTGTCTTTGATTGATCTAAAGCAATTTTTATTGCTTTGAGACATTGCTGCTTCTCTTTTAACTTTTCAGCAGCATTAGCCTTCATGTTAGAAATAGCTGCTACATCAGCGGTTGACGCAGAAAATGTAGTCGAGGAAACATTTGACATTCCAAATGTTCCCATCAAGCCAAAGGCCCGCTTCTTTAGAAATTCCTCCTTAGCCTGCCCTGAAAATTGATGTCCACCTAAGTATGTCTGCCAGTCAAAGCCTGTGCCAGTACTGTCAGTGTAATTAGGCATATTTTTTGCATTAAATTTCCACTCGCTTCCAAGACATGGACCGTTTGTGGACCTCCATTTCTCCAATTTCCTATTTAAAGTTTTTTGTTGGCGTAACATTTTGATAAGACCTTCAGCATACACAGCCCATGCAACTAAACCTTCAGAATCTTAAGCGCCCTTGCACTTCTGCCACGTAAATCCATGTGCAAAATACACGCCTACCTCATTGTTTGGGGGAGCTCCCTGATATACTTTGTGGTATAGTAGGAGACATTCTTCATACATTTCAGGCCTCAGCCCCTTTAAATGCATCTTCTCCTTTTGGTGGCGCTTGTAAAGCCATACCCTAAGCCACTCCTCATATGAGAAATCATCATCACATAGGAGCTTTGGATCCTGGCCAACCAAGCATAGCCCATATTCGGTATGAAAATCTTCCTTGGTGAAGCAAAATTTTGTTTGAGTGGGTAAGGCCACTCGTGGTATTGTCCACCTCCTTGTAAAAATATATATGAATGCATGTTAGTATGTAATGAGCCATAATTAAACTTGTTTTATCAACAATAAGAAGTGGTTGAAATGATTTCTGCACCATTCTCAGTGGTACTGCAAAATTTTTAAGTGGTGGTGTACCACTAAATGGTTCTCAACCACTTAAAATTGGTTTAGTAACACTAAAAAGTCCTGCTACACCACTATTTGCTGGGGATACATCACCTTTTGGTGTTTTTTCACCACTTTGAAGTTGTGCTCCAGCACATAAAAGTGGGTTGAACCACTGTTCAGTTGTGCTACACCGATGTGAATTGTTGTACACAACTTAAAACTAGTGCTACACGCCTAAAAAGTGGTGCTACACCAATAGAATGTGGTATCTCCTTGTAAAGCTTCATCACTTAAAAGCACTTAACCACCACTTTTAGCAAAGATGCAGAACTAAAGATTATTGCACTTTTGTAAAGCATCACTAAAAAGTGGTTCTACAGCATTGAAAGTGGTTGACCATCATGCACCACCACTTTATACCAAATACCGTTCAGGTTAAGAAGCACCACTTTTCAATGGTTCTACACACCTTTAAGGTACCGAATAACGTTCTAGTTACGAAGCACCACTTTATAGTTGTGTTGACCACTTTATAGTGGTCTTCACCACTATAAACACCACTTAAATGTGATTTGAACCACAAAAAGTGGTGAACACCACTTTATTGGTGTTTACCAATTTATACCAAATAACGTCAAGGTTAAGAAGCACCACTTTTCAGTGGTTCTACACACTTTTAAGGTACCGAATAACGTTCTAGTTAAGAAGCACCACTTTATAGTTGTGTTCACCATTTTATAGTGATGTTGACCACTTTATAGTGATGTTGGCCACTTTATAGTGGTCTTCACCACTAGAAACTGGTGCTTCTTAACTAGAACGTTATTCGGTACCTTAAAAGTGTGTAGAACCACTGAAAAGTGGTGCACCATCGTGATGCTTCGCTTAAAAGTGATGCTTCACCACAAAATAATTAGGGTTTTCCACTGGAAAGTGATGCACCCATTGTATCGCCAGTTTTTTCTAGAGCCTTACCTCTTTTTAGTACTGCCCAACACTTTAAAGTGGTCCAGTATCACTTTAAGAGATGGTGCACCATATCAACATAACTATGTAGTGATGCAACCATGGTTTCTGCCCAACTTTAAAGGATGCTGCAGGTGCACCACTTCAACACAGCCTATCAGTGGTGCTGTACCCATAAAAAGTAGGGTTCAGCCACTTGATATTTACTAGTGGTGTGCACACTATTTTTTCCTAATAAAGCAACACTTTAATTGAATCCATGGGGGAAATACCTGCATCTAACCTACTGAACATTTTTCTTCTTAGGTGTACCCTTAAGTGACTCGAAAGTTCTTTTTGTAGCATGCATGTGCAAAAAATTCAGAAATTTTACAAGACATAAAACCAATTTTAGAAATGCATGCAAGATGCATCTAACCTATTTTGATAGGCGACTCCTGCGTAAAGCTCTTTCCCTTCCTAGGTGTACCCTTGTCAGAGTGTGAAGGTCCTTTTGTAGCCTGGTTCTTCATCCTGAAAAAATCACAAATGCCACATAGATACAACATCAATAGTTAAATGCATTCATGCTTGAACCTGCATGATGCATTCATATAAGCATGCACACACAGTTGATAAAATATGCATTCATGCTTCAAGCTGCATGATGCATTTTTATAAAGCATTCACAAGGGTGATCAATTAGATGTACACAATGCATATACATTCCAGAAATAAATTCTAAACTCACACATGCATCATTAATAGTTACAATCCATGATTATCTTGCCACACTTTTTTTTTTCTTTTTTTGCAATACCCTCTCCAACAGAGGGCAAACCATATCGCCAGGGGTTGAACCTGGGTCCTTACACACCCACTCATTCACTTTAACCACTAGGCCAAGCCCCCTTTGGTTATCTTGCCACACATTCAGAGACAAGCATACAATGCTTCTACATCTGCAAGAAGCATGTTAAAACATGGATCAATGCTACCTGGAAATGCTACCTAGGAAAACCATCCACATTCAAATTCAACCAACATTTGAGATAGAATGCTTCAAGCTACATGATGCCACATACCTGTTGCTGCTGCAGGGGATTTTTACTGAAGTTGATGACCAGCCCAACAAAAAGTACTCCTCCTAAATTTGCTTGCTTGTTGTTGTGATGTTGCTGCTTGTTGCATCGGCTAGCAGAGAAATGCAAAGGAGGGAGGAAAGAGGGAATCAAAAACCTGAATGGCACGGGCAAGACAGAGAGAGGGGGGAGGAACGAGCGAGACAGAGTGGGAGGGACGAGACTCGAGAGAATATTTGCATTAAGTGCTTGAAAGTACCTTGAGGTGATCATTAACCAGTAAGAGATTTCTAAGTCTTAGTACACGTCAAATTTTAACACTTTTTTTTCCATAAATTTTGAATTTAATTCCACTGTTTCAAATGCCTAAACCACCCATTTTCTCAACACAAAAACCATATACTATATAGTGGCAAAAGCGGTCCACCTATACATGCTTTCACCCTGAAGAGAAATTTAACTTAGTGCCAAAATTTTCAAACAAAGCACGTCAAGATGGGGATGTAAACTTGGCATCGCATCGCGATCCAACAAAGTTGACTTGGGTAGACCAAACAATGGCTACCAATGATTTATGAACAATTGTGCAACCCTTGTGTAGTAACATTGGCCTTTGCAAGGGATTAACATGCAAAATTTGCTAGATCTATCAATGATAGTTAGACATTGCGTGTTCCATGTAGATTAAGAAGGAGGTAAATTAGCTAAAAAATCGATACCTATGTCCGCAAATAGTCCATCACGGATAAGCAACGGCATGAGTAGCTCTTGTTGCTTACCGTGAGGAGACCATGAGGGACTTGACCTTTTTAACATACAATACACTTAGTAACATAGTTGTACACATCTTTACGTATCTTTAGACAATGGAAAAATCATTCAACCTGTTCTAATGTAGCATTGATACATCTATGACCACCGTTCATGCATCATGTGCGTCATGCATTATTGGTGCTCTATGAGAAGATAACACACACAAATGATTCCTAACAAAAATCCAACCATCATGAATGACATAATTGCACGGACCTTGTGTATTAAATTCTTGTAGCCAGTGCTTTTCAAACTCAAACCCATGTAATCATCTTTTAGATCATCAAAACAAGCACCATGAATAAAGAGAAAAGAATGAGTTTTGAACAAGAGAACTTGATCTTTCCTACTCGATGCACCAGCAATAGTGTTAGCTTTGACAGGGATGTACTCAATGATACCATTAGGAAGAGGATGGGGTCTAGGAGGGCCTCTTTATTTGACACAAGCTTATGGAAGTGATTATCAATTTGACAAATAGGTGTATGCCATGTTTGAAAGAATGGTGGGTGTGTAAGATATGTGTAAGAGTGGTCAAAGGATTCACTTTCCCCCCCAAAAAGGTGGACATTTTTATGATTTTTGGTCTTCCATAATTCTCAAATATGATCTCGGATTTGAGTGGAGATTATAGATCTACAATCAACGCCTTGAGCTCTTTCCATAGATATGCTACATGATATGGTTGTACGCGCTAGATTTTAAATTCCATTTTGGGGGAGAAATTTGAATTCTAATAAACTAGCCGTTTGACTTGTTTGAATTCAAAAGCTATCCTTTGATTACTTTCTTAATACTAAAGGTTTGACTTCCTTAAACTGCCAAATAAAGAGGCCCTCCTAGACTCCATTTTCTTCCTAATGCACCAAATTGCTCAAAAAATTGAGACTTCCATGCTTGTCTATCTCTCCAATGTGCACTAGGCATAGATTGAATCCACCTAAGGCTTGGTGATTTGGGCAAACAATAAACTCACGTCCATAAACAAAATGCCTCCAATGTTTTAATGCATGAATGACAAAGAGAAGTTCCTTATCATAAATAGAATATTTTTTCTGAGCACTATTTAGTTATGAGAGAGAAATGCCACTAGATGATTATTCTATTGTAACATTGCGCCAATGGAAATGTTACTAGCGTTAGCCAAAATAAAAAAGGACTCCTCCCAAGAGACAAGGACAAGTCATGGTTCCTCTGTCGCTTCTACTTTGAGAACTTCAAAAGCATTCTTATCGCCATCAATCATGACTATGCATTGATGCCGCGTCTTGATACTAATGGTGTGGAAACATGTGCAAAGTGCTTGATATGAGAACTGTATGTTGGACACAAACCAAAAAATGAGTGAACATCATATGTTGTCTCAAGAATCGGCCACTCTCTTACCTCATTTACCTTACTGGGATCAAGACAAACTCCATTGGGAGAGATGATGTAGCCCAAATAGCACACAATAGTGAGAAACAATTCCGACCTCTTTGCTACAATATAAAGACAGTTAGCATCTAATTGGGCCAAAGCTTTCTCTATGTCTATAGCATGCTACTCCTAGGAAGTGGAGAAAATGAGAATGTCATCTTGCAAGATAAACACGCGCTTACCAACCAAATCAATGAAGATATGCATCATCATATGATTAAATGTACTAGGTGCACCCATCACTCCAAACAACATAACAATGAACTTGTCATGCCCGCACTCGGTCCTAAAGGCGGTCTTGTAGATGTCTTTCTTTGAGATTCTTACCTAGTGGTAGCCACTCTTCAAGTTGATTTTTGAAAACAATATAGCCCCATTGAGTCTTTCCAAAATGTACTCAATGTGAGGCATAGGAAACTTGTTCTTGATTTGCATCCTATTAAGAGCCATGTAATCCACACATAACTTTGATGAGTCATCTTTCTTATGAACAAAAAGAACTGGATCACCAAAGGGATTTACATTGAAACATGTAAAACCCCTATCTAGTAACTCACCTAGTTGGTGCTCTAGCTCTTCTTCATTAGCCTTGCTCAAACTATATGGAACTTACTTATAGGTTGTGCTCCATCCACTAGATTGATGACATGATCCTCATGTCATTTGGGAGGGAGTGTAGGAGGAAGATCATCTTGGACAAACAAATGTTCAAATTTGGTAAATAAATCACCACACCTGTCAAGAATACCCAAGTTTCTTGATGTGGGGTTGGCATAGATGACCGTTGCTTGGGCTCCTCTACATAGCTCTTGACTTGAATAAGGAATGGTTGTGACACATTATCATTGATCAAAAGCATATACTTCTCCCAATTGATAATGGGCTTGACACCGCAAAACCACTTAATGCCCAAAATGATATCACATCCTCCAATTCTAGAGACATCAAAACAATGAGTAAAGTGGGTTTGTTGGATGACCAATTTGACATCATCACATTCTTGATATATCAAAGCATCCATGCCTTTGTAGAACCCCATCAACAAGAGGATGGGGATATGATTAGTTTGAAGACGTCCACACTTCAAGAGTCATGAGTACTTCCATAATCAAACCCTTTGACCATTCACTAGTCCATAAAATTTTATGAGTTCATCCTCTTTGAAAGATCCCTCTGAGCCTTGGCCTCTGCATGTCTCGATGTCTACATTGTGCTCCCGTCTACAAACCTCGGCTTTGGCTACCAATCAATGTGCTTCTCGCTCCATAGCTTCCACACTCTTGTCAACATGACTTCTCCACATCCACACGCTCTTGTCGATGTGCTTTGTCTTGCAGCATCATCATCTGCATCATGGAAGCCCTAGGATTTGGTGACAAGGATGGAGGGTTAGGGGGAGGACTCATGGAAGGATACATAGGTGGAACTTGTTAAAGAATATGATGTTAAAGAATATGTCCATTGTGCTATGGGCGGCTGTACACTGACTATACTATGTTGTAAATATACTTTGGATAATAGTCAAAAAGAAAAGAAGAGAAGAGCAGCTCGTTGAATGGCTGCTGCTCTACAGGGTAACGATTGTGTGTGTGTGTGTGTGTGTCTCGATGTGTGTTGGTGTGTGTGCGTAGTTTTATTTTCTACCTTCTCCATCATCTGCGCACTTTACAAAGTGGTATCAGAGCTCAGTTTGAGAAGCTACAGTCAATACACAGATTTTCGCAGCTCTGGAAAACAGCAAAAAGGAGAGGTTTTTTGGTCATAACTCCCTCACCAGAACTCGGAATATAGTGATCCAGGAGTCTATCTTTATGTTTTTGGGCATTCCGGACGCATTGGCATACTCAGATTTGTCAAAATCTGCAATTTACTGCAGCAAACAGCCATCTCACACAAGCATAGGAGATTTCTAGTTTTGCACTCGGCAGTAGATTTACAGGTTGCAAGTGAAGAATTCATCATTTACACAGGTTTTGGAGAGCGACATAGAGATTTTGCATCATGATATTGTGTTATCGAAGATTATGTTTGGTTGTTGTGGGTCCGTTATGGACAGCCGCCTATGTAAGAAAGGTTGTGGGAAGAAGTTGAGGCGGTTATATTGTCAGATTGAGTACTTTGTGGTTATGTATGGATATGCGGTCAATGTATTTTGGAAAACTGCAGCCTTTGTGAGGGTGGTCGAGTGAGGTTTTTTGAAGCCTTTCCTTGGGAGCTTTGGTACCTTGGCAAGGTGGATTAGGTACTGGAGCGAACCCCCGATTGGCCCCGCAAAAGACCTCATATCTCGTTTACGACTATGGGAAGAAGGTGGATGTATGGATATGTGGTACAGGACAGCGTATGGATTGCATTTGCATACAGGTCCATGTGGACATTGTTTTAGAGTATTTATGCATAGTATTGAGTCAGTCTGTGGTAAAGTGAGTCAGTGGATTTTCCCTTGGCAGTGAGAGATTTTCTGTCACAGTGTTTATGAGCACTTTGGTCGAGATTGTCACTTGAGATATTGTCCAAATACAAACGAAACTCTGCCGAAATTTTGTCAAAATCCTTTGAAAGAAATTGAGAGAGTGAAGATGACAGAAAGTTCGCCTCAAGTCACACAAATTGTTGGAGAGAAGCTGATCAGAGAGAACTACAACATATGGTCTTACAGGATGGAGAACTTTATCATGGGCAAAGGTTTATGAGATTATATTACAGGTGAACAAGAGTGTCCCGAGGTTGGTTTGGAACCAAATAGAGAGAATGTTGAAGCACATAAAACATGGCAAGCAAGAGTAGAAGCTTACAAGAAGTGGATCGAGAATTCAAGGAAAGTGATGCATTGGATTTCACTATGCATTAGTGACTTCTTTATACCACATGTGAAGAAGGCTCAATCTCCAAAGGAATCATGGGAGATACTAGCAAGAATGAACAACTCCAATACAAAACCACAAAAAGTTCACTTGAAGCAAAGGTTACATTGTGTATGGCGAGGAAATAGATCCATATCAGATTATGTGACAGAGCTAAATCAAATACAGGAAGGTCTTGCGAGCATTAATGTCGAAGTTCCAGATGATGACTTAGTTTCAATGACATTGAATGGTTTGGGACCGGAATACAAGTCATTGGATACATCTATATCTGTTTGAGGACACATGCCTGATTTTGAAGAGTTAGTAAACCTTTGTTTGCAAGAAGAGGTGAAGTTAGGCAAGTCAGGTCCTTCTACATCAAATAAAAATTCTAGAGATCAGGTTTTTTACTCTAGAGGTCGTGGAAACAATAGAGGTGGAAGAGGAAACTATGGTCGTGGAAACAATACTAAAAGAGGTCAATGGAAAAAACAACAAAGTCAAAGTTACAATGATTATAGCCAAAGAGGTAGGGGGAGAGCCTGACCTCGTGGACGTGGAGGTGGACGATTTGTACATCCTCAAAGAGATGGATATTGTATCAGAGGTGGCATTTATGGTCACTTTGAAAGAGAATGTTACACAAGGCTAAATCAAAATCGTGATCGTGGTGGAAGAGGCCGAGGTTATGGCAGACATGGAGGAAACTTTGCTGGATACAATTCTCATGTTCAAAATATATATGACAATAGATCGAGTGGACATTTATTTCCTATGGAGCATGTTGTTGGAAGCATGGTGGAGCCACATCATACAGATGATTGGTATTTAGATAGTGGTGCCACAAATCATATGGCATATCATGGTGAATGGTTTGACAAAAAAGAGAAATTAGAAGAGGATGAGTTTGTTGCTCTACAGGTGATGATACTATGCATTGGATTACACATGTTGGTTCAGATCCATTGCTAAGAAAGGACGGGACATACAACACATTGGGAGATGTTCTATATGTGCCTTCAATCACAAAGAATTTAGCATCAGTTGGACAGATGACAGATCAAGGGTTGCAAGTCCGTTTTAATCGTTGTGGCTGCTTCATAGAGGAGTTTCACAAAGGCAGACCAGGCAAGATATTGGCACGTGGAAGAAAGAAAGGTCGCTTGTTCTCATTTGAAGCTGGAGATCCATATTTACAGAGTGGTATGTATGCAAACAAATCATCCACTCAAGATAATTGGGCAGAGTTATGGCATAAGAGGATTGGTCATGTTAATTTTAGAAGACTAAAGCATATGCAATCAAATCAAATTGTACATGGATTACCAAAGTTTGGCAGATTGAATTTTGATCATGTTTGTGAAGCTTGTCAATTTGGAAAGAAATCTCATTTACCATTTCCAAAGAGGGGGAGAATTAGCCAGAGTCCTTTGGAAATTGTTCATTCAGATATTTGGGGACCTTGTGATCATGCTACGCCAAATGGTTGTCGATATTTTATCACATTTATGGATGATTACAGCAAAATGACATGGGTTTACTTTCTAAAGGCAAAGCTAGAGGCATTTGAGGTATTTTTGGAGTTCAAAGTTATGGTTGAGAAAGAGAATGGTTGTCAAATTAAATGCCTACGTACAGATGGAGGGGGAGAGTACATGTCACATAGTTTTGATGATTACTTACGTGAACAAGGCATAAGAAGACAGATTACTTGCAGATACACACCACAACAAAATGGAGTTGCTAAGAGAAAGAATAGAGTCATAGCAGAGATTGCAAGAGCCATGATGAATGAGATGAATATGCCATTAACATATTGGGCTGAAGCAGTTCATACAGCAGTACACATTATGAATCAAACACCAACAGCTGCCATTCATGAAATTTCACCTTATGAGAGACTTTATGGGATCAAGCCAACAGTTTCCTACATGAAAGTTTTTGGATGTGTTTGCTATGTTCATGTGCCAAATGAAGCAAGAAAGAAGATGGATCCAAAGGTAGTGAAGTGTATATTCTTGGGCTACCCAGTCGAAGAAAGGTTACAAGTGCTATGATCCTACGACAAGACAAGTTTATGTCAGTAGAGATGTAAGATTTTGTGAGCATGAACCATGGTATAAACCAAAGACAGTGATGATAGAAGATGAGTATGAAGAGCAAGAGAATGTGCATCATGTTGTTGATAAACCAGGACCATCAATAAGAACTATTTCAGGACCACATATGGCAGATGAGAGTACAGGAAGTGTCAACCCATGGAGAGGTCGTTTGCGAGATAAGAAGAAAGACGAGAAAGGCAAGAAGAAAGTGGTTGAAGAGAGTTATGGAGATAAAAGCCTCGATGAAGAGCATGGTTTACCACATTTGAGGATGCCTGGCCGTAAGCATATTGAGAAATATGTACCCCCATATGCAAGACTTGAAGAGAAGAGTGCACCACAATTGAGAAGATCAGAGAGGGTGCATTATCTAGTTTGATAGATTGACATACAATGGTTACATGCATACACATTATGCATACATGGTTTCACGTATGCAACATAAAGAGCCTACATGTTTTCAAGAGGCAATTGGAAAATCAGAATGGGAGTCAACTATGGATGATGAGATGGATGCTCTTGTGAAGAATGACACTTGGAATTTGGTTCGCTTGCCAAGTGGAAAGAAAGCAATTGGTTCAAAATGGGTATACAAAGTCAAGTGCAAGTCAGATGGTAGTGTGGAAAGATACAAAGCGAGGCTTGTTGCTAAAGGTTATGCACAAGCAAAAGGTCTTGATTATGATGAAACATTTAGTCCAGTTGCAAAGATGACAACACTCAGCTTGGTGATAGCAATGGCAAGTATGTTTGGTTGGAAGTTATGGCAAATGGATGTGGATAATGCATTCTTGAATGGTGACTTGGAAGAAGAAGTTTATATGATACAACCAGAGGGTTATCAACATCCAGAGTTTCCATATTATGTGGGTAAGTTGAAGAAAGCATTGTATGGTTTGAAGCAAGCATCTAGAGCTTGGTGTGAAAAGATAACCAGATTCTTGAAGAAGATTGGATTTAAACAGTCTACTGGTGATCACTCATTGTTTTTGAAGCATGTTGATGGAGAGATTGTCGTTATTGTTATCTATGTTGATGACTTGATTCTCACTGGAAGTCATGATGAGCAAATTTTGCATGTCAAGAAGAGTTTGTTGAGAGAATTCAACATGAAGGACCTTAGTGAGTTGAGATATTTCTTGGGAATTGAAATTGTCAATACATTATCAAGAATTTGGATGATACAAAGACAATACGCATTGGATATTCTTGAGAAGTATGGAATGACAGCGTGCAAACCGGTTGATACACCTCTTGATCAAAATGTGAAGTTGTTTGATGATGGATATTACATTGAGGATGTCACTATGTACCGTAAGATGGTTGGAAGCCTTGTTTACTTGACAATAGCAAGGTCATATTTGAGTTATGCAGTGGGTGTTGTGAGTCAATTCATGCAAAAGCCATGTAAAAGTCATTTTGATGCAGTGAGACGGATTATGAGATATGTGAAAGCCACTGTCAGTTATGGAATTTTTTATGAAAAGAATGGGAAGCTTTGTCTTTATGGTTACACAGATGTAGATTGGGCAGGAGATTTTATGGATAGAAGATCTATAAATGGTTATGCATTTTCCATTGGCAATGGTATGATAAGTTGGAGTAGCAAGAAGAAATCAACTGTAGCATTATCAAGTACAGAAGCTGAATATCGTGGAGCAACTTTGGCAGCATGTGAAGAGTCATGGTTGAGAGTACTTATGGTAGACTTTGGTTTTGACTATCTTGACAGTGTCATTATATATTGTGACAATATTAGCAGCATCATGTTGGCAAAGAATCCAGTCTACCATGCTCGCACTAAACACATTGAGGTACATTATCACTTCATTAGAGAAAAAGTTTTGGCAAATGATATTGATTAGGTGTATGTGAAGACAAATGATCAAGTTCGGATATATTCACAAAAGCTCTTGGAAAGGAGAAGTTTTTCTACTTTCGTGAAGCATTGGGAATCCATCATATGCAAGCTCACTCTGAGCTTGAGTGGGAGTGTTAAAGAATATGATGTTAAAGAATATGTCCATTGTGCTATGGGCAGATGGACACTGACTATACTATGTTGTAAATATACTTTGGATAATAGCTAAAAAGAAAATAAGAGAAGAGCAGCTTGTTGAATGGCTGCTGTAGGGTAACGATTGTGTGTGTGTGTGTGTGTGTGTCTCGATGTGTATTGGTGTGTGTGCGTAGTCTTCTTTTCTACCTGCTCCATCACCTGCGCACTCTACAAAACTTGCTTACATCTTCTAAATTGGTAGAGATATCCATACTGCTACGAGACTCAATGATGCAAGGATTTCCACTCTTGGTTCAAGGAAGGTCTTAGACTAATCTTCGGGACACTATCTACCCCTCGTCAATGCACGCCACATGCAACACCTAGTACACAATTGGTTGCTATTTTTGGATGCTCAAGTTGCACACTCCCACGCACAATTGTAGGCTTGCTATTCCAAGGGTGGGAGGAGTATCATTGAAGAGCTACAAATACAACCAAAAACACAAGGGAAAAAAACTTTTGAGGATTAGCACATTAGTGCAAAATCTTCAAAGCTCTAATACTGATGTCAGATGCAACGGAATTGAATTGGTGAAGATGTAGATATTACACTTCCACAAATCTTTACTTCTTTCCTTGCGTCAATGATTGATTTTAGCTTGAATGATGGTTCCTTTCACTTTCCCTAAAGATATGGCATGAGAGAGAGCCGTAGAGATGTGTGTAGAGAGCTTAGAGGATGCACCTCCAAAAATGAAAGTATGATGAGTTCAAAATAATAGAGATTTTATTTGGAAAAAATTTTAAACATTTATAAAATTATTAACAAAATGGATTTTAAACTCCATTTTAGAAAAAAAAAAAGCATAAGTCTCTTTAGGAAATGAAGTCATTTTATTATCTCATAACATGTAAGTCTATACATCTTTTTAATTCCCTTTTATTGCAGCACATTATGTAGATGATTTCTAATAGGTGAGCCCCTTGAGTATCTCCCAACAAAGAGTGATATATTTGAGTTTGCATAAGATACAAGGTTGTAGATCTATATTTGAATTGCTAGTATACCAAGTCTCAATGTCACCAAATTCTAATACCAAATGTGTGCCTCAAGAGGGGGTTGCGAAGCAATCATATCAAATTTTATTAATTTTAGAAGCAATCATATCACATTTATTAAATGTAGAAAGCTACAAAAATTCATATGACAACCTCCGTGCCAAATTTAAAGTTTTGCATCTCAAGGAGGTTCTGCCAAATTTAAAGTTTGCATCTGCAGTCATCTTAGAATAAAACATTTGCACATGATGTGTCTTCACAAAATATTTTTTGTTGCATCTATACTATATATAATCAAGCTTGAAATTTTCAAGGAAAGAGAGGGCCTCCATGTGTCACTCATTGGTTCACTTCAAAGAATTACAAAACATCTAATTTAAGACGTAAAAGTGAAGGATAAGATGGCCAAAGGCAAGATGGGTGGCGATTATGAATGAAATATGGATTCCTCAATGGTCACTGCTAGCAATGAAGATCTTTATATGATAGGTATTATGGGGGGTTTTTTCTACAAGATCAAAGTTTCATGCTAGAGGGATTGGCTTAGATAGATGCTCATGCTGCAAAATGGCTGGTGAGGACCTTTGTCACCTATTCAAGGAGTGCCCGGTTATTAGAAGTGGCTTGCAAGGAAAATCTACAAGTGGGTTCAAAGGACTTGGGGAATAGGGTTTTTCAAGAATGATCTATTCCTTGGAGGGATGGTGATGAACAACAAAGTTCTTTTGGTATGCATATAGATAATTAGATTTTGGTACTTTAAGGAGATGTAGAAGTCCAAAAATTGTCAAGTGTGTGAGCATACTTCTCTTGTGACTACTAACTTCATGAAGGTCATCCAAGATTGCAAGAACTTGATTGTAACCATTGGTAAAAGGAAGGACTCAGAGGAGTGGTATATGGCCATCACTACCATACTCATGGGCTAGAGCTAACAAAAGAAATGGGTTGCTGGTTGCCTTTGTGTGAAGCTTGTTACCTTATCATTGTAATAAGATATCCCTCAAGGCTCATCCCAAAAACTTGAGGTCTCTTTGTACATTTATTTTTGGAATACAATACATCCACTCATTATTGTGAGTTTGGGAAAAAAAAGATTGTAAACCTCATGAAAAGCCTTTTGACAATGTAAAGTCAAAAGATATATTCTCTATATAAAATAAATGTACCAATTTAAATGCACATAACTAAGAAAGGTAATTCAAGCACAACTAAGCACTTTTTTTTATTAAAGAAAAGATAATTTTAGTGGATATTTTGTTCTTTAATAAAAATTTGATTTTTGAAAATATATTTGGCTTTATCTTTTCAAGGGGTTTTTTTCAAAACCAATATTGATATGTTGTAAAAATTTGTGCAAGTTTGTATTTCTTAAAGAGATTGAGAAAAAGGTTAAAGCTCACCTTTCCATGCATTGACTTGGGGTTGTTTTACTTTGAGGACATGCATGCAAACAAAAGGTTTATTATCCATGTTAAAGTTTGCCTTTCCATGCATCTACTTGGGGTTGTTTTACTTTGAGGACATGCATGCAAATGAAAGGTTTATCGTCCATGTTATTGACCATGAGAGAGAGAGAGAGAGAGAGAGAGAGAGAGAGCTTTAACCTTTAAGCTGATAGGGACTCCGTCTCCCCATGGGTGAACTTGCCCTTCAAATTTCTAAGATATTATTATAAAGTTTGCCTTTCCATGCATCTACTTGGGGTTGTTTTACTTTGAGGACATGCATGCAAATGAAAGGTTTATTGTCCATGTTATTGACCATGAGAGAGAGAGAGAGAGAGAGAGCTTTAACCTTTAAGCTGATGGGGACTCCGTCTCCCCATGGGTGCACTTGCCTTTCAAATTTCTAAGATATTATGATTCTTGGTA
Source organism: Adiantum capillus-veneris (assembly GCF_014529385.1). Lineage (NCBI taxonomy): Eukaryota > Viridiplantae > Streptophyta > Polypodiopsida > Polypodiales > Pteridaceae > Adiantum > Adiantum capillus-veneris. The sequence goes on from NC_140959.1 coordinate 123,882,409, forward strand.
TTATACTGTATTTTTTAAAGGATAGCCAAGATTTATAATCTATAGAAACCAAGCAAGCTACCTTGAAATGGGCAAAATTCCCATCAAAAACCAACCCTGACACAACACTCCAAATGGGAAGAGAGATTTCCCAATTGATGGGCCTTTTACCAGTTCTAGGATATTCTGTCATTTTTATCTATAAGAGTTAAATTGTGGGCCACACTTAAAAATCTATAAATTCTTTGAATTTTGACAAACAAGGGTGTCTATATAAAAAAAAACAAAAAGAGAGAGAGAGAGAGAGAGAGAGAGAGAGAGAGAGAGAGAGAGAGAGAGGAGGAGGAGGAGGAGGAGGAGGAGGAGAAGAAATTTTTAGCACCTAACAAATGATGTGGTAAGGAGAAGGGGAGAGATAAAGAGAGAGAAAAATGCTTAAGGGTGCTGGAATAATCTAAAGAAAAGAGACATTAAGGTTCTATAAGACAAGTCTTCAAAGAGAGAGAGAGAGAGAGAGAGAGAGAGAGAGAGAGAGAGAGAGAGAGAGAGAGAAGAAGATGAAGAAGAAGAAGAAGAAGCAGAAAGTTTATAATGCTATAAGAACAATCTCAAAAGATATATCCAACAACTTGGTAGAGAATAAAGTTATTTATTTCTCATCTTGTGCTTCTCTGTGTGTGTGTGTGTGTGTGCGTGTGTGTGTGTGACAAGTCTTGTGCTTGGTAGAGAATAAAGTTATTTATTTCTCATCTTGTGTTTCTGTGTGTGTGTGTGTGTGTGTGTGTGTGTGTGTGTGTGTGTGTGTGTGTGTGTGTGTGTGTGACAAGTCTTGATAAGCGGAAAATTTAAGACTTGTCACCTCTTGTGCTTCTGTGTGTGTGTGCGTGTGTGTGTGTGTGTGTGTGTGTGTGTGTGTGTGTGTGTGTGTGTGTGTGTGTGTGTGTGTGTGTGTGTGTGTGTGTGTGTGTGTGTGTGTGTGTGTAGCTATTTAAATCTTAACTAAGACGACATAATTGAATATTTACATTCAAAAGACAGCTGGCCAAGGAACAATGAATAGATAAGTACAAAAATAACTCAGTATTAGAATTATTTAAGTACAATGATTGTAGGAAAGAGATCCTCTTTCAGTAAGCAAGTAGTAAAAGAACTTCCCCGGTCCTCAGTGAGTGCTTCATTAAAGTAGGGTAGCTTGCCAAAGAAAAGAAAACCCTCCAAGATAAGATAGAGTCCTTACCTGCATCCATCCAAACAAGACAACAATTCAGTTAGCCTTGGATGTGTTTTACAGGTATCAATGGACCATATCAGTTGTTATCCATGTCCATCTTATAGGATTTAATTACTTTAGACAAGCTAGGTCATTTATTAGAACTTGTATGTTAGCAGTCTTTATTTATTACTTCCAAAAATGAGTGGTACAATCTACCTTCTAATTTGAGTGGTGAAGTCCACCAAGAATCCAAACATTTCAAGAGCCATATCTTGGTAGCTATGTTTAAGCCCAAAATAGCGACCATATACTTACCTTCAGAAGTAGCAAAGAGAGGTCATGTCCGACCTTTTTTGTATAAGATGCCTAATCATTTAATACTATTGTACAACCAACGGTACCATATGAGGGTAATGAATACCTCCCTTTTATAACTAGAAAGACACCAGTATAACCAGTCAGCAAAGTAGCAAGACTCCATTTATTCAATGTGGAACCTCATTTTATGAGCCATAGCTTGGAAGCTATGCCAAAGCCGAAAATACCAGCTATATACTTACCTTCATAATCCCAAAATATTCAAAAGTCATTAGCATCCCTTAAAGAATGGTAGTGTCCCGGCCCTGCTTGAGTAAGATACCTTACTTGTTCAACAACCAAAGGTATCAGATGAGATAAATAACACCCCAAACAGTCGCTTCATATGAAATCTCAAGGGCCAAATTGTACTTAGGCCTAGGTGTGGCAGCATTTTATCAAGCCAAACTACCAAAGACTATTTTAAACAAACAACTTCCAATCCTGCTAATCATGCAGCGTGTCATAATGTTTAATAAAGAGAGTAAATTAATGTCCTGCAACGGCTAAGAACAGAACCAATACAACAACTAGTAGCGCACAACTTGCAGCGGCTAAAAACGGAGCCATAACAACCAGTAGCGACCAATCTGCAATGGCTGAAATAGAGACAATACAACAACCTGTAGCAAAAAAACAGTCCGTGCACGTGTTCGACAAAAACACAGCCCCATTTTAAGCATAAGAGGTCTCAAGGCCCAAGCTAAACATGCTCCGGCACAGCAGTTTATTTCAAGACCAATCTTCAGTGTAAATACCAACCGGCTCCCAATCTTACCAACCATGCGACACCCAGATTTATGCAAGCGTTCCCTTCACTAATACAATCAACAAAAACACCACGATCAGTCGTTGTTTATGCACAAGCGGTCCCAAGGACAAACATAATGCCCAGGCGTAGCAAATCTTACCATGTACAGTGTTACACACTATTTAGACTTTCAATAGAAACAAATGAGAGCTTGGTAAACCACAGTACCTGAGATGTTTGAGCGGCAAGCTCCATAGCTTTAGAAAGTTCAGGGAGTAACGACACAGAGCAGAACAAAAAAACTAATCCCAGGCTAAGTGAGGGCCAAGGTGTACCTCACCTTAGTTTATATAGGTTGGTTTGCACGCATCCAGAGTAGTCGAGATGAAAGGGCCAAGCCGCCCACTACTGTGTGGTCCCCTCAAGCAACAACGAATACTATCGCCTGGGGAGAGGGGGGTTCATAGTCTAAGAGTGGAAGGGGCCGCCTTCCCCGTATGATGATAGAAAAAGATTTCCATGCCCTTTTAAAAGGCACAAATATTTATTGTATAAGGATTTTGTCCCATTATAAGGCAGGTAGAACAGTAAAAAAAAGCCCTATCATGCCAATAGGGGCCGAGGGCGGGGGCAGGGGGGGGGGGGGGGGGGGGGGGGGGGGGGGTGTGTGGAAAACTGTAGGGGGGGTGAAAAAAATTGGCTTTTAGCAAGCACTTTCCAGTACTTTAGTGTGTGAGTGTGTGTGACAAGTCTTGATAAGAGGAAAATTTAAGACTTGTCACACACACACACACAGAGAGAGAGAGAGAGAGAGAGAGAGAGAGAGAGAGAGAGAGAGAGAGAGAGAGAGAGAGAGAGAGAGAGAGAGAGAGAGAGAGAGAGAGAGAGACCAATCATAGCCATCTATACTTTCCTTTAAAGAGATTGAGAGAAAAGAGATCTCTTATCCTATCCTCCTGTTGACCTAGGGCAGTCTCTACAATCACAACACCAATTTGTCAGCTACTATGCCACGATGACAAGTTTCATGTGCATGCACACACAAGCTCTAGAGAAGTTGTCGTCCACCCAACACACGTGTGTGTGTGTGTGTGTGTGTGTGTGTGTGTGTGTGTGTGTGAGAGAGAGAGAGAGAGAGAGAGAGAGAGAGAGAGATTGGGGAGGCATAGAAATTTTGAATGTCATAGATACTATAGTGGCACAATAGAAAAATTCTTAACGATCTATGTGACAAATCTTTGATTCAAGCATATGTGTTTGTGTGTGTGTGCACATGTGTGTGTGTGTGTATGTATGTATGTATGTATGCACTTACGTATGTTTGTATGTATACGCACACATGTATCTATATATGTACATCTAAACACACACACACAACACATATAAATATAATACATATGTATATATACATATATGTACAATAAATATCTACTTGTGTGTGTGTGTGTGTGTGTGTGTACACACACACACACAAGTAGATATATATATGTACATATACACATATTCAATTTTGTAAACTCCTCACCGTTTTGCTGATATTCAGTTCAAACTGAGTCTATACAAAAAAATCAGGTTTTTTGTCTTGCGTAGTGCAAGTATGATGCAATTTTAAAAGCATGATAGGTGCTCAAAGTTAGGTGTATGTTGAAGATGCAGTTTCAACTTATGCTAAGCTTGAGGTTTGAGGTTTTTGGTAGATTTGGGTAAAAAATAAGCGGGTAGATTTGGCCGACAGATATCCATTTTTGGACGAGGCGAAGTTGTCAGTATTGACACAATAGGTGGAGCTTCTTTCACAGGTACTTACAAGAAGCTTTGGCAAAAAATTTGGTGCTTCTATTCATGGTCTGGTTATAATACACGGTTGATGCCCATTGTACATACATTTTAGGGAGCACTTTTGAGTGCCAGTGAGCTCTCTTAAGAGCATTGTTTCCACATTGATTAGTTTTTTGGATGGAATTTTTTTTTATGCTTGTTTATGCGTGGTCACTCCGTTTATATATGTTGAGTGTAGATTTCCATTGTATGCACATTGTGGAGCCGTTTTGACATTACCATTTGGCATTGGATAATGGTTTTGGTCTTTTGATTCCTCTTTTGGTGGCTAAAGTGGTTGAGGTTTACTCCCACTTTGCCATACTTTTGGCTAACATTTGTTTTGGTCAATTTGTAGTGGTCAAGAGCTTATCCCACTTTGACATCCTGGATGTAGTTTTTGATTTGAGATTTCAGTCATTTTGCAGGGGTGGCTCTGTCCAATTTTCAATAGATTTCTTGCCATAGTTTGGCTTGATCGCCATACACTTTTTGATGCATTTGTGGTCATTGAATTGAGACAACAATTCTCTCTTTGTGGTCGAAACTTCTCCCACATTGATGGGGATATGATTGTTTTATGGACATAGATTAGTGTTCTTGTCTCGGGGGATTCACCTCTTAGACATGTAAGTTACCACGTGAGTTCAAATGAATGGGTTTTTTAATTGCCAAAAATTTAAAATCTTAACAGGATTATATTAACAGAAGGGTATTTTTAATTTATTTTAGAGAGAAACCCGTAAGTGTTTGAAGAAAAAGGCGTCATTTTATTACCTTAAGCATGTAAGTAAAGGGATTTTTTTAATATCCTTTGAACACACGTTATATGAATAGTTTTGTAAAGGTGCATCCCCGGAGGTTCTTGTATCCACTTTTGCAAGAGTGAGACTTGTGTATGCTTGCAGTGGCTACAGGTAGACTTGAGGGGTGCGCTATTTTTTTATCAACAAATATTTTGATTGTGATTCTATTGCATACAACTTATAGGTAGTCATTGGTTATATGTTCCATGTACTTTTGGTAGTTGAGACTTACATCAATGTGACAATTGCATAGCACAATGTGGTCACACTATTGCACAAGATTTTATGCATCGATGTTCTTGAGCACTACAATTGCTAGTGAATTCTTTTGAGAGTGTTTTCTCCTGAAGGGAGCTTCTTTTGTTCTAGGTTTGGTGCACTTTTCTTTTGCATTGGTTTATTGTCGCCACAACTTCACTTATGAAAGTTGATATGTGTGAGTTTTGAGTCCACAACAATGACTCATGTGAGATAGTAGTCTCATTCGTGTCAACATTTGAGATTTTGGCATTGTGGTCATGCAAGATACATTAAACGATGGTACTTTAGATGCAAGATGTAGCGAGTAGATGCATGCATAATGCAAATATGGTTTTGACACAGACTAGAGAGGTGGCTTTGTATTCTGGTGATAGTAATTTCACGTATACCTCCAGTGTTCCTTTCGCTTTTATGTCTGAAAGAAATTCCACGTGCTCTCGATGGCTGCTAGATGAGTATGCATTGTTCCGTGTCACATCATGTCATGAGTGGATTGTCACTATTTCTAGTGGGAGCCTTGGACGTGTGCATCCAGTTGTTGATGAATTTCCACTCGGGTGCGTCACTTAATAATTATGTGACTATCACGTGAGTGCAGCAGAAGGGGTTATTCAATTTCATTTTTCTCATATTTTCACTTACAAAAAGGTACCATAAAATGAAATCAAGAAAACAAATTACAAATTGAATAGGAAAACGGTGTATTTTATTTGCCAAAAATTCACAGATAAGGAGTTTTGAAAGAATTCCTTGAACGCATGTGATATACACAATATATACATAGTGATCCCCCCCCCCCCCCCCCCCCCCCCCCCCCTTCTGGAGGATTTGCATATGCCATAGAGGATGCAGAAGATGTATGCACATCATTACCCAGTGGTGCATCTTATATGCTACGACATGTGCTTTATGTTCCTAAAATCACATATCTTGACCTTGATGAGACAGTTGAGAGACAGTGAATACCAAGTCCTACTTGGAAAGTAGTTCTTCACAATGTGTTGTGGTTTGCTAGTCATTGCAAGAGGAGCGGGATTGGCTTGGTCTACCCTATGCATGTATCTGAGGAGTGAGACGACATAGTCTTGATTACATTATATTTATATCTGTGAGAGACTAGACATATATATTTTGTGGATGAGCTCTAGAGTGTTGTGCATTGCATGTCTGTAGATGCAAACTTAGAGTGGCCATGTTGTAGCGAGACACAACAGATTGATCCATTTAGGATAAAGATGTGTTAAGCCTAGGAATTTTGGGATGTTTTACTTAGTGGAAGTTGGAATGTGAACTTTTGTACTTTTGGGATTTCAAGAGGTGTTCTTGGGAAAGGGCATTTCCCATTAGTCTTATCGAAAGATGTAACTGTCGATCAGTATCTTCTTGGGAATGTGAAGGCGGAAGTTATGGAGGATTTAGTCTGTTGTCAATTTCTATGTTCTGTTCTAGTTCTAGTTCCATTCTGATTTCTGTGCTTTGTCTATTCTGAATGTCTATGCCTTAAACACTTGGCGATCACAGTGTAAGTGCGATGTAGCATGGATGGATTCAAGTTTCTCTTGTAGGAGCGAGTGTTGTAGCAATGGAGGGAGGATGTTCAGAATAGTGTGAGTTGGCATGGGTAGTTGGTTGCACTCTAGAGGAAGCGGAGGAGGATATATTCCTATATTGGACAAGGTCAATTGCTCGGCGGGTTCGGTAGTTGTATGGGCGAGATGGTCAGCGTTCGGAAATACAGGGAATTTTGGATTATACTGGGATGCACCGAGTTTCTATAATGGAAGATTCAGATGATACTGTGGAGGATTTGGATGGCGCAGAGGATTATCTAAGTGATAGATGGGAAGAGGAAGTACCGAATGAAGAGCAGGATATATTTTTGCGGTTGTTTGCGGTTGTAGTTATTCAACATGCATTAGTGGCGCAAAGGAGATTGATTTTTGATCCGTTGGGAAGTACCAGTGCAGGAAATCCTGTACAAACAGGCGGACCTACAAATATGACGACGGCTAGGAAGGATATGCGCGTCAAATTCTGCACCTTTTCGGGAAACTCGAAAGAAGACCCCAATTGCCACATATCTCAATACGAGACAAGATGGCAGGCCAGAGGATTTTTCGGAGTGTATGATGCTCAGGATAAGATGCGCCAGTTTGAGGCTACTTTGGATGGGAAGGCTATGCAGTGGTTCAGTAACTTTCTAGCAGGTCATTTTGTTGATTATGATGGATTGAAAGCATCATTTTTGAACAGGTTCAGAAAGGAAAATACTCCACATGATGTGTTGACCAAGCTTAGGGAAGTGAAACAAAGGAAAATGTTTGTTGAGGATTATGCACAAATGTTTAACCAATATGTTAGAAGGTTGTCTGCTCAAGAAAGGCCAACTGATGAAATGCTTGCTGGATAGTTTTTGAATGGATTAAGGAAGGAATTGAAGAATGTTGTTGCTGGAGTTGATGTTGTAGGTGGATTACAAGCATTAGTGGAAACAACTCAAAGAGCAGAGAAAAGGTTTGGGGTCTCTCATGGGAAAGCAGCCAAGAGGTCATCTAAAGAAAAGAAGAAAAGTAGGTCAAAGAAGAAGAAGAGGTCAAATAATTCGGGTTCGGACAGCGATTCGGATTCAAAAACTGATACTGATTCAGATACCGAAACGAATTTTGATAGTGAAGAGGATTTCAGTGAGGATTTGGATTCAGACGAAGATGAGGATAAGAAGAAGAAAGGCAAGAAGAAGTCGAAGAAAAAGTCTAAAGAGAAAGAGGATAGAGTGGAAAAATTGGTAGCAAAGAAATTGAAGAAGTTGAGAGTGCAAAAAGCTGTGGAATCAAAAACCCCTCATTGTTAAATTTTTGTTAAGGATGGGCATTGGACAAAGGAATGTTGGTTTAATCCGAATTTCAAAGGTGTCATAGTAGAAAGGATTCAACAGAAGTTACAGCAACAAGGACCTCAAACTCATGGGGTATTTCTAGAGACAGGAGGAAGGCAAGGGATGTTCAATAATCAAGGATAGCAAAGGCAACAACAATATTCAGGGTGGAGACCACAGTTTAATCAAAGGGGACCACCACTTAGAGGAAATTTCAATTCAGGCGGAGGACCGAGATTTGGAGGATGGCAGAATTCAAGACCCTCGTGGGGGGGAAATTGGGATCAGCAACAGTGGTGGCAGAATTGGTAGCCACAACCACAAGGATGGAATCAGCCCGTTTGGAATTATCAAGGGGGGAATCAGCAACAGCCAAGAGGGCCAATGCCGCAGTTGCCAGCACCAGCACAGTTAGCTGAAGCAAACAAAGAGCCTGGAAGCAGTTTGATAGTAGTAGAATCGTTTCAGGATCAAGGGGTGAATGAAGTCGCTATGGATTGTCAATCGAAATGTGATTTTTCTAAATGTTTGCAAGAGGAAGTAGATGTATCAGTGACAACAAGGTCCAAAGCAAGGTTGAAACCTCCACTCGATTGGGAGGAGCAGAAGGAGATTCAGGATGAAGTAGCTGAAGATTTGATGGAAAAGGATCAACATCAGAGAAAGGTTAAATCAAAGGAGAAAGGAGTAAAAGAGGAGGAGAAGGAAAAAGAAAGGATGGATGCTTTGTTTGAAGAGTTAACTAATTCCTCTATACATTTTACATTGGATCAGTTGTTATCATTAGTTCCAATTTTCAGAGATAGACTATATACAGTGATGCGAAGGACAAAGACTGTTCCGAGTATGAAGGAGGTGCAGCAGATAGTTTAGAGTTGTCAGATTAGCCCGGAGGATGTGGATTTTTCAGTACCAACACTGTCGTTGGAATGTAATAACCACAAATTTTCTGATGTTCTATTGGATGGTGGATTAGGGGTCAACATACTTTCAAAATCGGAATTTTTAAGGATGCAAGGTGTCAGGTTGGAACTAGCTCCATTTCAAGTGCGTATGGCTGATCAGAACAGAGTTCAACCAGTGGGGATGTTAAGGAGGCAAGGAATTATTATTCATGTATTTGTAAAATATAAACTCAAGACGTGCGAAAGTTTCAAAAGAACTGAAGGAAAAGTAAGTGTGGAGGAAAAATAATATGGAAATTGCAGTAGATTGTATTATGCTAAGTGCCAATGCGTTTTGACCATGTCAAGGTCTCATCAGGGCAAAGAAATACAATCTACATTTTGGGTTTGTATAGAGATGTATTGGTGGTTTGGAGTGAAGTAGGTTAGGTAGAGCTCAAACATCTATGTAAGGAGTAAAAGGTACTGAGGGTTTCTTTCAAGGGGTAGGTAGATTTTGAATATCTATGTAAGGAGGCCAGGTAATGAGTGTTGCTTTCATTGGTTAATGATGAAGAGACTTTAGAATCACCTTTCAAAATTCAATGTTTGAACATCAAAGTTTGAAAATGAGATCTTCGAGGCTAGATGTGACCTCTACCCATTTATAGTAGTCATTAAGTATGTTTCCAAACTTTTGTAAGTAGAGGAAAGGGTTAGAAAAAGAAGCTTGCAGGTGGTTATTTTTCATAGGGCTCTGAGAGGTTGGTTTGAGGTGGGGCAAAGAATGAGGACCAAGTACTAAGTCCAAATATAAGAATGGAGGGTAAGAAACCATGTTCATTTATGCAATAGTTTGTATAAGAAGGTTAAGGTCAAATTTTGAAAGGCTAGACGAGACTTTAAGGAAGGTAGCTAGAGTTGGGTAATACTTGAGCAAGGATAAAGAGCCTGTCAAAGGAATTTGGGTATTTACAACTTGATTTTCAAGAGGTATGGTTTGGAGATTAAACTAAGGCAAAGAGACATCAGTAAGAAAATGTGTGAGGATTCACACCTAACACTTTATGATGATGTGTTTTGATGCACATCCCATCCTATCCAAGATCTTAGGCCGTTAAGGGAGACAAAGGAAAGAGGAGAGGCGGCGCCGAGGAGCAGAGGGGGTGGGGGCAACAATAGTGGTAAGGGCTCGAGGAAGCATAAAGGTCTTTTGGCAAGGCTCCATGCAAAACAAGCTATTGCATCAAGTCTATACAAGGAGTTATCATAATGAGAAGATTAGAAGTAGTAAAGGCTATTAAGCAAGCTAAATAATTAGACCATTTTTTAGGTGACGAGTTAAAGTAGCTACACTAGAAAGCATTGATTGGGTGTCTTCTTTGGAGGGTGTGGTTTATGGTTTGTTCAAGTGCTTTCATAGTTTCTTGTACTCCAACTTCAATCTTTGAGCTATGGCCACAAAAGAAAAAGGGACATGAGTGTAACTATTGTTGTAACGGGTTCTTCAAGAGGAAGCCCAAGGAATAGGTGATTTGGAGAAGGGTTATAAAGTGAAGTAGCCTAATAGGTTTGTGGGTGATGAGGGCTAGGTTGAGGGCCAAGAAATCAAACAGTAAGGGCAACAAATATTTTACCATAGCATGCGATAGGAAAAGGGACATGAGTGTAACTATTGTTGTAACAGGTTCTTCAAGAGGAAGCTTAAGGAATAGGTGATTTGGAGAAGGGTTATAAAGTGAAGTAGCCTGATAGGTTTGTGGGTGATGAGGACTAGGTTGAGGGCCAAGAAAGCAAACAGTAAGGGCAACAAATATTTTACCATAGCATGCGATAGGAAACGGGACATGAGTGTAACTGTTGTTGTAACGGGTTCTTCAAGAGGGAGCCCAAGGAATAGGTGATTTGGAGAAGGGTTATAAAGTGAAGTAGCCTAATAGGTTTGTGGGTGATGAGGGCTAGGTTGAGGGTCAAGAAAGCAAATAGTAAGCACAACAAATATTTTACCATAGCATGCGATAGGAAAGATACCAAGGATGACATGCCAGACTAGGAGAGGTACACCAAACCTTGAAGGGACATTTTATATTTAGGGTTCTTTATGAAGAGAGTTCCGCTTTTGCAAGTCCATGATAGGAGAAAAGAAGTTGGTGCATTCGCAAGGCCCATCTATTAGGCTAAACAAAAAACCCCTTTCAGGATGCCTGTAGATAACTTATGTAGAGTAAAACCAGATCATATGAAGAAGAGGGTCTAGCTTCTTAACACAAATTCTCCAATTTGTAATCGGGTATGGTAGCTTAGCAGTAAATTTTGGAAGATTAAGAGTGGGTTTCAAGGCTAAATTGGAACAAGGTAGTGGTTGTGCGACAACTAGTATTTGTGGTGATTATACAAGGTAGTGTTGGACCAATAGCATGTGATGCTTGTCACAAAGTACAATGAGCAAGCTCGGGATGAAGCTTGGAAATTCTCAAGATAGGGCTTCAAGCCTATAATCTTCCAAAGCTTGTATGGGGTATAAGATCATGAGGAGCCAGTTCCATTTGTGAGAAATAAAAGGCCGATCAAATTGTAAAGCATTTAGAAATGAGTAATGTATGTTGTTGGACTTGAAGTTGAGTCATATTCCCAACTGCAATTGAGGTAGTGTAAGAGTCTCCATCAAAGGTAGCTTGGGTAGTGTCTCAATGAGAGCATTGCATGTGTAGAACTTTCAAACTATACAATCATTCAAAGGTAGGGAGACCATCCAGCCTAACAACAAACAAATATGATAGAAGATGGAAAGTCTTGAGGGCTTGAGAATAAATGGTAATGCCTACCTCACACCAAAGGGAACATGTAGAGAGGCATCAGTAGAGGTGTTGATAGAAGCCCTTGCAAAGTTTTAAGGAGTTAAGAACTAGAAAAAAATTAGAAGAAAAAAAAATTATAGCTTCTCAAAGAACCATGGTCGTTGCTATGATAGCTTCCTATGGTTTCAATGTAAGAAGGGAGTGTTTGATGATTGGGATGGTATCCTTAGGGTGAGGAAACAACGGAGGTGGCTTTTGGGTAACGTGGCTAGGGTCCATTATTCTCTCTGGGGTGAGGTAGCGACTAAAAGGGAAAATGGCTTTAGCACATGTAGAGGTTTATCTTCCTGGAAAGTCTGGAATACAAAAGGGGCATGCAAGGTGTACATGTTCACAGTGATATAAAATCACCCGCTAACTGCATCATTGGTGAAGTGCAATACCTATGACCCAGGCTGCAAGCTTTGACAGAATTTGCCTGACTTAAATAAATATGTAAGGTGAAAAAGATGGACAATGCAAGAAACAAAAAGATTTTTGAGGGGCTATAGTGTCAGGGTCCCAATCCAATGTCAATGGCTATGCTAGGGTTTTCATATACCCTCAGAGGGCTGGGGTATATGGTGACCATAGGGAAGAACTTAAGATTACTCAAGGTATGAGTCAAAAGCTGGGAGGAGTTTGACAGAGATTTAGAAGCTACAATTTATGTAAACCAGTTATCAATGGTGATGGTGATTAGGTGAGATCCTATGGAGAAAGGTGGTCATGTGACGATCAAGTGAGGCGAGGAATAGGGGCAAAAAAAACTCAAACCGCTGGTGGTAGTTGAAAGAGGGAGAAACAATATCCAATTAGGTGAAACTAGTGCAGAGCAAGGAGGGAATTCTTGAGGCAAAAACTGGGGCCATCAGAGTGCAAAATTCGGGGTGATTTCAGAAGGGCTTAACCAATTGACAAATAAGGTGGCAGGTACATCAAGGTAGCCACGAGGGGAGTGCTGAATGTCTAGTGGTTTCAACGGATATTTAGGAAGGATAAATACCTTACTTTTATGGATAATAATGCTCTAGGAGAGCAAGGAAGTTAATATGATATGGCAGCCCAGGGGCATAAGCTGCATTCGTGTGATGAGGCCAATGTAGGCGTAGTTCTGTGCCAAAGCTTACCAAGGAGTTATGCCGAGGTTTCTTTTTCCCTCATTGTGAAATTTTTGTTTAGGATGGGCATTGGACAAAATTTTTGTTTAGGATGGGCATTGGACAAAGGAATGTTGGTTTAATCTGAATTTCAAAGGTGTCGTACTAGAAAGGATTCAGTAGAAGTTACAGCAACAAGGACCTCAATCTCATGGGGTGTTTCTAGAGACAGGAGGAAGGCAAGGGATGTTCAATAATCAAGGATGGCAAAGGCAACAACAATATTCAGGGTGGAGACCACAGTTTAATCAAAGGGGACCACCATTTAGAGGAAATTTCAATTCGGGCGGAGGACCGAGACTTGGAGGATGGAAGAATTCAAGACCCTCGTGGGGGGGAAATTGGGATCAGCAGCAGCGGTGGCAGAATTGGTAGCCACAACACAAGGATGGAATCAGCTGGTTTGGAATTATCAAGGGGGGAATCAGCAATAGCCAAGAGGGCCAGTGCCGCAGTTGCCAGCACCACCAGCACAGTTAGCTGAAGCAAACAAAGAGCCTGGAAGCAGTTTGATAGTAGTAGAATCATTTCAGGATCAAGGGGTGAATGAAGTCTCTATGGATTGTCAGTCGAAATGTGATTGTTCTAAATGTTTGGAAGAGGAAGTAGATGTATCAGTGACAACAAGGTCCAAAGCAAGGTTGAAACCTCCACTCGATTGGGAGGAGCAGAAGGAGATTCAGGATGAAGTAGTTGAAGATTTGATGGAAAAGGATCAACATCAGAGCAAGCTTAAATCAAAGGAGAAAGGAGTAAAAGAGGAGGAGAAGGAAAGAGAAAGGATGGATGCTTTGTTTGAAGAGTTAACTAATTCCTCTATACATTTTACATTGGATCAGTTGTTATCATTAGTTCCAATTTTCAGAGATAGACTATATACAGTGATGCGAAGGACAAAGACTGTTCCGAGTATGAAGGAGGTGTAGCAGATAGTTTAGAGTTGTCAAATTAGCCCGGAGGATGTGGATTTTCAGTACCAACACTGTCGTTGGAATGTAATAACCGCAAATTTTCCGATGTTCTATTGGATGGTGGATTAGGGGTCAACATACTTTCGAAATCGGAATTTTTAAGGATGCAAGGTGTCAGGTTGGAACTAGCTCCATTTCAAGTGCGTATGGCTGATCAGAGCAGAGTTCAACCAGTGGGGATGTTAAGGAGGCAAGGAATTATTATTCATGGATTGCAGTTTATGGTAAACTTTGTGGTCACCAAGATGAAGGATTCAAAAAATACCTATTTTATGTTGTTGGGGAGGCCATGATTTTGCACGGCTAAGCTCAAACAGGATTGGGGAAAGAATGAAGTGACGGTTAAGAAAGGAAGGAGATAAGTTACATTACCAATGGGGCCGAAGAAGGAAATGTTAGAAGAGATGAAGCCAATGTTGGCACAAGCAATTAACATGTCTGAAGGATTGGAGGATGATGAAGAAGCATATTTCCTGGCAGAAAATCCAACAATTTTTCCCGTATTTGAGGTATATGTGGAGCGGATCATTGATAAATATGTAGAAAAAGAGAACAGTTTGGGAATTGATCAGTTGCAGGAGAGTACAGATGCTATGGAGCAAGAAAATTTAGAAGAGAAGAAAATCCAAGAGGAAACTATGACCGAGGATTCAGATTTGGAGCCAAAGGAGGCAATTCTGAGAGCGGAAGCTCTGTATGATAAGATGATAAAGAAAGTTTCTCTTGTAAAGGAGGATGATTTACAGGATCTGAATTTGGGAACATAGGATCATCGAAAGATGGTAAGAGTTAGTGTTCATTTGGAAGAAGGCTTCAAGGAGGACTTGAAGGAATTACTGTTGGAGTATATTGATGTGTTTGCATGGGATTATTCTGATTTGAAAGTCATGGATCCTCAAGTGTATAAGAATCATATAAATTTGAAAACGGATGTTGTTCTAGTGATTCAGCAAAGATACAGGATGAATCCAAATTATGCCAAGCAGGTGAAAGAGGAATTGGATAAATTGATGAATGCAGGGTTTATAGTGCGAGTGGATCAAGAGGAATGGTTGTCACTAATTGTAGTGGTGCCCAAGAAGTCGGGGAAGTTAAGGGTTTGTGTGGATTACAAAAAATTGAATGCAGCAACAATTGCAGATCCATTTCCATTGCCTTTTATTGATTTAGTTCTGGATGATGTAGTTGGACATGAGATGTACACTTTTCTTGATGGATTTTCAGGGTACAATCAAATACCAATGGCTGAGGAGGATATTGAGAAAACTGCTTTTATCACAGAATGGGGAGCTTTTGCATATAGAGTGATGAGCTTTGGATTGAAGAATGGACCACCATCGTTTTCAAAGGCATCTTTTAAAACTTTTGAGCCACATTTGACAAATTTCATGAGGATTTTTATGGATGATTTTTTAATTTTTGGGGAAAAAGTCAGGCATCTAGAATATTTGAGGAAGTGTTTTGAAAGATGCAGGATATTTCGGATGTCACTTAATCCCCAGAAGTGTGCAATAGCAGTACAGAAGGGAAAATTGTTGGGACATATTATCTCTCAAGAAGGAATGTCGATTGATGGGGACAAAATCAGTGCCATTAGAAAAGCTGTAGCTCCGAAAAATTTGAAGGCAGTGATGCGGTTTGTTAGATCAAATGGCATGGTAGGTATTTACGGTATTTGGTGGATGTGAGCGCACCACTTAGTCATTTGACTAAGAAGGAAGTGGAGTTTGTTTGGGGAGAAGCTCAAGAGAAGGCTTTTCAGATTATCAAAAAGATGTTGGTAGTTTCACCTATACTTCAACCACCAAATTGGGATTTTCCGTTTCATCTGTATGTTGATGCTTCCGACATGGCAGTAGGAGTTGTTTTAATGCAGGAGAAGATTAAGGGATGGTTCAGACCAATTTATTATGCTAGTAGAATGTTGAGAACACCGGAGAATAATTACACAGTTATGGAAAGGGAGGCTTTGGGAATGATTTTTGCTTTGGAAAATTTCTGGCATTATCTATTAGGGAACAAAGTGGATTTTCATGTGGGTCATCAGGCTTTATTGTTTCTGGTAAAGAAGCCAAAACTGGAAGGCAGGTTAGCAAGGTGGATGCTCATGTTGCAATAATTTGATTACATAGTTGTTCCTACTCCAGAAACTCAGCATGCAGTGGCCGATTATCTCAGCAGATTGGAACATAAGGAGGAATTACCAGAAGTATCGGATAAATTGCCTAATGCGGATTTGTTCCGAGTGGAAGGACAGTTTTTTGACAATTGGTATGATCACATGGTTCAGTTTTTGACAGATGGAGTTTTACCTTCGACAATGTCTCCGTATCAAAGGAAGAAGTTTGCATTGAGGAGTAGACCATTTCTAATTATAGCTGGAGCATTATATAAAAGAGGAGCAGATCAGATTATGAGACGATGTGTTCCGGATGAAGAGCAGAGAGCAGTGTTGCAGGAGGCACATTGGGGATCAGCTGGAGGACATTTCTCAGGGGAAATTACAGGTCGGAAAATTTTACAAGCTGGACTTTGGTGGCCTTTGTTATTGAAGGATGCATATAGTTTTGCCAAGGAATGTGTTCAATGTTAGAAGATGGGGCAGCCTACACAAGGGGACAGGATGCAGGATCATCCAGTATTGCCATTAGAACCATTTTAGAAGTGGGGAATGGATTTTGTAGGCCCAATAAAACCAAGGGCAAAGAGAACGGGTTCCAAATACATTCTTGTTGCAACAGATTATGCTACCAGATGGGTGGAAGCAGTGGCTTTGAGAGATAATAAAGCAGCAAGTGTAGCAAGGTTTCTATATAAAAACATTATGACAAGATTTGGATGTCCTCTTGAGTTGGTGCGGATCAGGGAACACATTTTTTGAATTCTGTGATTCAGGAGTTGACATCCAGACATATGATTTTTCATAAGAAATCTACCCCATATCATCCTCAAGCAAATGGGTAGGCATAAAGCTCTAATAAAGTGTTGGTGAGAATTTTGAAGAAGATTGTGTCGGAAAACAAATCATATTGGGATGACAAGTTGGATTCAGCACTATGGGCTTTTAGGACAGCTTTTAAGGTGGCGACTGGAATGACACCTTTCAAATTGGTCTTTGGGATAGAAGTTGTGGTGCCAATGGAATATGTAATTCCAAGTTTGAGGTTGTCAGATCAGCATAAGTTAAGTCCGGAGGAATCAATTCCTTATAGATAGAAGGAACTGCTTAAATTGGAAGAGGATAGAATTCAGAGTGCCTATTTGGTGGAAATTGGGTAGAAGAGGAGACAAGCATGGATTGGGTGATGTTATACAATTCTAAATTGGGACCACATCTAGGTAAGCTGAAGCTGAGATATTTGGGACCTTATCAGATTGAATCAGAACAGGGTCAAGGAACATTTTTGTTGAAAGATGTCTTTGGAACAAAGATTGTGAAACCAGTGAATGGATTCAGATTGAAGAAATTTTATGGAAAAGTGCCTGAGGTTCCCAAGTGGATGGTCAATAGGGCTGAGGATATTGGCAGTAAATTGTTGACAGTTGGTGTTCTGGGAGTTGCAGTGGAATGTTCAGAGGAAGAACTGGCAAATTGTTCTAGCAATTCAAAACTTGTCAAGGGTTTTGGGATTCGGATTTCGGATTGCGGAATGAAAATCGGAAATCGGACTGTCCGATTTGAATTCTCGAAAGTGAAAAGTTGGAGGAGTGGAATTGAACAAAAGGGTACAGAGGTACTAATAAGTGAGGGTACTCATTTTAAGGCAGAAAATTTGCTTAGTGCTGATGTGACTCACTTAAGGAAGAATAATTTTGTGGTGAATCCTGCATGGCGTGCCCGAATCGAGGAGAATTTTCATCATCATAAGAGTAAGGTGGTGAGAGGAGGTGAGGATCACATCCAAGTGTGTGAGGGTTGTAGTTTAGTGAGTGCTAAGTCAGGTGAGAAGGGCGACATGTTTTCAGAGAATATTAAGAGCAAGCTCATGGTGGGTATGCAAGAGGATGCGACAGAAGCGATGCCGAATACCAAGTCCATGAAGATGACGATGGAGGAGTTGTTTAAAGTGCGGCAACAGGAAGAGCCAATCGAGGTGGAAAGTGATGAGGCCGAATCTCTGAGTGATTAGGGCAGCGTGGATATGGCGATGGCAACTTTTCACCCTAATGAAGCAGAAACCCAGGTATGGTTAAAGCGTATCGGTCTTTATGAATTTGCATGTCTACCATGGGATACATGGGCAGAAAATGAATTTGCCAAGTAGCAGTGGGATATGATAAAGGAAAGTGATGGAATGATTACAGCGAATGTGCGCTTCACACCAAAGCTGGTGTCCAAAGTCTTCAAGGTTCCCTGTTTAACTGTGCCGGCCAAGACGAGGAAGCTGACCGATTCCCAGATGAAAGGGGAATTCGGAAATCCTGTAAGCACGAAGGCATACTACATGGTGAAGAATGCGGGTGGAAACAGACCTTCAAATTTGTTTTGGTGTTTGAAAAAAGTGTGTATCCTCCATAAGATTGCCTACATGTCCAAGGAGGCTTTTGCTCCTTTGTTTCAGGCAAAGAGAGGCATTAAAGTGGATTGGGCATCAGTTTTTTATGATCGGATGCAGTTAACTGGAAAAAGAGACCGACGCAGACACCAGCAGTGGGCAGAGTAGCACCTTATTTGGCTCCAATTTTTGCGTATGTTGTGAAGGTTCCGACAGTAGCAATAGGTTTGAAGACACCAGTGGTAGATGTGGCTAAAGAAGAGGGAATAGCATATGGGAGTAAGAGAAGGAAAGTTTTGTTGGGCTCTCCAACAGTTGAAAAAGGTAAATAACCTTTCAAAGTGTCTTGGAAGGGTTTGGAAGAAACGGAATCAAAGCCGAACAGTTTCACAATGGAATCAGAATCGAAGAAATCGGAGTCCGAGGGCAAGAAGGTAACGTTGTTCAGGAAAGGAATGGGTGGAGGTGTTGAGAAGACTGCTCTGGAAAGTTTCAAAGTAAAAGCGGGGAGCAGTGACAGTTATGAGCACAAGGGAATTTTTTATGTGGAAGAGGCAGCTAGCAATTTGACTCAACTGAATAAGTTTATGCAGAATCAAGATGCAGCTCGGAGGGTGATGGAAGCTGAGAAAATGGAGCATAAATGCAGTGCTATCCCGGAGTGGGAAATGCAAAAGGTTCGGATGCAGTTGTTTCAGGAAATATCAGATAAAGAAAGACTGCAGGAGTGTTAGAAACAGGACACACCCTACGGAAAATGACTGCTCGGTAGATTATTATTTTTTGTAATTATTCATTTATTGAGAAAACCCGACATTTCACCTTTGTAAATATTAGGGCTTACAGAAGTTTCCAGATTGTATCCCAGTTTTGACATTTAGATTGAGTAGATGGTTAAATTGGAACATTAGGGTTTGAGAATTGTAAGGTATTTATACCACTTTTTGACCTTCATGAAAAGCCTTTTGTCATTTTTAAAAAAGTTTGAAGTCTATGAGTGAGCGTACTGTGTACGAGAGAGAGTGAGAGCTTCATCTTGACGCTATGCGTGCACCGGTGGTCGGAATCGAGTGCGGAGAAGTGCAACGTGTTGCCCCCGACGAGAACTACGCGCCAATACTTGCATTGCGCGCGTACGGTCCGATTTTGCGAGCTCCATCTACGAGCTTCATCTGGTGATTCAGTGAGCATACGTTGTCCGATTTTGCATTGCAACATATCCACGCGTTCGCATTGAGTAGAGCTACACATTAGGCACTTTAGATTTCGGAAACGACACCTGCAAATTTCAGCCAGACATCCTACGTGATTCTGCACCGGGTGTTTTGGGTTAGGGTTTTGGTTCATGGACCTTAGGGAGAGGGACCTATTGGTATTAGTAGGGTCTCCTTCAAGTTCTGTGGTGTTTCGAGATTGTTTGATGGGTATTCGGCTCTAGAAAGCGTTGTAGGAAGTTTCCTCTTATGCACTCTTGAAGGCTGTAACTTAGACATTGGGTAGAGACCTCTGTAGGAATTAGTTAAGAGTTGGTTGAGTGTAGGTTGACACCCTATGCTTGCTTCCATGTGCCTGTTGGTTGAGCTTCGTCCTTAGCTGACAAATCTTGTCAGGTGAGTTCTCGTTGTGCTGACGTCCGTTGCGGCATATCCGTCCAACATTGCCGCTGCCGGGGACGAAAACCTTAGGTAGGTGACCGAGACTAGATCTTGAGAGTCCGGACAGGACAGGAAGCAACCAAAAAACCATTATCACCATTTCACATGATGAGTGGGAGTAGAGTAAGTAGGAAATCATGATCAGGATCTAGAGCACTTCATGCATGTATACTTGCTTGTTAGATTCATCACAAAGTTGTAAAAGACGCAAAAGTGTGTTTGAAAGCTGAAGTGAAGTCCAAAAGTTACTGTGAGTATTTCTGATAGAGTTGCAGAGCATCAGGAGCATTTCTGTCAGGAAAAAAATAAATTTTAAGCGAGGAGACATCCTACACGTAGGATGTCTACTACAGGCTAATCTGGTGGGAATTTTGGAATTTTAAGCTGACCAGTGTGTCCAAAAGGTAGGTTTTACCCCATTTTTACCTGGAAAGTGGAAATTTTGACCATTTCTTGACAGGATAAGGCCAGATAGACAGAAATTGCCAGACATCCTACCCAAATTGTGCCAAGGCTTTAATTTAAGACCAAAACCATAGGATGGCTGCATGAGCATGATTTGCATGATATATTGAGTGACTGAGAGAGGTTTCATCCCATTTGGGTGAGAAAATTGGGTTCTAAGCATACTTAATCACTTTTGACTGAAAAAGGCTAGAACAGCTAAAATTGGGGACTTTTGAAATCCAAACCTAAATCTAAGCATACCACTGGGTTGCTGACATCAAGGGGAAGCTGTGGGTCAAGTCTGGGATCAAAGAAACCAAAAAGACATCCTACGCGTAGGATGTCATCTGTGTGATTTTGCACTCCAAACTTAGTTGTGAGCATACCAAAGTGATCAACACCTTAAGGAGAGTCAGTGCTATGCATTTGAAGCCATTAAGAGAAAAAAGACATGCTATGCGTAGAATATCTAAAGCAAGAAATTGAAGCCAGATACTGACTGTAGGCATAGCAGGGTGCTGTATAGCCTGAGGCAAGCCTCCTAGTCAATTTTGGTCCAAATTGGAGTTGATTAGACTGATCAAGACCAGCAGCAGGCTGTCATAACAGATTTCTAATCCATTGACCAGCTCATAGGTGTCAAAATCAAAAAGTAAAAACAACTGTGGACTCAGAACATCAAGGGGAATCCATAGTGCAAAAATCTAGGCAAAACAGAGCAGGAGACATCCTACGTGTAGGATGTCTACTGGGGCTTAGTGAAGAGAAAATTTGATTGAGCTTATACAGTGAGGTTTCATTTGACTTAAGGATTCCAGAACTTCTTTCATAAGTGAATTTGGACCTTGTTTGACCTTTTGACGGAGCAAAGACGGAATTAAGACTAAATTGACCAACATCCGAGGGAAGTACAGTTCCAGATTAGCAGACCTAATCCAAAACATCAGCAGTGTATAAAATATAGTAGTGGTTGAGGTTAACTCTCCAGTTATACCAATCATTACTAAAATCATCTCTAGCGGTTAGATGCTTTGAATTGATTGCCGAAATTAAACGCTTGTGTATAGGTATATTCAGCAGCAAAGTAAGAAGTTGTTCGGAGACTGATCCTCTGCCAGGTGAGTGGTTGGATTTGTAATAAATTTCATTGATAAGTTTGATGAATTTAAGATCAAGAAGATACATTTTTAGAGACCAAAAGGTGGCAGGTGACCAAGATAGCTTAGTGTCCACCGAGGAGAGTGTAACTCAAGCAAGGCTAGATCCACTAGCACCGATTATTGAGGAGGGTAGTGATACTGACACTTCATCAGACAAATCCTTATTCATGATGGGTAGTCAACAGCCAGGAGGTTTCACCTATGACGGACCAATGCCAGGAGGAAGCACCTCCCTAAATCCTTTGAATGATTCCAAGTTCACTTTGATCTTCTTAGAAGGAACAAACTCGAGGGGAGCCCTAGTTTATTCTGACTATCGAGGACGCAAGTGTATTTGTATTGAGGAAAGACTGGTTCAGAGACTAGAGATAATTCAAATCTATGATGATGGATATAGATTTCGAGATGAAAAGGGGAACCACTATCTGATAGTTACTAACCCTGAGGATTACAACAAATATGGAGATAACGTGGCAAAGGGGAAAATGGTTTCAGAAACTCAAGAACCACCACTAAACATTGATTGACCTGGAGCGATTTTTATGTATGATAAGAAAACAACCAGGGTTTCAACTTATAATGAGAATGTGAGAATTTACAAACATGAGAGCGAGGGAATAGTTTCTTACTTTCGTTGCAAAGAACCATACCCAAACGAGTTAAGCAAAGATAAGATTCTATACTTATTCTCTCATGAA
Organism: Adiantum capillus-veneris; assembly: GCF_014529385.1. NCBI lineage: Eukaryota > Viridiplantae > Streptophyta > Polypodiopsida > Polypodiales > Pteridaceae > Adiantum > Adiantum capillus-veneris. The sequence goes on from NC_140959.1 coordinate 123,904,777, forward strand.
ATTGCTATGGGGAAGGGTATCGTTTTTGTTGATAGGTACGGGTGAGAATACCAATGTATTCTCCCAGAGGAGGTAGAAAAGGCAACAGTTCCAGGAGCATCATGATATGCCCCCGATGAAGTGCCAAGAGCCACCTACACCCCTGGCAAGTCGACAAATCACTTTTTAGAGGATTATGACACGACCTCATCACATTCCACTTGACCGCAGACATTCAACAACCAAAACCAACCAGCAACCCAGCCATCATTGCAGGCATGGCTTCGACAGAGTGCAACATTAGCGCAAGACCAAAATCGAGATGGTTATCAAGCCGCACGAGGGATAAGGTATTTACAAGAACCACCACTCTATTCAAGGTATCAAGGAGAGAGTAAGCCAAAGACTCAAGGGTCAACAAAGCCTGGAAGACCACCCATAGAACGAGTTCGAAGAGATGAACCATCTCTTGCAAGAACTGTTAGAAATTACGGCTTAAGAGCACCATTGGGAGAGGTGGGAGAGGAACCAGCCCACTACTGAAGGCCAAAGGAGGTATATAGATTGGGACGAGGAGATCCAATGATGAGATTTGTAGACCATCATAGAATTAGACCTTTTCAAGTGCAAAAATGCATAAACAAGAAATACACGGGAAACAGAGATCCAAGAGATCATGTAGCAGCCTTTGTGCGTGTAATTAGAGCGAAAGAGGTGTTAGACTTCCTACCCAATTTGCAGGGTTTGCACTAACCCTAGAGGATGATGTTGCCACTTGGTTTGACTCTGTGGAGCGTAGAGACTTTGAGTCTATGGAGGAAGTGTTTGACGAGTCTATCGAGGAATTATCACAAAGGGGGATAGCTTATAATACAATCTCACAAATCCATAAATTCAAACAGAAAGATGGGGAATCTGTGCGAAAGGCATCCCTAAGACTAAAAAGATATGTTAATTTCGCCCTGTGGAAGAACTGCCAACTCAGTCCAGACTTATGATTATATTTATCCAAGGACAAAGGAATGCAGATCTCAAGAAGGACTTACATATGAAGAGGAGCACGACGTTAAATGAGTTATCTAAGGATGCTCTTTACCTTGTAGACAATTGTGTGGTCTAAAAAGAGGGTGAGTTCAAGGATCTTGACGATGATTCATCCTCACAACAAAGTGGAGGCAAGTCTTCTAAGACAACACCAAACAGAGAAGTGGTTGTAAACCAGGAGCAGCTTGTAGAGGAAGTGCTAAAAAAAATTAACTTTTACGCCAAACCCCAGGCTAAATAGCCCAAGTGGTGTGCTATTGAACAAAAATGGACAAACCATGGGATGGAGGAATGTTATTATAACAAGGGATATGTGAGAGAGAGACCTTACGCTCCCCAATCTCAGGTAGCATCTCCTCAAATTCCACCGATACCTAGGTATCAAGCAGGCAACCTACCAGGACCTGTAGGTGTAGAAAGACCACAACCAGTGTTGGGGCAACAACCACCCTTACCAGGATTATGACCAGTGGGCATAAGATACACACCAACCATAACCGAATCAAAAGAGAAGGCTTTGGTGCCTATGCATGCATATTATGAAGATCCCAATGGATATGCGGAAAATCATGCCTATTATCACCGGAAGAACCCTCAACACCAGAACCATGGATCATGATGGGAGGTGCAGGAAACACCACGCTACCCGTAGAATTCCAAGGAGTAGTTTCAAAGCTATTCTTGACAGTGGAGCAGGAGTTGCTATCGCCACCAAGGAAATCTGGAAAAAATGGGGAAACCCAGCTTTAAGAGCTACCATAATGAAATTGCAATTGGCAGATGGGTTCATGGAGAAGCCTTTAGGACTCTTAGAAAAATTGATTGTCACCTCGTGCGGAATGGAGTATGAGCATACATTTGCAATAGTCGATTTCGACAAAAAGAACAATTACAAGATCATCTTGGGAAGACCATTCATGCGACAATTAAAGATGGTCCAGGATTGGGGTTACAACCACATATACCTCAGACATGGCGAGACAACAACCAAAATATACCTGAAAGACCATAGTTACAAGGATGTGAACCAGACACCAGTATAAGAGTTTGATTCAGCTACATTAGCAGGGTTGGAACTCCCGGCATGGTTAGGGCAACAAAAAGAGCTATGGATGTGTGGAGCTTCACATTGTGGGAGCTTAAAAAGAGAGGAATGCGTCTTAGATAGAGCTATTGAGGACAAGGATTGTATTCCGGAACCTTTTTCTGAAGATGCCTTGGAACCTCTGGAATGGGAACACATACTAGCAACATTGGATGTCTGTACCATTTCAGATAGTCCAACAACAAAATTTTGCGATAAAGATGGCTATGATGTGCTACCCTATTACATGGTAAGCATTATACCAGGAGAAGATGAGTTTGTAGAACCACCAGAACAAGAAGAGTTTTATAACTCCTCTGAGCATCTGGAGATAAATAACGATGCAGATAATGAGTGTTCAGACAACTCAAGTGAGCGTGGGGAGAAAACAAAGAATATCAAGTTATGATTTTGCCAATCAAAACCCTTGACGCCAGGAACGCTATAGGAAAAAACGACCAGAAAACAAAGCGAGAGAGAACCTGATGCCCAGGATAAAAGATAAAACTCACTATCTAATGCTTGTCAAAGCAGAGGATTGTGTAAAAGATCAAATATCAGTAAGATTCTCAAAATTTCGGAAGGAAAGAACGCGAGAGGAAATAAGACAAGTACCGAAAGCTAAAACCGAAACAAAATCACAAAAATCTCAAAAATCAAAACAAGAAACAACAAAAGACCCACAGTGGACAAAATTGGAGCGTAAACAGAAATACCAAGAACTAAAAAGGTCTTTACGAGAGGTATGGACTACTAAGGGAGATAGTGATGGTAAGGGGGAGTCAGAAAAAGGAAACATGAATGTACCATCACACTATCGGAAATTCACCATCCAGGACAGAAAAATCATAATCACACCACCAGTCAGGGAAAGAACAAACCAGGAATCTTACGATGGGCCAAAAAATGCAAAAAGGATAGACCTCGTTGAACCAGGTGAAGAGCCTCAGCCGGTCTATATCGCAACTGATTTAGAGCATGGTCCTACAAAGACCTCAAAGGAGTTGAACCATCGATATGCCAACATAAAATTCCTTTGAAATCAGATGCCAAACCTAGCAAACAGCGTCCTTATACGTATAATGACACATTTGCTAAACGAATCAAAGAGGAGATTGACAAGCTGATGGATGCTGAATTCATCTATGAAATCGAACATACAGATTGGGTGTCACCCATTGTGGTAGTCCCCAAGAAGAACGAAAAACTGTGAGTGTGTGTAAACCTCAAAAAGGTAAATGTAGCCACCATAAGGGACAATTATCCCTTGCCGATCAGAGAACATGTACGTGAGAGGGTGGCCGGGAAACGGGCTTATTCCTTTCTAGATGGGTTTTGAGGATACAACCAACTGGAAATTGCAATAGAGGATCAACACAAAACAGCGTTTGCCACAGAATGGGAAATTTATGCGTATCGAGTTATGCCTTTTTGCTTAACAAATGCCCCAGCTACCTTTCAAAGGTTAATGATGCACACGTTCAAGAATACCTGAGAATATTCTTAGAAATATACATGGATGATCTTTGTGTACACTCTCTTCTGCGAGAGGAACATATTGACCATTTGCAAAAGGTATTGAAAAATGCAGAACATATCGAATCTGTCTTAACCCGAAAAAGTGCATTTTTATGGTTAGGCAAGGCCGCATCTTAGGACACATTGTCTCAAGAAATGGCATAACCACAGACCTAAGCAAAATCAAAGTCATAGTAGACCTGCCCAGGCCTACTAATGCGAAACAAGTGCAATCCTTCATGGGACAATGTGGATATTATCGAAGATTCATATATATGTATGCAGTCATCGCACAACCTCTGTATCGTTTGTTAGTCAGTTTCGACTAGACTGAGGAGTGTGAAACTTCATTCCAAAAGCTGAAGGAAAACCTTGTATCAACACCTGTACTTAAAGCACCGGATTGGGAAAAGATATTCCATGTTCACATTGACGCATCTGCATATGCAATTGGGAGTATTCTGGCTCAACCTGGAGATGGAACAATGGATTTTCCAGTTTGTTATGCAAGCCGACAGTTAAATAGTGCGGAAAAGAACTACACAACCACCGAAAGAGAGGGGTTAGGAATGATTTATGCTGTAAAGGAATTTCGGCATTATTTGCTTGCAAACAAATTTGTGTTCTTCACAGATCATCAGGCTCTTTTGTATCTGGTAAATAAATCATGCAATACAGGGAGAATTGTACGCTGGTTTATTATATTGCTAGAGTTTGATTTCACAGTAGTAGTCAAAAAGGGTAAAACTCATCTACGGGCAGATCATCTTTCAAGGCTACACAACGGGGGAGATCTTGAAGGAGTAGATGATGACATACCAGATGCTTATCTTTTTAATATTGAAATGATACCCAAATTGTCTCAGGAAATTGTTAGCATTCTTTCCTTTGGTGGTAGGTTTGATAACACGGAAGACAGATCCAAACAACGAACAATTCGACAAACAAAAAACTTCCAGTTGATTGCAGGACGGTTGTATCATCTAGGATCGGACCAAATTCTACGACTATGTATAAATCCGGAGGAATTCGAGTGTTATCTTGAAGAAGCGCATGTCCAGGATTGTGCATTTCATTGTTCAACAGTGAAAACACACCAGAAGCTGAAACAATTAGGGGTTTATTGGCCAACTATGTACGCAGACACACATGCTTATATTAACAATTGTGCTGTATGTATTGCCAACCGACCAGTGGATCATGCGACATTGTTTCAGGTAAACATTGCACCTGCATGGAGTCAATATATCATTGATTTCTTAACCACAAGGACGTTTCCTAAAAACATAACAAGAGCACGGAAAAGGGCTATAGAGCTGGAGGCTCGTGACTTTTAGTTAATTGGGGACCAACTCTATAAGCGAGGAAAGGACAGTTGCAAGCGAAAGTGAATACCTACTGATTCTAGAACACGCACATGGAGGCATAAGTGGAGGCTATTTTTCAGGCGATAAGACGGCAAAAATTATCTTAACCACAGGAATATGGTGGCCTACATTGCATATAGATGCTGACGAGTTTGTAAAGCGTTGTGATGCATGTCAGCGCACCAAGGTGCCCATAAAGAAAGATGAGATGCCACTACGGCCAATGATGGGAGCAAGGGCATTTGCATTGATTTTGTGGGACCTATTTCACCCCACGCATATCGCACCCATACCCAATATGTCATTGTGGCTACAAACTATCTCACAAAATGGACAGAAGCCAAGGTAACACAAAAAGCAGATGCACGAACCACTGCACAATTTTTGTATGAGAATGTTTTTGTATGGTATGGTTTACCAATAGAAATTTTCAGTGATCGAGGAACACATTTTCTTAATGAAGTCATTGAATATCTGCTAGAGGAATTCATGGTCATACATAGAAAATCTGCTCCATATCATCCACAGGCAAATGGACAAGTTGAGGCCACAAATAAGACACTATGCACGGTTCTCACTAAAATTGTATTAGAGTCAAGAACAGACTCGGATCAGCAGCTACACTCAACACTATGGGCATACAGGGTAGCTTACAAAACATTGATAGGAACAACACCGTACAACATGGTGTTTGGCCTAAATGCTATATTACCCATAGAGTTTTTAATGCCAACTCTACGAGTAGCGAAAAACTTAGAATGGACAGGGCATGAGCTCTCTTCAAGAATAGATGATCTTTAAATGCTAGATGAACTTCGCTTGAGAGCTGTAACTTCGATCTATGCTAAAAAGAGAAGACAAAGGAGTTTTTTGACAAGCATGTGCGCATGAAAGCGTTCAAAACAGGTGATTATGTACTTGTTTATACCTTGAAGCAACATGCCAAGAAACTTAAAAAGCGAGGGATAGGACCCTTTGTGATTAGTGACCTATCACAAAGCGGAGCTGTCAAGCTTGCTACATTAGCAGGAGAAGAAATGCCAAATTGGATTAGTGGGTGTCGATTGAAGAAATATCATTTACCACTAACACAGGATATGCTTCAACAAATCCATCAAGAAAAACAAAGAATGAAGGAGAAACAGAGGGTACGGGACGAAGCCCAAGCAGAAACAAAAGAACGCATTGCAAAAAGAAGGCTTCTATAACAACAACAACAATGTGGATCACCGTTGTGAATCAATGCCATGTGACTCATGAATTCTGATGAAGACACAGTGGAGCCAATAATTGCAGTCAAAGTGGGTAGCAATCAAGTTGAATCGACGACATTGCTTGATTCTGGAGCTCAAGCAAATTTGATCTCTTACAAATTATACAAAGAGCTCAAGCCCACAGGTCAACTTCATCCTACTCCACAAGTGCTGGAAAGTAGTACATTATATTCGTTGAAAACATTGGGCTGGACTATATTGCATGTACAAGTCAATCAATATATTTACCCACACAAGTTTTAAGTGGTTGAGGATGAAAGCACACAACACTCCATGTTGTTGGGACAACCTTGGCAAAAAGAGTACAGTGTGCAGATAGATTGGAATGCGAATGCAATCAAAATTCATCATGCACAAGAACAAGAGGTGGTAGCCTTTGCTCAACAACCCCGGAATCATGAATCAGCTGCCAGCAATGCAATCACTGGATAAAGCACCAAAAGGAAGGGTGCCACTAAACAGCAAATAGGGAACTGCCAACCATGCTCACTATATGCATAAGAAGTCACCTACCGCAGTGCAAAGATCAGAGTTAGCAACACGAGAAAAACAAGTATGGGTGCGGAAGGATAGAAGTAACATGGCAGACAAACCACAACACAACAGAAGAATTCAACAGAAGCAGATAGTTCAACCAAAAACCAAGGGAATAAAACAGATTTGGATCCCAAAGAAAAATCTTAGCAACAACTCAAATACGACTCGCATATGGATCCCGAAACCGAAGCTACAGGAGCAGTTCCCTTCAGTACAAGCAACATCGGAAGGCAGACAACTGCATATGAAACCGGCAAACCGATTTATGTGGGTGTCAATTAGCAGAAAAACACTGACAACCGAGGCAGTAGCAATAAACCTACAAAGACCGGCAAAACAAAGCTACAAATGGAAAGCAAAAGAGACAAGGTCTACGGCCAATTCTGCCACGAAAATTCTCTCCAAGGAGACGACTACGTCCATATCGACAGTATCAGCAAAGCAAGTGACTTTTGCAAGAAAAACAATCAAACAAAGAGCAGTAGAGTTACAGCTTTTACTTGCAAAGAAAACGGGAAACCTCGACGGCGAATGCTAATAAGCATCTTGCTTATACCCTTCTCTTGCACATCATAATTTTTTGGATGCAAAATTTTCCAAAGTAACCCAAGTACATATGCCCTTATACAGCATGAATCTACAAGTATATGGGACCAAACGCCAAATCAAGTGCGTGTATATAAGTAAAAATAGCCATTTTTTGGACAAAATATTGGTAAAATGGAGAAATTTGACCATAAAAATTGCATGTGAGTGTATATAATGTTTTACGGTGGTGTTTTTGATTTATTATGATTTTTGGGGATTTTTTGGGTCTGATTTGCTATTTTCCTTTTAATTTTGCTAATTTTCAGCAAAAAAACTTCAAAAATACAAAAAGCAGGTAAAAAACGGTTGTAATGAAAAAAAAAATATGGGGATAATCAGTGATTGTAGGACAACCTATGGTACAATGGGGGTGCAATTATGAGACTGGAGTGGAAAGCGTGTTTTGGCCAGATTTTGACCGAAACGTCAAATTTCTTGTAAACTAAGCAAATGGAGTCCAAATCAAGAAATTTTTGAGCCTAAACCGCATCTCGCAAGAAGTTGGGAGCACATGTCAAATTTCTTGAAAAGTGGTTCGGGGATCCCATTATAAGAAATTTTCACTTCATTTTAAGCTCATTTCCACTATTGACTTTTGAGAGAGAGCTTCTGCCACCTAGAGCGAACGGAACTTCCAGCAGCTTCTACGACGCACACGACTACCCGATGGGCTTCAGACATGAGAGGTAGGCTCACCACCTTGAGCTTTTCGCGCATGTTTGTTGTTTTGTCGCGAAAACTAGCGTAGGGTTCACACGCAAAGCGGGCAGTAGAGACCTATAAGTAGAAGTGGCCACCTAACGGCTAACCCAAAAGCAATGAGACTTCATCGGCAGCTTACCCTAGCATAGGAGACCAGTCTTGGATGTCCAGAGGCAGTAGAAAACCATCGAGAAAAACCCTAACTCCTAGAGCCCCGCAAGAGGCCACCAAATGGGAAATCGGTGGAGAGGCGCCCAAATGCTACCAAAATTCATGGGTAGGAGCATCTCGACATGCTCGACAAGTCTATATAGCCCACATGACCAAAAGGTGACCCGAAGCGGCACTAAACTTCAGAAACGGCATCAGACACACAAAGCGTCAAATAGCTCTCGCGGCCAAACCGCATGTCCGTTTTCCACCAAACTTCGCGAGCGACTTTCCTAGACCATCAACAACCAAGTCCTATGGTGGTAGACCACCACAACTTATTGAAGACATGTAAACGCAACCACGGGTGCTTCTAGAGCGAAAAATTGCCGAATGGAGCTCCGATGAAGCCAAAGTCGACAAAAACCATACGGCAAGGATCCCCAAGGGATCGAGAAGCTATGGAGACCAACATCAAGAAATTTCATCTCACCGACGAAAAGCACTCCAAAAGTCAGAAAATGGCTCGGAGGCTCTGAAATCCACACAGGGAGTTACTTTCTATCTATTTGACTTTTTTGTTGAAATTAGGCTTAAAAGGGACTCAGGGGACTAAGGGCAGGCACCAGTAGCAGTCTCCACAAAAATTTCATCAGGAGACATCCTACGTGTAGGATGTCTCAAGGCCATTTTTGGGCACCAAATCTAACAACTCTCATCACACACATTTTCTAAATAGCTTTTACATGCTAGCCACCAAGTTTCATCACATTTGGACCAAAATTGACCTCATATGCACCAAAAAACGCAAAGTTAGGGCATAGAGGCAATAATGGGTCATAGACCTACCAAAACTTGTCCAAATCACATGAAACTTGCACAATACATTCATGAGCACATTGCCAACCAATCTGTGTGGTCACCTGCAAAAAATGATGAAGTAGACATCCTACGCGTAGGATGTCTAAATGACAGTTTTGGCCCACAGATGATGTTTTTCCATTCTAGATCTATTCATATCACCTTCAAGAGCTCATATATCAAGTTTGAAGCCATTCTAATCATTTTTTACCCCCAACACCTCGAAGATACACTTTTTAAGCCCAAAAACACTACACATGGTCTGACCAACATCAATTCTTGTCCAAATCAAAATCCAAGAGCATGGCCATGTTCCACAGGCCAAGAGCTACCCACAGAACAAATCTCAAGCTATTTTGATGAAATAGACATCCTACGCGTAGGATGTCTCCACCTCAATTTTGACATTCTGTGCAAAAAATGACATCATGGGAGCTATTACCATGACATCAATTTTCAACCCATTTGGATATCATTTGCCACCTGTTGTGGATATCCTACCCAATTTGTGAGCCTAAAGCCTGAATCTGGCCAAAAATGCACTTTTTGATGCCCAAATCCAATTCCAATCACATAGCCATGTTGCACAGGCCAAGGACCACCAGCATGCCAAGTTTCACCAAAAACTGATGAAAAAGACATCCTACGCGTAGGATGTATAAATGATAAATTTTGGCGAGAATTGTATTGTGAGCACATGCAGGGCTTCCCAAGTTCCTTTTAAGTTTTATTTTCAATTTTCAAGTCATTTGGATAATTAAAACTCAGTTTCTCATCCGATATGGAAAAAACGCTAACTTCGGACTACAAAGTGCAACAGGATCTATGGCAGCCGCAAAATCACCGGCAAAGAAGAAGAGGATAACCATAAAAGACTATTTGGAAGAAGTGGAGCCATTTGTCATCCTAGAAGGAACTCTAAATCCAACCAACACGTGGATTCAAGAGGATTTGCTAGAGTCGAATGATCTGAAGATCTACCAAGGCGTGTTCAAAGACACTGAAGGAAATGTAATAGAGCTACCCACGCTACCGCGGGAGATCAATGAGTTTGTCAGAAGTAAGATGGCAAGGTACCTGGAGAAGATAGATCTCCATAATTATTTTGAAGCTGTGCCGGCAGGAATTGACATAAAAAGAGTATGGGAGTTTGTGACTACAATTAAAGAAGATGGAGTGTCCAGAGTTATGGATTTGCAGGGCAAGCCGAACACTGTGATAGTAATCAGAGAGAAAGTAGTGGAAGCTGCACTAGACCTCTCCAACAAAGGGGATAGTGTAACCAAAAGAAGAGATGAAGTAAAGGTGTACTCTGAAACGAAGAGCAACTACACCTTTGAAGACATTGCAAACCCTAAAGTGACAATCATGAGCCAGCTTTATAACCAGTATTTCCACATGTGTACAAAGCGGCCACAAAAGTACAGAATGCCGCCTGGGGCAATTTCCACAACCTTCATCTGGACAATGCAGAAGAGCAAGCCGAAGGTAATCAACTATGCAACCTATATCCATGATAATCTAGTGAAGATGGGCAACAAGAACCCCACCTACATTGTGCCGGGTGAGCTGATCACAAAAGTGGTTTATGGGGCATTGCACGCCAAGGGAAGATGGCCTGACCCTCCATCACAAAATGACTGGCTAAGGCTCAAAGAAGATAAAGAGGATGAACCGCCCAAAGCACCCCGGGTGGCAACACGTTTGAAGCACCGGTTAGAGACCATGCAAGAGGAGCAGCCAGAGTTGAAGAAAGGAAAGAAAGAGAGTGTCCAAGTGCCGGTCAAAGAGACAAAATCACAGAAGGCGGCATGGCTAGAGCGGCTTATGGAAAGTTTCAGAGCCGAAAGAGCCCTCAAGGGAGATTTGAGCGAGCTATGGAAGCCGTCACTAGAAGCAATGTCGGGATCATCCTGAAGGGTGCACAAAGACAGATTTGAAGATTATATAAAGAATTTTGAGATTCTGGATGTCACGGCAGAAAATATCCCAAATGTACCATTTACAAAAGCAAAAGTGGAGGAAGTCTGACGGAAACTGCTAGAAGAGCAAGAAGGCCGAGAGAGAGAGAGAGAGAGAGAGAGAGAGAGAGAGAGAGAGAGAGAGAGAGAGAGAGAGAGAGAGAGAGGAGAGAGAGAGAAAGAGAGAGAGAGAGAGAGAGAGAAAGACAAAGGCGGACAGGGAGTTCAAGAAAAAGCCGGCAAATCCACCTTCCAACCCAGAGTCAAGCCCACCGCCATCACCACCTCCTCGTAGCCCTCCACAAACTCAACAGAAGGAGGAGCTAGACAAATCTGAAGATCAAGAAGATTCAAGGCAAGAACAGAGCAAAGATCAAGAGCAAAAAGAAGAAACTAAGCCCAAAAGTGAGCAGCCAGAGCCAAATGAAGCAAGGTATAACACGTTTCTAGATCTACTAGCTGCTAGATATTCAAAAGAAGAGGCAGCCACAGTCGCATTTGACTTGGCAAGCACAGGGCCCAAAGAGCAAATGTAGAGCCTGCAGTTAGTGGAGCTAAAAGAGATGGCCATTGATACAGTGGACCTACAACCACCCCCCAATGATTTGGATGTGGTGATGACCAAGCTAACCGGGCTCAGGACATAATCAATGGCCACGGAAAGTGAAATGTCTAATCGCAAAGCCACTGAAGGGCAGATTAAGTCCGAAGTTGATACTCTACAAAATCAAAGCGAAAGCTATATAGAGAGAGAAGCAAATCTGCAAGCCAATCTGGCAAAGGCATTGCAAAGATTCCAGGAGATGGAAAGAGAAAATCAGGCAGCAGCTCAAAGACTGCAAGGAGCTGAAGACGAGTACAGAAAACTCAACAAGTCATTGACAGATGCAGAGAGGGAAAGGGACAACCTAACCCTACAACTTGCTGAAGAGTCCAAGGAAGTGGAATCCATGCGGAATGCCAAAGAGAAGACAAAAATAGAGCAGGAGGCTAGCCAGGATGAGGTCATTGAGCTCAAGGACCAGATTAAAGTTAAAGATCAAACCATCCAACGGCTACGGACATCTCTTGCTAGAGTCAGAGCTACTAGCTCGACTCACACCACTTCAGAAAGTCTGCTTTATGAAGAACAAATGAGAGACCTCCAAAAGGAGTTAGCTTTAGAGAAAAAGCAGAGACTGTCAGTGGTCATGCAAACCCGCATGGAAGAAGAGCACAAGGCAATGCAGAATGAGCTGGAAACCATCAAGAGAAAGCTCGAGGAGGCGGAGAAGATAAATGCCGATTTGAACGACCTCCTTGTGAATATGGGAGAGCAAGCTGAAGCAGAAACTATCCTCTCTAGGTTATGTAAACAATTAGCAATTGAGCCAATTGTAAGATTTGGATCATCTGGCCACAAACCATTCAAGACAAAGTGTCCGTAATGACCTTCTCCATGTCCATGAGTGATCATGCCAATCAATGCCACCTGCAGATTATATTCTGAATCCACACCCTTGGGAACAATGCGTAATCTAGGAATGGCAGTCTTCTTTTGATCCATCTTATCATGGATTATGCATACATATTTTTGTGGTTGAGTTTCTGAATACGTGCGCCATGCATATATAGGCTTCTACAACTCTTTTGTTGTGCCATGTGAACTTCTCTCTCCCTCAAGAGAAGAGCTCTCTCTTCAAGAGAAGGTTTAGCTTCTAACCTTGCCTTGATTGAGCTACAAATATTGCGCTTAGATAACTCACTCGCCTTTGTTAAAGTGACATGTGGGTACTCTTTGTTCCAAATTCTACCAAAAGAAGATTGGGATAGCTTCTTCTCATAGCCCATTTAGTCAAGTGTCGTGTTGATTTCACATAAAATATCCACTTGTTTGTATGTTGAGGGAATCACCAATTGAGTCTCTCTTGAGCCATCTAGCAGTGTTCTACTTCTATGTGGCATCTTCTCAGAGTTCTTTTCCACAAACTCATTTAGTAGTGCTCTTGCTAAACTAGTATGTTGAAGTCCCCTTCTCAATGTACATGTGTTCCCATGTACATATTGGCACACACCATTTTCAAAGTTCTCCTTGTATCGATAAAATGATGTCTTTGGTATTCCATGTAGCTCATACCATGCTCTACAACAAACAATAGAGCCATTTAGCCTGAATTGGTATCGTGACTTCTCATCTTTCTGATAACATATAGAAAGAACATCATAAACATAATTAGTGCGTGATTTTTGAGACTCTCCCCAAAATTATTGTCGTAACCTTGTCACCATATCACGATCTGCAAACTGGAAACATTTTTGTGCACAACAATCAATGCATGATACCCTTTGAATTGATTTGTTTGAAAAATAAAAAGTGGAAGCTGGTGCTGCTTTTGATTTTTCAGTCCTGTTCATGAAAGTGTATCGTCTCTTCCTTGACCACTGGAAAACATTACTCCCATCAAGTTTTTTTCCAACATTGTCATTGTTGGATACATCCTCATATGTAGCATGCATGCCATCAACAGGAACAAAGCGTTGTAATGGGATCCCATTCAACATTGTCATTGTCATTGTTGGATACATCCTCATATGTATCCAACAAAATTGTTGTCGTAACCTTGTTACCATATCACGATCTACAAACTGGCAACATTTATGTGCACAACAATCAATGCATGATACCCTTTGAATTGATTTGTTTGAAAGGTAAAAAGTGGAAGCTGGTGCTGCTTTTGATTTTTGAGTCCTGTTCATGAAAGTGTATCGTCTCTTCCTTGACAACTGGACAACATTACTCCCATCAAGTTTTTTTCCAACATTGTCATTGTTGGATGCATCCTCATATGTAGCATGCATGCCATCAACAGGAACAAAGCGTTGTAATGGGCTCCCATTCAACATTGTTGTATGCTTGATGGGCCACTTTAGCAAAGTGATGCTACCCACTTCAACCACATCATCAATGCTTGCATTTTCTCTTTCAGTACCCACACCCACACAATCATGACCAAGTTCCTGAATATTGACATAACCATGTGGAAATACATATAAGATGGTCCCTTCATTCATGGTTTGCATCATTGTGTCATCTTTTAAAAGGACCCTCTGATTTCTCCAAGACTCTCGAATCACTGCTTCAAATTCTGGGCTTGTCATAGGTATTGCATCTGTAACTAGAGGATAAGAATGATCATGTTCTTCATCACCATTGTAGCTTTCGTGTGGATCAATTAAGTTCCCATTTAATACAAAACATTGCAAAATAAGCTTTGACCATCGAACAACACTCCATAATGAGCCTTGGAGAGATGAAGTATCCATTGTAGGAAAAGGTAGGACCACATCCTTCAAGCATTCCTCCACTAGTATGGAGACATTTCCTTGCCCTATCTTTGTACCACCACAAGTGGAATCTGGATCTGTTCTAGACACACAACGAATACCAACAATTTCATTATCAAGTATCATATGTACTTTCTCCCCAGATTCGAAGTCCATCCTGTAAGTGAAAAAGATTACATTCTTAAATCCATAGTTATAGAAAAATACTCTTCAAACAAAAAATCATGCTACAACATGAAAAAGGTTTGCATAGGTTGGACAAGTGGTGAACCTTGAGACCAAATCCTCCTTCCTATATTAATGGAAGCAAGGTTGGAAATTATGGTGGATCTTGAAACCAAAGCATCCTTGCTATATTAGAGCATAGGTTGGACAAGCGGTGGACCTAGTTGTAATACGCATTGCCACCTATCAACTACTATAGGACTATGCTTTCCAATGTCCAAGTATCCCTTGAGTTTTGCAAGGTTGAACACGTGGTGGACCTTGAAACAAAAATCCCCTTTCTATATCAGAGCATAGCTTGGACAAGTGATGGACCTAGTTATAATGCCCAATATCCAAGGTGAAATACCTTAGGATCTTGCTACCTTGCTTGCCAATGTTTACGTAGCCCCTCATTTCTTTAATGGAAGCAAGGTTGGACAAGTGCTGGACCTTGAAACCAAAGCCTCTTTGCTATATTAGAGCATAAGTTGGACCTAGTTGTAATACCCACTGCCACCTATCAACTACTGTAGGACTATGCTTTCCAATGTCCAAGTATCCCTTGAGTCTTTCAAGGTTGAACACGTGGTGGACCTTGAAACAAAAATCCCATTTCTATATCATAGCATAGATTGGACAAGTGGTGGACCTAGTTATAATGCCCAATATCCAAGGTGAAATACCTTAGGACCTTGCTACCTTGCTTGCCAATGTTTACGTAGCCCCTCATTTCTTTAATGGAAGCAAGGTTGGACAAGTGGTGGACCTTGAAACAAAAGCCTCTTTGCTATATGAGAGCATAGGTTGGACCTAGTTGTAATACCCACTGCCACCTATCAACTACTATAGGACTATGCTTTCCAATGTCCAAGTATCCCTTGAGTCTTGCAAGGTTGACCAGGTGGTGGACCTTGAAGCGAAAATCCCCTTTCTATATCAGAGCATAGCTTGGACAAGTGGTGGACCTAGTTATAATATCCCTCCTTTTTTTAATGGAAGAAAGGTTGGAAAAAGTGGTGAATCTTGAAACCCAAACCCTTTTGATATATATAGAGGATAGCTTGGACAAGTGGTGGGATTAGTTGTAGTATCCAATGTCCAAGTTCCAAGGTGAACTATGTAAAGACCTTACTTCCAAAAACAAAGTCGTACAAGTGGTTCTCCTTGAAACCAAAACCTCCTTAGTGTATTAGAACATAGCTTGGAGAAGTGGTGGACTTAGTTGTAATGGTGAATGTCCAAAGCAAACTATTATAGGACCTTGCTTCCCAAATCAAGTTTGGACAAGTGGTGGATCTTGAAACCAAAACCCCCTTACTCTATTAGAGCATAGCTTAGATAAGTGGTGGACCTAGCTGTCATGGAAAATGTTCAATGTGAACTGCTACAGGACCTTCCTATTATAATTGTCTAAGTAGAGCTAGCTTCTTTAATGGAATCAAGGTTGGGAAAGTGGTGCATCTTGAAACCAAAAGCCCTTTATTGTATTAGAGCATAGCTTGGACAAGTGAGAGACCTAGTTTTAATGTGTGATGTCCAAAGAAAAGTATTACAAGACCTTGCTTTCCAATATTTGAATTGGTCAAGTGGTTAAAACTAAGTATAAAACTTTGACCATTTTCTTCTCGAATTGCCAGAAAGCTAGTTTTAGACACCCCTAAATGAAAATGGTTTAGGGTGGCCTTAAACAACGTTTTTTTCAAAGACTTGAACAAAAGGGTTGCCGAAGAGTAATGAAAATTTATTATGGCTTGAAGTGTCTGAGTATGTGAAAACAAGCTTAGGTTTTCCACGAGGCAAAAGGTGACAAAAAAGAAGTGTTGTCTCTTATGACATAATAAGAACATTGAAAACTTAGGATTGACCATGTGGCCTAAACTTTGGCAAGTGAAGTGGTGGCCAAGTTTTGTGGCACAGTGTGCACTTGGTCCTATATGTGTTGACCACTTGGCTAAATCTAGGACCATAAGGCCAAACCTTTGGCACCTTAAATATAGTATGGGGCATAATCTAGAATTGCTATAGTAAATTAGTAGTATAGTTAATATGTTAATATTTGTATTATATTTAAGTATATGCTAAATATAATTTATGTTCAAACTTTCACTAATGAAGAATGTTCCCATTTAGCACTCCAGATGCGGGGTCTTAGGGCAATGCCACAATGGTGTGCATCTGACGAGGCAGCGCTTGCACGTGAGGTTTGGGGGTAGCGCTCTTGATGGGGATGTGGAATATAGCGCTCTCGATGGCGGGGCTTGGGAGGCTGATTTTGGGATATTGTTCTGGGCGGGTTCAAGAGGCGGCGTAGAGTGAATTCCTAGTATAGAGTTACGCATGTTTTGTATATTTTCAACAATGATTTGTTTAATTTTGGCCGTGTGAATTGGTTAATGTTTCATACTGCTTTTGTATTTTTTTAATCCTATGATAAAACATGGACTTGTAGCATACGTGGCATTCTAATAACCCCTATCAAGATTCGGCACAGAGAGAGCACACGAGCAATGCACACAGAGAAAGCAGGCGAGCAGCAAACACACAGAATGCGCACACGGATCGCACACAGTTGGAGTATACGCACACGTAGAGGAGCAAACTCGGCATCGTACACAACGCACAGGTGGAGCGCACAGGATTGACAGTTCGCGCACAAGATAAAGAAACAGCATCGTATGCAACGCTTTCCAGAAGGGCAGGATCGGGCATAGCTTCTTCTCAGGAGACATTGCACACCTCACGAATAGAGAAAAAACAGGTATTTCTCTCTCTCTCACTCTCTGTCTTTCTCCATATAGAGAAGATGGTTCTCTGTAACTCTTTCTTGCACACACTCTCTCTCGTCAAAAGACAGAGATACATAGTTTAAAAGTATTCCCGCACACATACACATATTCCCACACATCGTCTTCCTCTCTTCCACATACATAACCACAGTGAAATCTGTTATCTTACTGTCTCTCTCTTGAAAAAACTTGCACATCAACAGTAACAAAGCGTTGTAATGGGCTCCCATTCAACATTGTTGTCCTCTTGATGGGCCACTTTAGCAAAGTGATGCTACCCACTTCAACCACATCATCAATGCTTGTATTTTCTCTTTCAATACCCACACCCACACAATCATGACCAAGTTCCTGAAAGTTGACATAACCATGTGGAAATACATATAAGATGGTCCCTTCATTCATGGTTTTCATCATTGTGTCATCTTTTAAAAGGACCCTCTGATTTCTCCAAGACTCTCGAATCACTGCTTCAAATTCTGGGCTTGTCATAGGTATTGCATCTGTAACTAGAGGATCAGAATGATCATGTTCTTCATCACCATTGTAGCTTTCTTGTGGATCAATTAAGTTCCAATTTAATACAAAAGATTTCAAAAGAAGCTTTGACCATCGAACAACACTCCATAATGAGCCTTGAAGAGATGAAGTATCCATTGTAGGAAAAGGTAGGACCACATCCTTCAAGCATTCCTCCACTAGTATGGAGACATTTCCTTTCCCTATCTTTGTACCACTACAAGTGGAATCTGGATCTGTTCTACACACACAACCAATACCAACAATTTCATTGTCAAGTATCATATGTACTTTCTCCCCAGATTCCAAGTCCATCCTGTAAGTGAAAAAGATTACATTGTCGAATCCATATTTATAGAAAAATACTCTTCAAACAAAAAATCATGCTACAACATGAAAAAGGTTTGCATAGGTTGGACAAGTGGTGAACCTTGAGACCAAATCCTCCTTGATATATTAATGGAAGCAAGGTTGGAAATTATGGTGGATCTTGAAACCAAAGCATCCTTGCTATATTAGAGCATAGGTTGGGAAAGTGGTCGACCTAGTTGTAATACCCACTGCCACCTATCAACTAATATAGGACTATGCTTTCCAATGTTCAAGTATCCCTTGAGTCTTTTAAGGTTGAACACGTGGTGGACCTTGAAACGAAAATCCCCTTTCAATATCAGAGCATAGCTTGGACAAGTGGTGGACCTAGTTATAATGCCCAATATCCAAGGTGAAATACCTTTGGACCTTGCTACCTTTCTTGCCAATGTTTACGTAGCCCCTCATTTCTTTAATGGAAGCAACGTTGGACAAGTGGTGGACCTTGAAACCAAAGCCTCTTTGCTATATTAGAGCATAGGTTGGACCTAGTTGTAATACCCACTGCCACCTATCAACTACTATAGGACTATGCTTTCCAATGTCCAAATATCCCTTGAGTCTTACAAGATTGAACATGTGGTAGACCTTGAAACGAAAATCCCCTTTCTATATCAGAGCATAGCTTGGACAAGTGGTGGACCTAGTTATAATGCCTCTCCTTTCTTGAATGGAAGCAAGGTTGGAAGAGTGGTGAATCTTGAAACCCAAACCATTTGGCTATATATAGAGGATAGCCTGGACAAGTGGTGGGCTTAGTTGTAGTATCCAATGTCCAAGGTCCAAGGTGAACTATGTAAAGACCTTACTTCCAAAAACAAATTCATACAAGTGGTTCTCCTTGAAACCAAAACCTCCTTAGTGTATTAGAATATAGCTTGGAGAAGTGGTGGACTTAGTTGTAATGGTGAATGTCCAAAGCAAACTATTATAGGACCTTGCTTCCCAAATCAAGTTTGGACAAGTTGTGGATCTTGAAACCAAAACCCCCTTACTCTATTAGAGCATAGCTTAGATAAGTGGTGGACCTAGCTGTCATGGAAAATGTTCAATGTGAGCTGCTACAGGACCTTGCTATTAAATGTCTAAGTAGAGCTAGCTTTTTTAATGGAATCAAGGTTGGGAAAGTGGTGCATCTTGAAACCAAAATCCCTTTATTGTATTAGAGCATAGCTTGGACAAGTGAGGGACCTAGTTTTAATGTGTGATGTCCAAAGGAAAGTATTACAAGACCTTGCTTTCCAATATTTGAATTGGTCAAGTGGTTAAAACTAAGTATAAAACTTTGACCATTTTCTTCTCGAATTGCCAAAAAGCTAGTTTTAGACACCCCTATATGAAAATGGTTTAGGGTGGCCTTAAACAACATTTTTTCAAAGACTTGAACAAAAGGGTTGCCGAAGAGTAATGAAAGTTTATTATGGCTTGAAGTGCCTGAGTATGTGAAAACAAGCTTAGGTTTTCCACGAGGCAAAAGGTGACAAAAAAGAAGTGTTGTCTCTTATGACATAATAAGAACATTGGAAACTTAGGATTGACCATGTGGCCTAAAATTTGGCAAGTGAAGTGGTGGCCAAGTTTTGTGGCATAGTGTGCACTTGGTGCTATATGTGTTGACCACTTGGCTAAATCTAGGACCATAAGGCCAAACCTTTGGCACCTTAAATATAGTATGGGACATAATCTAGAACTGCTATAGTAAATTAGTAGTATAGTTAATATGTTGATATTTGTATTATATTTAAGTATATGCTAAATATAATTTATGTTCAAAATTTCACTAATGAAGAATGTTCCCATTTAGCACTCCAGATGCGGGGTCTTAGGGCAATGCCACAATGGGGTGCATCTGTCGAGGCAGCGCTTCCACGTGAGGTTTGGGGGTAGCGCTCTCGATGGGGATGTGGAATATAGCGCTCTCAATGGCGGGGCTTGGGAGGCTGATTTTGGGATATTGTTTCGGCCGGGGTCAAGGGGCAGCAGCCCCTTGTCGCTTCCCGGCGCGACTGTCGGGCGGGGTCCGGGGCAGCACCCCGGGCGGGGTCAAGGGGCGGCATGTTTTGCATATTTTCAACCATGATTTTGTTAATTTTGGCCGTGTGAATTGGTTAATGTTTTATACTGCTTTTGTTTTTTTTAATCCTATGATAAAACATGGACTTGTAGCATACGTGGCATTCTAATAAACCCTATCAAGATTAAGCACAGAGATAGCGCACGAGCAACGCATACAGAGAAAGCAGGCGAGCAACAAACACACAGAAAGCGCACACGGATCGCACACAGTTGGAGTATACGCTCGTGTAGAGGAGAAAACCCGGCATCGTACACAACGTACAGGTGGAGCGCACAGGATTGACAGTTTGAGCACAAGATAAAGAAACAGCATCGTACGCAACGCTCTCTAGATGGGCAGGATCGGGCATAGCTTCTTCTCAGGAGACATTGCACACCTCACGAATAGAGAAAAAACAAGTATTTCTCTCTCACTCACTCTCTGTCTTTCTCCATATAGAGAAGATGGTTCTCTGTAACTCTTTCTTGCACACACACTCTCTCATCAAAAGACAGAGATACTTAGTTTAAAAGTATTCCCGCACACATACACATATTCCCACACATTGTCTTCCTCTCTTCCACATACATAACCACAGTGAAATCTGTTATCTTGTTGTCTCTCTCTTGAAAATACATGCACATATTGCCACACATCGTCTTCCTCTCTTCCACATCCATAACCACAGTGAAATTTGTTATCTTGTTGTCTCTCTCTTGAAAATACGTGCACATATTCCCATACATCGTCTTCCTCTCTTCCACATACATAAACACAATGAAATCTGTTATCTTTATCTCTCTCCTCTCTCTAGAAAACATGTATTTCTCTCTCTCTCTCTCTATCTATCTATCTATCTATCTATCTATCTCTGTATCTTGCTATCTCTCTCTTGAAAATACATGCTCATGTATGTGTGCGTCTGTGTTATCTATGTGTATGTATGTATATTTGTGTTATTTCATTGTAATACTCATACATAATGCAGATACACAATTACACTTAATTACGATATGCACACATAGTATATATACATACATAAATATCACAACTAACTAACACATTGTAATACTAGTAAAGTTGAATGAAAGACTTATTTGCGTGATCTGTTAAAGTCGATTCTTGTAGCGAGTTCTGGATGTATGCTGAGCTGATTTTCCTCTAATCCATTTGTAGATATGATTGTAACTTTTGTTTCTCAACAAAAGTAGTGTTGTTTAGTGATACACCTAATGGACATAAATGGTTAAAACTAGGACATGTAGACCAAAAATACGTGTATTTCTTTGGATGAATATATACACTTTTTGGTGACCCTTACCACAAGTGGTGGACCTTGGGACTAGTGGACTATAAGGACCTCCAAACAATACCTTGTACACTCAATCCTTCTTGGTATCTAGGTTGGACAAGTGGTGGACCTCAAGTGGTGGACCTTGTTCAAATTCTCTAACCACTCTCTCTAACATGGTGACATAATTTAGGTGTGATAAATTCATATCTATGCAAACTAATATCCGTTTAGGCTTGTTAATTTGAATTTGTTTGAATTTATGTACAATATAATGATTTGAGGTTTTCATATTTGAATTTAGGTGGGATAATGATATCTTTTTGTGGTAAACTTGAATTTAAAATCAATTTCGCGTGGAATATTTCAAATTTAAGTGGTAAAATTTAAAATTTATAAAAAAGTTTGAATTTTAAAATTTGGGTGGGATATTTTAAAATTTAGGTGGGATATTTTAAATTTGGGAGGGATATTTTAAATTTAGGCAATAAGATTTTAAATTTTAAATTTAGGTGGGAGGGTTTTGAATTTATAGCGAGATCTCCCTTACATAAGAGAGTATAGGTTGGACAAGTGGTGGACCTTAAAGCCAGAGCATCCATGCTACTGGACATGATAGGTAGGGAATCTAGTTGAATATTGTATGTATAATATATATGTAATAGATCTAGCTTGGACAAGTGGTGGACCTTGGAACAAAACCCCATGTAAAAAATATCATGCACATTCCAAGTGGTGAGAAAAAATAAAATTTAAGATATAGCTCGATTGTTGGAATTAGGGTTGCAGAGAAACACACACAGCTTGGAGAAGACGAAGGAAGCTCAAGGCACACAATAGAGAGTGTGTTACTTAGTGTGCAATGGAAAGATAGATAGCCCTAGAGTGATGGGCGTATATACAATGCTCGGGGGAAAAAACCTCCTAAAGAGGGAAAAAATGCCCCGGCGGTCCTAGTGTGTTCACACACATCACTACCACATGTATATGGTAACAAATCCCCCCTGGAGTGATGCGGTGAACGAGAGCTGGCACATGAGTAAAGGGAAGTGCCATGCCCTGAGGACATGATCAGTCCACAAAGGGGAGTAAGCCCAAAGCTTTGCGGAAAGCTTCAAGCTTCTCACGAGACAATGCCTTTGTGAAAAGATCTGCAAGGTTGTCCTGTGTTGGCACATAAGCCAAGCTGATCTCTCCTGCTGAGATCCTCTCCCTGACATAGTGGTAATGCACCTCAATGTGCTTTGTGCGAGCATGAAAAACTGGGTTTCTCGCAACTACCAATGCGCTATGACTGTCAGTGTAGATAGTGTTGGCAGTGTCCTGTCCAACACCCAAATTAGCCATAAGGCGTCTGGGCCATACACACTCAACCGTAGCTGTGAAGACTGTCCTGTACTCAGCCTCACAACTCGAAGTGGCCACAGTAGGTTGCTTCTTGCTCAACCATGATATACAGGAACTGCCAAGCATGAAACAAAAACCACTTGTGGACACTCGCGTGTCAAAACAACCAGCCCAATCTGAGTCCGAAAAAGCATGAAAGTCTGGCGGCAACGATCCCCCCTTGGGATAAAACAAGCCAAGATGTAAAGTGCCACTAAGGTAGCGGAAAATTCTCTTGACAGCCTGCCAATGCTTAGACCCTGGTCTATGCATAAATCTGCTGACTTGTGAGACTGCAAACTGAATATCCGTCCTCGTGTTGCATACATAAATGAGGCAGCCAACAGCAGTTTGGTAAAGAGTGACATCAGCAAGATCGCCAGCATCATGTAGACTCAACTTCAAACCTGTTTCCATGGGAGTGGCAATAGGTTTGTAATCCTCAAGTCCAAACTTACATAGCAATGTCTCTATGTAACTTTTCTGACACAAGGCAATACCACCATCACACTACTTAAACTGTATGCCCGAATAATGATGCAACAGCCCCAAATCTTTCATCTTGAAAGTAGCATTCAAATCAGCCTTAAATTCAGCAATATGTCTCTCATTTGGTCCAGTGATCAGCAAATCATCAACATAAAGAACCACTATGATAAATACATCACCCTCACGCTTTACATACAATGTGCTTTCTGTTGGACTGTTACGAAAGCCTTGTTTGACCAAATGAGTGTCAGCTTTCTCATACCAAGCACGAGGAGATTGCTTCAACCCATACAAAGCCTTGTTACATTTGCACACTCTGTCCTCTTGTCCTTTTATGACAAAACCGCGAGGCTGCGTTACATAAACTTCCTCAAATATGTCACCATTCAAGAAAGCAGTAACAATGTCTGATTGATGTACATCCTAACCAAAATGAGCTACCAATGCATATAGAAAACGCACAGTAGTCATATGACAAGTGGGAGCAAAAGTCTCTTCATAATCTATGCCTCTTTGTTGTGCATAACCCTTTGCAACAAGTCGAGCCTTATGGCGATCAATCTCACCATTCGGCTTGCGTTTCAACTTGTAAACCCACTTCGTACCAATGGCCTTTTTGCCAGGAGGAAAATCACATAAAGTCCATGTGTCATTTTCTATAAGTACATCATATTTTGATTGCATGGCAGCCATCCAATTTTCTAAATTCTGTGCTTCATCAAAAGATAGAGGCTCCTCAACATCATGTAAACTAGACATAGCCAAAGCATAACAATTTGATGCATAAGATGCATGGCGAGAGCCTGAACGAGTACGCCTAGACAAAGGTGCATCCAATTTACTGTCACGCAAAGTGTGCACCAGCCATTTTGGCATACCTCTAGCCTGCTCATTTTCAGCCCTTTCCTCATCAAGTACATCATGTACATCTGCATCAGTAATAGGTTGATCTAAAACATTTTCAGAAACCCGCATAGGCTGTATATTTGCCTCATTGGAACTTACATTCGTATTTCCACCACTAAAAAGAGGCAACAAAGTGTCATAAATGTCCTGTGAGCTTACATTACTGTCTCTAGTACATGACAGCAAGGGCTGAACAGAATCTTCCACAAACACTACATCCCTAGAAACCAGAATATGTTTTGTTTGCGGATGATACAACCTGTAACCTTTGCTTTCAGCACTATAACCAACAAAAATACATTTGACAGCCTTATCATCCAATTTTCTGCGCTGCACTTGTGGCACCAAAGCATATGCCAAACAGCCAAAAACACGCATGTGCTCAGTAGAAGTTTTTCTATCATGCCATGCTTCATATGGAGTAATAGACTGCAAAGCTTTCGTAGGACACCTGTTAAGTACATAAGTGGCACACATAATGGCCTCAAGCCAAAAAGAATGCGGAAAAGCTTGACTTTTGACCATACATCGTGCCATTTCCGTCAGTGACCTGTTTTTCCTCTCAGCAACACCATTTTGCTGAGGTGTATAAGGCACTGTACATTGGTGTTTTATCCCACGACTAGCCATAAATGCATTAAATTCATGAGACATGTACTCCCCCCCTCGATCGGAACGGAGGGTGCCCATAGTACATTTCGAGACATTTTCAGCCATAGCCAGAAATTGTTTGAAGCACATAAAAACTTCGGACTTCGCTTTAAGGGGAAATACCCATGCATGCCTGGAGTAATCATCAATGAAAGTCACGAAGTATAGGTAGTTGCCCAAGGACGGAGTTTGCATGGGCCCACAAACATCACTATGCACAAGCTGCAACCTGCATGTGGCCCGAACTGAACCATCCTTTGGAAATTTAGAACGCTGCATCTTACCCAAAATACAGCCTTCACAAACATGTTTGACAGGTGCTTCAAGAGGTGGCAAAGAAGCAACCATATCAGATTTTTGCAAACGCAGCAAACTGGCAAAATTCAGATGACCAAAACGTGCATGCCAAAGTTTTGCATCTGAAATAGCCCTTGAATCTGCAACAGCATTTGCAAAATTTTGTCCACACTTGTCATACAAAGTGATCTTATACAGCCCACGGCACAAAAGGCCAGATGCAACAATTTCATCACCAAAACTGAGATCATGAACTGTACATCTATCATCCACAAATTTGACTACAAGTCCAAGTCTAGCAAGTGCGGATACAGACAAGAGATTCTTCTTGATCCCATGTACATAAAGTGCATCAACAAGTGTGAAGGAACTACCATTAGCAGCAGTGAGCACAATCTTTTCAACTCCCTGAACTGGATAAGAGGCGTTGTTGGCACAAGTGACTGAATTTCCGTGAGGGAAAGACTCAAGAGAGGTAAACAATTCACGATGTGAGGTAATGTGCTTTGTAGCACCACTGTCGAAATACCACACATGTGAATCTGCAGCAACGACTGACAAGCATGCATCATGGACAGCAGGATTGTAAGTGCACTCTGCACTAAAAGCCCATTCTGCATCAACATCAACAACACAGTCTCCTTTCACAGAAGACTCCACAATGGCTACATTTGTAGTGGAACCAGCATTTGCAGTGGAACCACCCTCTTTCTTCTTAGCCTCTTTGGCCTTCAACTTAGGACACGACTTGATCAAGTGATCATTGGCTTTCCAATAATGGCAACGCATCTTCTTTTTGCCCTTATCACCAGAATTGTCAGACGAAGTACTGCCAGCAAAAGCATTAGGAACATAATTTTTGCCACTCGCAGCAGAACCATAAGAAGTGGCTGCATTGCTGTTACCACCCTTTCTTTGAGAAGCAATAAAAGCCTATTCAACTGCACACTGCCTAGTCTTGTTTTTTCTGGAAAGTGACTCTTGCAAAAGCAATGTGCATAATGCATCAAACTTGACAACTTCAGGATTTCCTTGGGTCATCACTCTCCAAGTACTAGCAAAAGTCTAGTAGGAATCTGGTAAGGCATCAAGAACAGTCTGCACAAGGGAACTGTCTGAAATGACTTCACCTGCAGAAATAAGCTGCTCATTGATATCCTTGACACTAGCAAGGAAAGTGTCCATATCATCTTTCTCATGCATAATCTTCGACTCCAGCTCTTTACGCAGCAAAGCAATTTTAGCCTCATTGCGGCTTGCATAAAGACCTACTAAAATATCCCAAGCCTGTTTTGCAAATTTTGTTGAACGGATGTGAGGAACAATGGTGCGCTTCACAGACAACGCAATCAATGCATGAGCTTGCGCATCTTTAACATCCCAACGAGCTTGTTCTGTCGTAGGCAAAACAACTCTAATAGCTGCAATCCTTGCAGTAAGACTTGCAACATCCTCAACATCGCCTACATCCTCAGAACCAGGACGTACATCAATGCCCTGCACAATATTCCAGACACCCTTTGACACAAGAACATGTTGCATCATATAAGCCCACATAGGGTAGTTGTCCCCATCCAACCTATCCTCAGCAGCAAACATCTTGAACACATCTGTGTTGTTGTTGTCAGCCATGGTAAATGCTGCACTTGATGTGAAAACTGCCCGAAAATAGGAGAAACGGAGCGGGAACAACCTGTGCTATATAGCACAAACCGTAGAAGACTATAAGGCACCTGTTATGCAGAAAACGGCACTAACACAAATTCTACACAAAATGACGAAATAGCCTGTGCAGTACTGCCTGTAGTGGAAACAGAGGCCGAAATGAGCCCAAATCAAAATTTGACCTGCGAACGCTCGCCAAAGCTCACTGAAATCAGGGAAAGTGAGCAAGCGTGTGCTGGAGCAGCTGGCGACTAAGCCCGGGAGGACGTGACCTGCTCTGATACCAATTGTTGGAATTAGGGTTGCAGAGAAACACACACAGCTTGAGAAGACAAAGGAAGCTCAAGGCACACAATAGAGAGTGTGTTACTTAGTGTGCCATGGAAAGATAGATAGCCCTAGAGTGATGGGCCTATATACAATGCTCGGGGGAAAAAACCTCCTAAAGAGGGAAAAAATGCCCCGGAGGTCCTAGTGTGTTCACACACATCACTACCACATGTATATGGTAACACTGATAGGTTGGACAAGTGGTGGACCTTAACACCCAAACCTTCTTAATATAAAGACATATAGTGGAAAAGTGGTGAATCTTGAGACCAAACCACTCATGCTACTAAGGATAATAGGTTGGACAAGTGGTGGACCTTGAATGTAAACCCCCCATGTACGAAATATAGTGGGTTTAAGGTATTTCCATGGAGCCTAGCATCTTGGAGACAAGGTGCAACTTGCTTCTCTTCATGTTTTAATGGAGCCTATCTTGGACAAATGGTGGAGCATCCTTCTCTCCATGTTTCAATGGACCCTAGCTTGGACAAGTGGTGGACCTTTGCTTCTATCTATGTTTCAATAGAGTTAGCTTGGACAAGTGGTGGACCTTGGAACTAAACCCCCATGTAAAAACTATCATGGTCACTCCAAGTGGTGAGAAAGAATAACCTTTAAGATATAGCCTTATAGGTTGGACAAGTGGTGGACCTTAACACCCAGATATTCTTAATATAATGACATAGAGTGTAAAAGTGGTGAATCTTGAGACCAAACCACTCATGCTACTAGGGATAATAGCTTGGACAAGTGGTGGACCTTGAAATTAAACCCCCCATCTACGAAATATCGTGGGTTTAAGGTATTTTGATGGAGCCTAGCATCTTGGAGACATGGTGCAGCTTGCTTCTCTTCATGTTTCAATGGAGCTTATCTTGGACAAATGGTGGAGCATCCTTCTCTCCATGTTTCAATGGACCCTAGCTTGGACAAGTGGTGGACCTTTGCTTCTCTCTATGTTTTAATAGGGTTAGATTGGACAAGTGGTGGACCTTCGAACCAAACCCCCATGTAAAACCTATCATGGTCACTCCAAGTGGCGAGAAAGAATATTCTTTAAGATATAGCCTTATAGGTTGGACAAGTGGTGGACCTTAACACCCACATATTCTTAATATAATGACATAGAGTGGAAAACTGGTGAATCTTGAGACCAAACCACTCATGCTACTAGCGATAATAGCTTGGACAAGTGGTGGACCTTGAAAGTAAACCCCCTATCTACGAAATATCATGGGTTTAAGGTATTTTGATGGAGCCTAGCATGTTAGAGACATGGTGCAGCTTGCTTCTCTTCATGTTTCAATGGAGCCTATCTTGGACAAATGGTGGAGCATCCTTCTCTCCATGTTTCAATGGAGCTTAGCTTGGACAAGTGGTGGACCTTTTCTTTTCTCTATGTTTCAATAGAGTTAGCATGAACAAGTGGTGGACCTTGGAACCAAACCCCCATGTAAAACCTATCATGGTCACTCCAAGTGGTAAGAAAGAATAACCTTTAAGATGTAACCTTATAGGTTGGACAAGTGGTGGACCTTAACACCCAGATATTCTTAATATAATGACATAGAGTGGAAAAGTGGTGAATCTTGAGACCAAACCACTCATGAAAATAACAATAATAGCTTGGACAAGTGGTGGACCTTCAATATAAACCCCTCATCTACGAAATATCGTGGGTTTAAGGTATTTCGATGGAGCCTAGCATCTTGGAGACATGGTGCAGCTTGCTTCTCCTCATGTTTCAATGGAGCCTATCTTGGACAAATGGCAGAGCATCCTTCTCTCCATTTTTCAATAGACCCTAGATTAGACAAGTGGTGGACCTTTTCTTCTCTCTATGTTTCAATAGAGTTAGCTTGGACAGGTGGTAGACCTTGGGACCAAACCCCCATGTAA
This sequence comes from Adiantum capillus-veneris, assembly GCF_014529385.1. Lineage (NCBI taxonomy): Eukaryota > Viridiplantae > Streptophyta > Polypodiopsida > Polypodiales > Pteridaceae > Adiantum > Adiantum capillus-veneris. Next base: position 123,934,020 of record NC_140959.1, read on the forward strand.
AACCTATCATGGTTACTCCAAGTGGTGAGAAAGAATAACCTTTAAGATATAGCCTTATAGGTTGGATAAGTGGTGAACCTTAACACCCAGATATTCTTAATATAATGACATAGAGTGGAAAAGTGGTGAATCTTGAGAGCAAACCACTCATGCTACTAGCAATAATAGGTTGCACAAGTGGTGGACCTTGAATGTAAACCCCCCATGTACAAAATATCATGGGCTTAAGGTATTTCGATGGAGCCTAGCATCTTGGAGACATCGTGTAGCTTGCTTCTCTTCATGTTTCAATGGAGCCTATCTTGGACAAATGGTGGAGCATCCTTCTCTCCATGTTTCAATGGACCCTAGCTTGGACAAGTGGTGGACCTTTGCTTCTCTCTATGTTTCAATAGAGTTAGCTTGGACAAGTGGTGGACCTTGGAATCAAACCCCAATGTAAAACCTATCATGGTCACTTCAAGTGGTGAGAAAGAACAACCTTTAAGATATAGCCTTATAGGTTGGACAAGTGGTGGATCTTAACACCCATATATTCTTAATATAATGACATAGAGTGAAAAAGTGGTGAATCTTGAGACAAAACCACTCATGCTACTAGTGATAATAGCTTGGACAAGTGGTGGAACTTGAACGTAAACCCCACATGTTTCAATAGAGTTAGCTTCTACAAATGGTGGAGCATCCTTCTCTCCATGTTTCAATGGAGCATAGCTTGGACAAGTGGTGGACCTTTGCTTCTCTCTATGAGAAGAATAGAGTTAGCCTCGATAAGTGGTGGACCTTGGAACCAAACCCCCATGTAAAACATATCATGGGCATTCCAAGTGGTGACAAAGAATACCCTTTAAGATATACCCTTATAGGTTGCACAAGTGGTCGACCTTAACACCTTGATATTCTTAATGTCATGACATAGAGTGGAAAAGTGGTGAATCTTGAGACCAAAACACTCATGCTACAAGGGATGATAGCTTGGACAAGTGGTGGACCTTGAATTTAAACCACACATGTAAAAAATATCATGGTCTTAAGGTATTTCAATGGATCCTAGCATCTTGGAGACATGGTACAGCTTGCTTCTCTTCATATTTTAGTGAAGCCTGTCTTCGACAAATGGTGAATCATCCTTCTCTCCATGTTTCAATGGAGCCTAGCTTGGATAAGTGGTGGAACTTTGCTTCTCTCTATGTTTCCATAGAGTTAGCTTGGACAAGTGGTGGACCTTGGAACCAAACCCCCATGTAAAACATATCATGGTCATTCCATTTGGTGAGAAAGAATACCCTTTAAGATATAGCCCTATAGGTTGGACAAGTGGTTGACCTTAAAACCCACATCTTCTTAATATAATGACATAGAGTGAAAAAGTGGTGAATCTTGAGACCAAACCACTCATGCTACTAACGATAATAGGTTGGACAAGTGGTGGACCTTGAATGTAAACCGCCATGTAAGAAATATCGTGGGTTTAAGGTATTTCAATGGAGCCTAGCATCTTGTAGACATGGTGCAGCTTGCTTCTCTTCATGTTTCAATGGAGCTTATCTTGGACAAATGGTGGAGCATCCGTCTCTACATGTTTCAATGGAGCCTAGCTTGGACAAGTGGTGGACCTTTTCTTCTCTCTATCTTTCAATAGAGTTAGCTTGGACAAGTGGTGGACCTTGGAACCAAAACCCCATGTAAAACCTATCATGGTCACTCCAAGTGGTCACAAAGAATAACCTTTAAGATATAGTCTTATAGGTTAGAAAAGTGGTGGATCTTAACACCCAGATAGTCTTAATATAATGACATAGAGTGGAAAAGTGGTGAATCTTGAGAGCAGACCACTCATGCTACTAGCAATAATAGGTTGGACAAGTGGTGGACCTTGAATGTAAACTCCTCATGTACAAAATAACATGGGTTTAAGGTATTTTGATATAGGTTAGCATCTTGGAGACATGGTGCAGCTTGCTTCTCTTCATGTTTCAATGGAATATATCTTGGACAAATGGTGGAGCATCCTTCTCTCCATGTTTCAATGGACCCTAGCTCGGACAAGTGGTGGACCTTTGCTTCTCTCTATGTTTCAATAGAGTTAGCTTGGACAAATGGTGGACTTTGGAACCAAACCCCCATGTAAAACCTATCATGGTCACTCCAAGTGGTGAGAAAGAATAACCCTTAAGATATAGACTTATAGGTTGGACAAGTGGTGGACCTTAACACCCAGATATTCTTAATATAATGACATAGAGTGAAAAAGTGGTGAATCTCGAGACCAAACCGCTCATGCTACTAGCGTGAATAGGTTGGACAAGTGGTGGACCTTGAATGTAAACCCCCCATGTTTCAATAGAGTTAGCTTCGACAAATGGTGGAGCATCCTTCTCTCCATGTTTCAATGGAGCGTATCTTGGACAAGTGATGGACCTTTGCTTCTCTCTATGAGAAGAATAGAGTTAGCTTGGATAAGTGGTGGACCTTGGAACCAAACCCCCATGTAAAACATATCATGGACATTTCAAGTGGTGAGAAAGAATACCCTTTAAGATATACCCCTATAGGTTGGACAAGTGGTCGACGTTAACACCCAGATCTTCTTAATATAATGACATAGAGTGGAAATGTGGTGAATCTTGAGACCAAACCACTCATGCTACTAGGGATAATAGCTTGGACAAGTGGTTGACCTTGACTTTAAACCCCACATGTAAAATATATCGTGGGTTTAAGGTATTTCAATGGATCCTAGCATCTTGGAGACATGGTGCAGCTTGCTTCTTTGTTAGGAAATAAGAAGTAGCTAAATAGATTTTTGAGTAGATTAGTTAATGGAGAGAGAGAGATTTCACACACAAGAGATTATAGAGTAGAGAGAGAGAGAGTGCACACGATATACGTGGTTCACCCAATGTGGGCTATGTCCACGGGAAAGCAGCCACTCAATGGCTTTAGCACTTCAAAAGAAGAAGTAGTTTACAAAGGGATTATACCCTTAATGGAGCTCCCGCTTGATTCACTCTCACCACCTCACACTCACCTTGTTGCATCACCTTCACACTATGAAATGTGTGTAGAAATGGCCTCCTTTTATAGGCCAAAAGGGCTGCCCTCTCTTATGAGAGGCAGCCATGTGTAGCCGCCCTTGTGCGAATAAGTCCAAATCGGACCCTCCAATCCGCCCATGTGTGGCCGCCCTTGAGAAGACAAGTCCGCCATTGAATTCGGCCACCGGCCACCGGCCATTGACTTCCGACCACCGACCACTGGCCATTGACTACCGGCCACCGGCCAATCGACCAGTTGTTTTCCGACCACTTTTCGGCCGCCGTCCGGCCATAATATTCCGGCGAAAATCAATATTCCGGCGACAAAAAAAAGTATCAGGGGTCCGCCCCCGAGGCCTCTAAAGTTGCCCCTGATTCTTGTCCGTGAAAATTTTGGTTTCTGGTGAGTGATTTTCCTTCACGCACGATGGCTTCTCCTCATAATGGGGTCCTTACAAATGTGCGCTTTTACCATAGAAAATTACAAGGGTAAATCAGGCTCCATACTTAACATTCTTTTCATGTTTCAATGAAGCCTATCTTCGACCAATGGGGGATCATCCTTTTCTCCATGTTTCAATGGAGCCTAGCTTCGAGAAGTGGTGGACCTTTGCTTCTCTCTATGTTTCCATAGAATTACCTTGGACAAGTGGTGGACCTTGGAACCAAACCCCCATGTAAAACATATCATGGTCATTCCAAGTGGTGAGAAATAATACCCTTTAAGATCTAGCCTTATAGGTTGGACAAGTGGTCAACCTTAAAACCCAGATCTTCTTAATATAACGAAATAGAGTGGAAAAGTGGTGAATCTTCAGACCAAACCACTCATGCTACTAAGGATAATAGGTTGGACAAGTGGTGGACCTTGAATGTAAACCCCCCATGTACGAAATATCATGGGTTTAAGGTATTTCAATGAAGCCTAGCATCTTGGAGACATGGTGCAGCTTGATTCTCTTCATGTTTCAATGGAGCCTATCTTCAACAAATGGTGGAGCATCCTTATCTCCATGTTTCAGTGGACCCTAGCTTGGACAAGTGGTGGACCTTTGCTTCTCGCTATGTTTCAATAGAGTTAGCTTAGACAAGTGGTGGACCTTGGAACCAAACCCCCATGTAAAACCTATCATGGTCACTCCAAGTGGCGAGAAACAATATCCTTTAAGATATAGACTTATAGGTTGGACAAGTGGTGGACCTTAACACCCAGATCTTCTTAATATAATGACATAGAGTGGAAAAGTGGTGAATCTTGAGACGAAACCACTCATGCTACTAGGGATAATAACTTGGACTAGTGGTATTTCAATGGATCCTAGCATCCTGGAGACATGGTGCAGCTTGATTCTCTTCACGTTTCAATGAAGCCTATCTTCGACAAATGGTGGATCATCCTTCTCTCCATGTTTCAATGGAGCCTAGCTTGGACAAGTGGTGGACCTTTGCTTCTCTCTATGTTTCAATAGAGTTACCTTGGACAAGTGGTGGACCTTGGAACCAAACCCCCCATGTAAAACATATCATGGTCATTCCAAGTGGAGAGAAAGAATACCGTTTAAAATATAGCCTTATAGGTTGCACAAGTTGTCGACCTTAAAACCGAGATCTTTCTAATATAATGACATAGAGTGGAAACGTGGTGAATCTTGAGACCAAACCACTCATGCTACTAAGGATAATAGGTTGGACAAGTGGTGGACCTTGAATGTAAACCCGCCATGTACAAAATATCGTGGTTTTAAGATATTTCAATGGATCCTAGCATCTTGGAGACATGGTGCAGCTTGCTTCTCTTCATGTTTCAATAGTGCCTATCTTGGACAAATGGTGGAGCATCCTTCTCTCCATGTTTCAATGGACCTTAGTTTGGACAAGTGGTGGACCTTTGCTTCTCTCTATATTTCAATAGAGTTAGCTTGGACAAGTGGTGGACCTTGGAACCAAACCCCAATGTAAAACCTATCATGGTCACTCCAAGTGGCGAGAAAGAATACCCTTTAAAATATAGCCTTATAGGTTGGACAAGTGGTCGACCTTAAAACCCAGATCTTCTTAATATAATGACATAGAGTGGAAAAGTGGTGAATCTTGAGACCAAACCACTCATGCTACTAAGGATAATAGGTTGGACAAGTGGTGGACCTTGAAAGTAAACCCCCCATGTATGAAATATCCTGGTGTTAAGGTATTTCAATGGAGCCTAGCATCTTGGATACATGGTGCAACTTTCTTCTCTTCATGTTTCAATGGAGCCTATCTTGGAAAAATGGTTGAGCATCCTTCTCTCCATGTTTCAATGGACCCTAGCTTGGACAAGTGGTGGACCTTTGCTTCTCGCTATGTGTCACTAGAGTTAGCTTGGACAAGTGGTGGATCTTGCAAACCAAACCCCCATGTATAACCTATCATGGTCACTCCAAGTGGCGATAAAGAATACCCTTTAAGATATTACCTTATAAGGCTGTACAAGTGGTGGACCTTAACACCCAGATCTTCTTGATAAAATGACATATACTGAAAAAGTGGTGAACCTTGAGAGCAAACCACTCATGCTACTAGCGGTAATAGGTTGGACAAGTGGTGGACCTTGAATGTAAACTCCTCATGTACAAAATAACGTGGGTTTAAGGTATTTCAATGGAGCCTAGCATCTTGGAGACATGGTGCAGATTGCTTCTCTTCATGTTTCAATGGAATATATCTTGAACAAATGGTGGAGCATCCTTCTCTCCATGTTTCAATGGAGCCGAGCTGCGACAACTGGTGGACCTTTGCTTCTCTATATGTTTCCATAGAGTTTGCTTGGACAAGTGGTGGACCTTGGAATCAAACCCCCATGTAAAACCTATCATGGTAACTCCAAGTGGTGAGAAAGAATAACGTTTAAGATATAGCCTTATAGGTTGGACAAGTGGTCGACCTTAACACCGAGATCTTCTTAACATAATGACATAGAGTGGAAAAGTGGTGAATCTTGAGACCAAACCACTCATGCTACTAGAGATAATAGGTTGGACAAGTGGTGGACCTTGAATGTAAACCCCCCATGTACAAAATATTGTGGGTTTAAGGTATTTCAATGGATCCTAGCATCTTGGAGACATGGTGCAGCTTGCTACCCTTCATGTTTCAATAGTGCCTATCTTGGACAAAATGGTGGAGCATCCTTCTATCCTTGTTTCAATGGACTCTAGTTTGGACAAGTGGTGGACCTTTACTTCTCTCTATATTTCAATAGAGTTAGCTTGGACAAGTGGTGGACCTTGGAACCAAACCCCAATGTAAAACCTATCATGGTCACTCCAAGTGGTGAGAAAGAATACCCTTGAAGATATAGCCTTATAGGTTGGACAAGTGGTCGACCTTAAAACCCAGATCTTCTTAATATAATGACATAGAGTGGAAAAGTGGTGAATCTTGAGACCAAACCACTCATGCTACTAAGGATAATAGGTTGGACAAGTGGTGGACCTTGAAAGTAAACCCCCCATGTAGGAAATATCCTAGGTTTAAGGTATTTCAATGGAGCCTAGCATCTTGGCTACATGGTGCAGCTTGCTTCTCTTCATATTTCAATGGAGCCTATCTTGGAAAAATGGTTGAGCATCCTTCTCTCCATGTTTCAATGGACCCTATCTTGGATAAGTGGTGGACCTTTGCTTCTCGCTATGTGTTACTAGAGTTAGCTTGGACAAGTGGTGGATCTTGCAAACCAAACCCCCATGTTTAACCTATCATGGTCACTCCAAGTGGCGAGAAAGAATACCCTTTAATATATTACCTTATAAGGTTGTACAAGTGGTGGACCTTAACACCCAGATCTTCTTAATATAATGACATAGACTGGAAAAGTGGTGAACCTAAGAGCAAACCACTCATGCTACTAGCGATAATAGGTTGGACAAGTGGTGGACCTTGAATGTAAACCCCCCATGTACAAAATATCGTGGGTTTAAGGTATTTTGATATAGGCTAGCATCTTGGAGACATGGTGCAGCTTGCTTGTGCGCTCCTTGCCGCACTGTCGAAGCACAAAGGTTTGGCTGCACAAAGTGTTTGCACAACAGGTAGTGAGAGAGGAAGTAGGTGGACAGTTAACTCACTGTCAGCAAGCAGTTAACAGATTAGTTAGTAGATTAGTTAGTGGTTACCAGCACAGTTAGTAAGTAGATAAGGTAGTGAGCTGTCTGTGAGTTGTTGACTGGGACGTTAGGTGGGTGAGAGTGTGTGTGGACAAGAAAGGGTCACCAAATCCGCGCGCGGTCGTCGCCCCCCAAAAAAATAAAAAATAAAAAAATATTTAAAATAATAATAATAATGATATTAAAAAAAAACAGAAAATATTTAAGCATGAGTGACTAGGGGGCCACACTAAAATTTTGATCGGAATCGTAATTAAAAAAAAAAAAACCAAAAATATTTAAGCGTGAGTGACTGGGGGGCTACACTAAAATTTTGATCGGGATCGTTTCCCCAAGCCCAAGCCCAAGCCTCAGTCCTCAGTCTTATGATATATACTAGACTCACTCTTATATATATACCCTACCCCCTCAAGAGGGAATGAGAGCATGTGGGGCAGTCCTCCAGTCTCCTCCCTTCTCTTCCCACTTGCACCCTTCGACTTTCTAATTCGGACCTAGTTCCCTACTAGAAATTGACAGTTTTAGGGATTCCGAGGGCATAAAGTGACCAAACGGAGGGCTGTAAAGCACGGCACGTCCCTCTGACGGAGACGCTTGTTTTGAGCTATCATACGTTCTATTCTATAGCTGGGTCTGAAAAAAAGGACCAAAAAATCAAAAAATAAGAAAAGACTTGGGTTGCAAAACACCCAAAATTACTAGGTGAGCAGCCTTCACGGGCCCTCACTGACACTTCTAGGGGATCCAAGTCATATGAACCTACGCTCTAGACGAGTGTTAGAGCACGAGCATATTGGTAGTGCCTCCATTTACGCGGGCACCCATTATTCCTCCACCCTAGGTTCTGGACCTTCGGTCGGGACTCAAGGTAGCGCGACCCAAGATCCTCATATCGCGTCTAGTGATTCTTCCTCTGACTACGAAGTCATGGAGGGTTATCCTACACCAAACCCTGATAGTTCAAGTCAAGACATGCATGCCATGGGCCCACGGCCCGGGTCCAGCGTGTTTAGCCGCTTAAAAGAGACCCTTAGTAGAGCTACTCGCTCGAAACATGCTGTTAATGAAATAAATGAAGGGAGTGGGGAAGTAAATTCGTCATTCATGCCTAAAATGGACCCTATGCTTCTTGAGAGTGTGCATGTGAATGCTCCATCCACTGCACCTCCTGATCCTTTAGAACTATCTCCCTCTGAGGTTTTACTATCCGATGGTAGGAGTCTTGCCGAAGTGCAAGAGATCGAACGCTATATGCAAGCAACAAGGGAGAGGGAAATTGAGAACCTACGAGGGCTAGAACAAAGTCGAGCCCTGAAAGCAAAGGCTCCTATGACAACAATCATTCCAGCCGAGCAACCGAGTGCTCCCAAGGTCGCAGTCACGGAGGGGCAAGCTATGGGGAGCAATAATGCTTCCACTTCAAGGGAAACCTCCAGCACGCCGGGCCTAGATGGGATATTCCTAAACGAAAATTGGGAGTATGACCTACAAGAAGAAGCTTTAACTGATCGGTACACAGGACACACCTATCATGTGGGTTGGTTAGATGTTCTACAATCCACATCGGGTGCTACTAACATAGATGAGCAACAACAGAAAGTCTGTGATGTCATCCATAGGATTGTCGAGTTAGAAAGACAGAACACAGGGATCAACATGCCTTCAACAGGCCTAATGAGATTCTTGGATACGGGAAAGGCCAACCAACCAACCCTATCACAAATGGAGACTCCCTCAGTGAGCCCCATTGATCCTCCATATGTTGTTTCGCCAGGAGCCTCAGTACAATCTGAGCCCACAAGTGGCAGCTTTACCTTCCCAGATCTAGCTCATCTTGCTCTTAACGACACTACGGCTACCATGCATATCCCAGTGGTGAGCATGACAAGAAGTACACCATGGAGTTCATTTGTTAATACTGCACCAATGCCTAGTAGCACAGTGCCCCCAACTATACCTACATGTATGTATCAATCATGTGCACCTGTCGTACCTCAGCCTCATGTACCTCCTACACCTCCGATTATTCCAAGAGCTTACAATCCACAATGGAATTATCCAAGTTCTTATACAAGTGGAGCAATGCCATATCAGGCACCCCCTATGCCTAGGGCCACGCCTGTAAACTTTGGATCACCGTCTGGTACACCACCATACAAAATTTTGGACCCAAGAGCCACGCGTATGCCAAGGCCAAGGCCAACTCCCATCTCACATGTGGTTACAGGAGCACATACACCCATCATACCTGCTCAAATAGGAGATTTGGCAGCATTTGCTCAAACTATCGGTCGCTCTATTGCGGAAAACATGCGTAGTGCACCTGATAGAAACCTAGGAACAAGGCGGTTCAAGTAGCTAATCTCACATAGAAATTCAATGGAGACGGAGATGCTAGAAAGCATATGGAAGTCTTTGAACATGTGTGCGATTCCTTGGAAGAGCACAATGAGCTACATAAGTGTAAGGCTTTGAGTTTGACCCTAAGCGGAAAGGCTGGAGATTGGTATAGAACCTTAAGAGTAGAAGAGAAAACGATCTACTCTACTCTTAGGAGACTGTTCTTAAAAGAATACATACGAGAGGGAGTACTTTGGGGTGTAGCCTCTCAGCTCCAGAAAGCCCAACGAGAAGAAGGTGAATCCGTGAGAGACTTCATTAGTCGCCTAAAGAATTTGAATTCTCGATGCAATCCAAACGAGCGATTCAACAACAACCAATTGCTCGATAGATTCATTAGGGGACTACGACATGAAAGAATTTATAATGGCCTAGTCATTAGAGGTATCACTACTTGGGAAGCAGTCACCATGAATGAAATCCAATTGGAGGATAATTTAATGATTGCAGGAGAAAGAGTGTCTGCCGAGCCGAAGTCGAGTAGCTCGCAAGCATCAGGGCATGAGCCAATGAAGATAAAGCCAATCGTGAAAGATCAACTGATATCTGAGATGACTTTGGCAGATCTCACAAAGGCCATCCAAGAAAGCCTTAGGGGTAATCGTGCTCCACAGAACAGTCATATGTATCCAAGAAGGGAGCAACAATGGTGCTCAATTTTCTTGGGCCCACATACTACGAGTGAATTCCCTACTTTCAAAGTAAAGTTTAACGGGACTTGTAACGCGTGTGGTAGGTATGGCCATCAAGCAAAGGATTGCCTAATGCTTAAACGCATCATGGAAAATAGACCGCCTATAGCTTGGGCAGACTCACCTCGAGTTCCTGCATTGATGCCTACCCCACCCATGGAGCAACAGTTGCCATTACAGCACATGGTCCCTAGAACCCAAAACGTGGTCCAAACCACATCGTTGCCACCTCGAGTGCTAGGACCGCAACCCCCTCATCCAAGAGTTACACCTATGAACCAAATAGGTTGCGAGTCATCTAGTACTTATGTAGATTGCGAAGAGGACATAGACTCTAGTATCACCTATGCAGTCGACATGCTTGAGGAGTGTCCCATGTACTATATGGAAGACCATTGGGGACAAATCAAACCAGTATATCAAGCTACTGCGCTAGCAGCAAGAGGCCAAAACATTAATAGTTTTGCAAGGAGACCACCTCTTCAGTGCTACGAATGTGGTGGACCACATCGAGTAGCTGACTGCCCCATTAGAATACAAAAGAATGCCGCACTAATGCAAACAAGTCAAGGGAGTGCATTGGCAATGCCAATACTCACTTGTAATCGTTGTGGCATAGATCATTTGATCGCACAGTGTCCTAACAATCCAAAGGCACCGAAAATCACACCATTGAACATAATAGAGATTGTTGATGGGACACCACCAACTATAAACATAGCACCAGTGAATGCACTCACACGGTCGATGCTCCAAAAGCAAAATTACATCCTCGAAGAGAGAGATGCTGCATCCATTGGCCGAGCGAGAAAGAAGAAAACACAAAGAAAGAAATCCCTTAATGCTTCTAGCTCAAAACCTAGTTCAAAGACTAACATAGGGACAGGAGAGGATCCCGTGTATATGAATGACCCTGAGGATGACTCAGATTCGATAGAGACCACGGAGACCAAAACTGTTACTACAAAGGAAAAAGCCAGTGAGGAGGATCACGAGAGGGAACTACGACGAACACCAAAAGAGTATTCAAAGTTAAACTACCCAGTTGTGAACCCCCAAGATAAGCCACGAGAGACGAAAAATGAGGATTGCAAGAGAAAGATTGGAACCTATCCAAACCCAACAGTGGAAATTGAACGAGTCCAACAACTGAGGGGTTTGGTGGAAGAAACTCAACGAACATTAGAACCTGAACCCAAACATATCCAGATGTCAGACACAGTGTTTCCCACACAAGTTCAACCTCACAAGAACTACAGGCCGTTAGCTATACCCAGTATCATTTGGGAAGAGAGTGAGGGTAGGACATCTGAAAGTGGACACACACCTTTCCTACTAGAGAGAATGTTTGGTGAGGGAATACTTGACCCCCTTGAGGAAGTGGAGATTCCATCTTCACCATTCTCTTGTCAGGGTCCTACGTCCCATAAGATGCCATTAAATGTTTCCAAATTGATGGATTTCATGTCTTCAGAAGTTAGAACCACCATCATGTCCAAACTATATAAAGACCCCGAGCTAGTCTCAGCTCTTCGAGCCTTCCTCAATGGAGAATTATAGGCCGGATTACCACAGTTTGCACATATGAACAAACCTGACTTGGTAATGAATGATGAGGAACATTTAGCACCACCATCTGACCTAGCGGGACATGAATCTGTAATTGAAGTACGCGTTAACAAGTTGGGGCAATACTTTGAAGGTGATGAATCTAATGCTACTCTGCCAATCACTACTAAAGGATTAACTGTAAAGGGAGTCCTTGATGGTGGTGCGGGAGTCAGCATGGTGACAAAGAGTTGTTGGGAGTCTATGGGGCGACCTCACCTTGAAGCCACAAGCGTAGTGGTAAAAATGGCTAATGGATCTATTGTTACGCCTATTGGAATGCTTAAGGATCTCAGGATCAAGGTCTTGGGACACAAGGTAAGGCAGACTTTCATTGTTATGGATTTTTCCAAGCATCCTATGTCATTTGAGATGATCTTAGGGCGTCCATTCATGAGGGAAGCAAAAATGGTGCATGACTGGTCCAAAAACCACGTCTACTTACAGTTACAAGACTCTGTCATTCGAGTTTATCTTTTAAGTGGTCGAACGCATCCTCTAGGAAATAAATTCATCATTGATAATCGATCAGACACAACAATTCACTCAGATCCATTACAGTATTGTTACATGTGTAACGAAGACACGGATATTGGGGAGAACTCTCCTTATATGGATATCCTACCCGGAATGGCTGAGTCAGACAATGTCGATTGGGTACACCTAGCGGCAACTATAGATACATGGGGAGCTAGAGGAACAACCTGGGTAACACCAGATGGGGAAGAGATACCACACATTGCACCAGTAAACATGTTAGGTGTAGCGCATGTAACATCCGATGATAAGAAAGAGGCACACCTACCTGAGAGTGAAACCGATGATTCCTCACAGGCTTCAGGCCAATACACATCAAAAACGGAATCTCAGGGAGAAATGGATTCAGAACCTGAGGAAACATCGAGTGAGCCAAGTATAGAAACTGAACACTCAAGGTCTAGTACGACCATCTATGGTAATTTATATGAGAGTGAAGAAGATACAAGCGAAGACCTATCAAGCGAGTCGAGTTCAAACATTTACCAAAATCAAAACCTTAACAAGAAACAAAGGTCATATAAGAGACGACGATATCGAGCGAATGTGAGAGCTAGGATAAACAAGGAAATATCTACTGCAGAATGGCTTAGCTATCTAGGGGCATGTGATGCTCATCGAAAGCTAGTAGACAATTGGGGTGAACATCTCCAAAGTGTCATGTGGTGCAGCCCGCGACCCATTGACCTCGCTCAATTGGAGGTTACAGAGCCAAAATTGAGTCGAACTATAAGAAGACGTCAAAACCGAGAGTTATCACAACAACAAAAGGAGGCAGAACTAAAAGAAAGGTCTCCGTCAGGACAAGAGTCTGCTGACTTACATACGGCTCCTGAACATTTTAAATCTTATACCACGGGGGAGCGAAAGGTTGTGTATGCCAAAGCCCAACGAATACCTACCAATGGAAGCAGTGGAGTCTATGATGGTCCAGCAGTAGTTAAAGAGATAGAATTAGCAGAACCAGGTGAGGAGTTTAAACCAGTCTTTATTGCTCAAGACCTTACCGAAACTGAAGAGGCTGTACTTAAGGAGCTCCTCAAGGAATACAAGGATATCTTTGCTTGGACATATCATGACATGAAGGGCGTTCCACCTTCTGTGGTGCAACATACAATTCCCATGATCAACACTACTAAACCCATCCAGCAACGACCCTATCCAATGAATCCTAAGTACGCCAAAATTGTACAAGAGGAGATTGAAAAACTTATCCAATGTGGATTCATATACCCTATTGAGCACTTAGAATGGGTTTCTCCAATAGTCATTGTGCCAAAAAAGAATGGGAAACTAAGAGTGTGCGTGGACCTCAAGAAAGTTAATGCAGCCACTAGGAGAGATCATTATCCCTTGCCATATTCAGAACATGTGCTTGAAAGAGTTGCGGGCAAGGAAGCTTATAGCTTTTTAGATGGGTACTCTGGTTACAATCAAATCACAATTGCATTAGAGGACCAAGCTAAAACTGCTTTTAACACAGAGTTTGGAGTGTTTGCATTTCGTGTTATGGCTTTTGGCTTAACGAATGCCCTTGCTACATTCCAACGATTAATAAACACTGCGTTTAAAGAATTTCTAAGGGAGTTTTGTGAAACTTTCCTAGACGACCTTTGTGTTTATTCTTCTTGGGAGAAGCATTTGTTATATCTACGAAAAATATTTGAAAGGTGCAAATTTTATCGCATCTCATTGAACCCTTTCAAATGCCAATTTTGGGTTAAGCACGGAGTCATTCTAGGGCATATAGTGTCCAAGAACGGGATATCCATAGATGAGAGTAAGATTAAAGCCATTGCCGATTTGCCACCACCTACGAACTATAAAGGAGTTCAAAGATTTATGGGCCATGTTGGTTATTATCGAAGATTTATTTTAAACTTTGCCGAGATAGCGCGTCCATTGTACAAGCTTCTTATCAAGTTTCACTGGGCGGAAGAATGTCATCAATCTTATGAGTTATTAAAGAAGGCCCTAACAAGTGCTCCAATCCTGTAAACACCTGATTGGAATGTACCTTTTCATGTGCATATTGATGCATCAAATTTTGCTATTGGGTGTGTTCTAACGCAACCAGGAGAACATAAATTGGACTACCCTATTAGCTTTGCAAGTTTCCAATTAAATGATGCCGAGATGAACTACACTACTACAGAACGCGAAGGTCTAGCTATGATTTACGCAGTAAAGAAATTTCGCTATTACCTTCTTGCTACCAAGTTTGTGTTTTATGTTGATCATCAAGCATTGCTATATTTGGTAAACAAGCCGTGTTCCACAGGTCTAATTACACGATGGTTGTTAATTCTTCTTGAGTTTGACTTCACCGTTGTTGTGAGGCCGGAGGAAACATGTCATGGCGGATCATTTATCTCGTATCCCTAATGGCGAAGCTCCTACGGGGGTTGATGATGAATTTCCTGATACTCCTTTGTTCATTGTTGAGACAATGCCTGAATGGAGTGAAAAGATTGTTAACTTCTTAGTTAATGGTTTTCCACCCAAAGAACTGCGAAAAGATATAGCTCGAAAATTAATCAAGGAATGCGAACCCTATTGCTTACTGGCTGGAACTCTCTATAAGAGAGGAAAAGATGATGTTCTTAGACGCTGTGCCCGCGAGGATGAGTATTTATATATTCTACAAGAGGCACACATGGGCGTAGCTGGTGGTCACTTTTCAAGAAACTTGACTGCCCGAAAGATCTTACAGTCAGGCTATTGGTGGCCCACTCTGTTTAAGGATGCATCACTTTTTGCAAAGGGATGTGATGAATGCCAACGCTTCAAGAAGCCACAAAGAAGTGATAGGATGCCTCTACATCCCATCGAGGTAACCCAACCATTTGAAAAGTGGGGCTTAGACTTTGTAGGACCGATTAGTCCGGCTGCACGTAACACGCAATCACGATATATCATTGTTGATACCGACTATGTAACCAAATGGACTGAAGCAAAAGCAACACGGAAGGCGGATGCAAAAACAACAGCTAAGTTCCTCTTTGAGAACATTATCACACGTTTTGGATGCCCCTTTGAACTTGTGAGTGACAATGGAACTCATTTTATAAATGAAGTAATAAAAGAACTCACATCAAACTTCATGATATCACACCACAAGTCTACACCCTATTATCCCCAAGCAAATGGCCAAGCTGAGAGTACCAACAAAACTCTCATCTCCATTTTGACAAAAACAGTCGAGGCTCATCGCACTGATTGGGACCTAAAGCTTACATCAGCTTTATGGGCTTATCGTACTGCGTATAAAGTTGCTATTAATTGCACACCGTTTAAGATGGTGTATGGCCAAGAAGCAGCTATGCCATGGGCGTTTGTCATTCCTAGTCTTCGAGTAGCTTCTCAAGAAGGTTGGGATGGTAACCCCTTAGTGGAGCGATTATATATCCTGGAAAGGCTAGATGAAGAAAGGCAATTAGCTGTGCGAAATGCTCTAGTGGAGAAGGATAGGAAAAAGGAGTGGTTTGATAGCCATTTAAAGGATAAAGACATCAAGGTTGGTGATAAAGTTCTTATGTACGGGGTACGTAATGAAAAGAAGAAATTGAAATACGCTGGTAAGGGACCATATCGAGTGTGTGAAATTACCCCGCAAGGTACCATTCGTGTGGAGACTCTAGATGGAGTTGAAACCATTGGATTCCTTAATGGGAGTAAATTCAAAAGATATTATGATCCTCTAAGCCAGGAAGAGTTGCAAGCCATCCATCAAAAGAAGGCTACCAAGGAACAAGCAGAGCTTAAAAAAATCCAAGCAAGAGTTGAGGCTCGAGAACGACAACAACGTCTTAGACACCAACGAGAGGCTAATCTCAAAATCACGCAAGCATTTTTCGAGGACATAGATGACGACTCATTAGAATCTGAGCCACCCCTACGATACCCAATTGAGCTAAATAGCCCCTATGGGAAAGTACTATACAATGCCTTATTAGATACGGGAGCTAAACACAATTTGTTATCCTATGGAGTTTGGTGTCAATTAGGGAAACCGACCCTATCCCCGAGTACGATGCAAGTCAAGGGCATTAATAAAAAGAAAACTGCTATTCTTGGAGTCCTTCAGACCCCTGTTGTCTATGACAATGGAAGCATAGTGTAGAGGTTTCTAGTCATGCCCGCGGGAGCTATGGAAGGCAACGTAAACCTGGGACGCACGTGGATGTTGGCAACCAAATGCACTATTGATTGGGATACTATTAGTGTCACGACGCGACCACCAACTCTTACCCCTATCATTCAAGCAAAGTCACCTACGTTGCAAAATCTAGCAAAGTTGAAGGATAGCCAACATTCACAAGCCAAGGTGGTTAACTTGTCTTTTCCTGCTACCCATGAACCTAGCACTTCAACACTTGTAGTTGCAGCAAGCAGTAATATTGCAAGTACTCATCCACGACCTAAGAGTACATATCAATGGGTCCCCAAGGCCATTCTTCCAACTACCTCAACCCTCCCATGCATTCCAAGAAAAAATTTCCTGGGAAAACCAAGAGCGCGCCCTAGGAGTGTCAAGAACAAATCACGATGGATTCCAAATCAACTATTAGAAGCCCAAGGCTACTATGATGGAAATGAGCAAATTTGGGTACCTAAATGTAAAATGTGTCCTTCCCTATCGACAACAAACCCATATGAGTCAAACAGTGTAACGCTAAAGCCAATGGCAGACCGTGGGAAGGGAAAGATCACAGAATGCTACACACCTAGTCCAGAGCTAGTTTGGGCTCCAAGGCAAAACCAATTTATTCCACCTAGATCAGGAAGGGGGGAGTTCCATGAAGCTTCTAGCTCCTCATGTAATACATCCATAGAGGTAAAAGCTTCTACACAGCCTCCATCTATAGTAATGGACCTCCATGAAGCTACAAAAGAATCCACACCTCCCAGTGTTCAAGAATCACCTGATGAACCACTTCAAGTTCGATCCTGGGAGAGTACCTTACCACCCTTGCAACTTGACGAGGCACCTAGGGTAATAGAAAACTACTGGAAAAAATCCTCACCTATTACCAACTGGAACAATTGGTTTCAAAGGGTGACGACATCATTTCAAATGGTATGATCTACCCAAGGAAGGGGGGAGTGTTTGTGGACATTTATCATTCACTTGCTTCCCTCTCAACCTTTCTCCCTGACCTCTTAATCTCCGATCTTAGGGAATGTATATATAAAGCCTTATACTCACAAAAACAAGATAAAAAAGTAAAAGAGCAAGAGCCATAGCACAAATCATAAAAACAAATTATGCACAAGAACACGACCCTTGTAATATTTGCACTCTAACCATCATCTATTTGCATGTACAGATATGGCTAGTCCGCTAGAGTCATCCACTCCTGCCTTGGGTGAGAGGTACCCTCGTTACTTTTCACAAATATTTCACATGGTCTTTCCATTGCTTGCATGTGAATGGGATTTGATAGGTACGCTAGCATGTGAGAGGAATTTTGAGGAGTTAGAATGGCTGATACGTCTCTTGACCACGTCTGATCCATACTTAGTAGAGAGCGTTTCTCCCATTGCACAAGCCTACCCTTTTGACCAAGATGACTATAGGTGTCTTGTGACCTTCTTAGTAAACATGGGCACCTATGATGAAGAAGAAAATTTACACGACTACACGGATGGCACATATTCAGTATTTTCAGTATTTTAATTTTGTAACTTTGGGGGGTCATATAACACTGATACACCTCCCCAGGCTCATCACACCAGTAAACTCCCTTTATAATACTTAAGCTAAAGGTCAATAGGGTCAAGCCCACTAGCAAGCCCCCTTTAGCTTAAGTATTATAAAGGGAGTTTACTGATGTGATGAGCCTGGGGAGGTGTATCAGTGTTATATGACCCCCCAAAGTTAAAAAATTAAAATACTGAAAATACTGAATATGTGCCATCCGTGTAGTCGTGTAAATTTTCTTCTTCATCATAGGTGCCCATGTTTACTAAAAAGGTCACAAGACGCCTATAGTCATCTTGGTCAAAAGGGTAGGCTTGTGCAATGGGAGAAACTCTCTCTACTAAGTATGGATCAGACATGGTCAAGAGACGTATCAGCCATTCTAACTCCTCAAAATACCTCTCACATGCTAGCGTACCTATCAAATCCCATTCACATACAAGCACTGGAAAGACCATGTGAAATATTTGTGAAAAGTAACGAGGGTACCTCTCACCCAAGGCAGGAGTGGATGACTCTAGCGTACTAGCCATATCTGTACACGCAAATAGATGATGGTTAGAGTGCAAATATTACAAGGGTCGTGTTCTTGTGCATAATTTGTTTTTATGATTTGTGTTATGGCTCTTTCTCTTTTACTTTTTTCTCTTGTTTTTGTGAGTATAAGGCTTTATATATACATTCCCTAAGATCGGATATTAAGAGTTCAGGGAGAAAGGTTGAGAGGGAAGCAAGTGAATGATGGATGTCCACAAACACTCCCCCCTTCCTTGGGTAGATCATACCATTTGAAATGATGTCGTCACCCTTTGAAACCAATTGTTCCAGTTGGTAATAGGTGAGGATTTTTTCCAGTAGTTTTCTATTACCCTAGGTGCCTTGTCAAGTTGCAAGGGTGGTAAGGTACTCTCCCAGGATCGAACTTGAAGTGCTTCATCAGGTGATTCTTGAACACTGGGAGGTGTGGATTCTTTTGTAGCTTCATGGAGGTCCATTACTATAGATGGAGGCTGTGTAGAAGCTTTTACCTCTATGGATGTATTACATGAGGAGCTAGAAGCTTCATGGAACTCCCCCCTTCCTGAGCTAGGTGGAATAAATTGGTTTTGCCTTGGAGCCCAAACTAGCTCTCGACTAGGTGTGTAGCATTCTGTGATCTTTCCATTCCCACGGTCTACCATTGGCTTTAGCGTTACACTGTTTGACTCATATGGGTTTTTTGTCGATAGGGAAGGACACATTTTACATTTAGGTACCCAAATTTGCTCATTTCCATCATAGTAGCCTTGGGCTTCTAATAGTTGTTTTGGAATCCATCGTGATTTGGTCTTGACTCTCCTAGGGCGCGCTCTTGGTTTTCCCAGGAAATGTTTTCTTGGAATGGATGGGAGGGTTGAGGTAGTTTGAAGTAAGGCCTTGGGGACCCATTGATATGTACTCTTAGGTCGTGGATGAGTACTTGCAATATTACTGCTTGCTGCAACTACAAGTGTTGAAGTGCTAGGTTCATGGGTAGCAGGCAAAGACGAGTTAACCACCTTGGCTTGTGAATGTTGGCTATCCTTCAACTTTGCTAGATTTTGCAACGTAGGTGACTTTGCTTGAATGATAGG
The DNA here is from genome assembly GCF_014529385.1 of Adiantum capillus-veneris. Taxonomy (NCBI): domain Eukaryota; kingdom Viridiplantae; phylum Streptophyta; class Polypodiopsida; order Polypodiales; family Pteridaceae; genus Adiantum; species Adiantum capillus-veneris. The sequence goes on from NC_140959.1 coordinate 123,953,757, forward strand.
GGTAAGAGTTGGTGGTCGCGTCGTGACACTAACAATATCCCAATCAATAGTGCATTTGGTTGCCAACATCCACGTGAGTCCCAGGTTTACGTTGCCTTCCATAGCTCCCGCTGGCATGACTAGAAACCTCTACACTATGCTTCCATTGTCATAGACAACAGGGGTCTGAAGGACTCCAAGAATAGCAGTTTTCTTTTTATTAATGCCCTTGACTTGCATCGTACTCGGGGATAGGGTCGGTTTCCCTAATTGACACCAAACTCCATAGGATAACAAATTGTGTATAGCTCCCGTATCTAATAAGGCATTGTATAGTACTTTCCCATAGGGGCTATTTAGCTCAATTGGGTATCGTAGGGGTGGCTCAGATTCTAATGAGTCGTCATCTGTGTCCTCGAAAAATGCTTGCGTGATTCCCAGATTAGCCTCTCGTTGGCGTCTAAGACGTTGTTGTCGTTCTCGAGCCTCAACTCTTGCTTGGATTTTTTTAAGCTCTGCTTGTTCCTTGGCAGCCTTCTTTTGATGGATGGCTTGCAAATCTTCCTGGCTTAGAGGATCATAATATCTTTTGAATTTACTCCCATTAAGGAATCCAATGGTTTCAACTCCATCTAGAGTCTCCACATGAATGGTACCTTGCGGGGTAATTTCACACACTCGATATGGTCCCTTACCAGCGTATTTCAATTTCTTCTTTTCATTACGTACCCCGTACATAAGAACTTTATCACCAACCTTGATGTCTTTATCCTTTAAATGGCTATCAAACCACTCCTTTTTCCTATCCTTCTCCACTAGAGCATTTCGCACAGCTAATTGCCTTTCTTCATCTAGCCTTTCCAGGATATATAATCGCTCCACTAAGGGGTTACCATCCCAACCTTCTTGAGAAGCTACTCGAAGACTAGGAATGACAAACTCCCATGGCATAGCTGCTTCTTGGCCATACACCATCTTAAACGGTGTGCAATTAATAGCAACTTTATACGCAGTACGATAAGCCCATAAAGCTGATGTAAGCTTTAGGTCCCAATCAGTGCGATGAGCCTCGACTGTCTTTGTCAAAATGGAGATGAGAGTTTTGTTGGTACTCTCAGCTTGGCCATTTGCTTGGGGATAATAGGGTGTAGACTTGTGGTGTGATATCATGAAGTTTGACGTGATTTATTTTATTACTTCATTTATAAAATGAGTTCCATTGTCACTCACAAGTTCAAAGGGGCATCCAAAACGTGTGATAATGTTCTCAAAGAGGAACTTAGCTGTTGTTTTTGCATCCGCCTTCCGTGTTGCTTTTGCTTCAGTCCATTTGGTTACATAGTCGGTAGCCACAATGATATATTGTGATTGCGTGTTACGCGCAGCCGGACTAATCGGTCCTATAAAGTTTAAGCCCCACTTTTCAAATGGTTGGGTTACCTCGATGGGATGTAGAGGCATCCTATCACTTCTTTGTGGCTTCTTGAAGCGTTGGCATTCATCACATCCCTTTGCAAAAAGTGATGCATCCTTAAATAGAGTGGGCCACCAATAGCCTGACTGTAAGATCTTTTGGGCAATCAAGTTTCTTGAAAAGTGACCACCAGCTACGCCCATGTGTGCCTCTTGTAGAATATATAAATATTCATCCTCGCGGGCACAGCGTCTAAGAACATCATCTTTTCCTCTCTTATAGAGAGTTCCAGCCAGTAAGCAATAGGGTTCGCATTCCTTGATTAATTTTCGAGCTATATCTTTTCGCAGTTCTTTGGGTGGAAAACCATTAACTAAGAAGCTAACAATCTTTTCACTCCATTCAGGCATTGTCTCAACAATGAACAAAGGAGTATCAGGCAATTCATCATCAACCCCTGTAGGAGCTTCGCCATTAGGGATACGAGATAAATGATCCACCATGACATGTTTCCTCCCCGGCCTCACAACAACGGTGAAGTCAAACTCAAGAAGAATTAACAACCATCGTGTAATTCCACCTGTGGAACACGGCTTGTTTACCAAATATAGCAATGCTTGATGATCAACATAAAACACAAACTTGGTAGCAAGAAGGTAATAGCAAAATTTCTTTACTGTGTAAATCATAGCTAGACCTTCGCGCTCTGTAGTAGTGTAGTTCATCTCGGCATCATTTAATTGGCAACTTGCAAAGCTAATAGGGTAGTCCAATTTATGTTCTCCTGGTTGCGTTAGAACACACCCAATAGCAAAATCTGATGCGTCAATATGCACATGAAAAGGTACATTCCAATCAGGTGTTCGCAGGATTGGAGCACTTGTTAGGGCCTTCTTTAATAACTCATAAGATTGATGACATTCTTCTGTCCAGTGAAACTCGATAAGAAGCTTGTACAATGGACGCGCTATCTTGGCAAAGTTTAAAATAAATCTTCGATAATAACCAACGTGGCCCATAAATCTTTGAACTCCTTTATAGTTCGTAGGTGGTGGCAAATCGGCAATGGCTTTAATCTTACTCTCATATGTGGATATCCCGTTCTTGGACACTATATGCCCTATAATGACTCCGTGCTTAACCCAAAATTGGCATTTGAAAGGGTTCAATGAGATGCGATAAAATATGCACCTTTCAAATATTTTTCGTAGATATAACAAATGCTTCTCCCAAGAAGAATAAACACAAAGGTCGTCTAGGAAAGCTTCACAAAACTCCCTTAGAAATTCTTTAAACGCAGTGTTTATTAATCGTTGGAATGTAGCAGGGGCATTCGTTAAGCCGAAAGCCATAACACGAAATGCAAACACTCCAAACTCTGTGATAAAAGTAGTTTTAGCTTGGTCCTCTAATGCAATTGTGATTTGATTGTAACCAGAGTACCCATCTAAAAATCTATAAGCTTCCTTGCCCGCAACTCTTTCAAGCACATGTTCTGAATATGGCAAGGGATAATGATCTCTCCTAGTGGCTGCATTAACTTTCTTGAGGTCCACACACACTCTTAGTTTCCCATTCTTTTTTGGCACAATGACTATTGGAGAAACCCATTCTGAGTGCTCAATAGGGTATATGAATCCACATTGGATAAGTTTTTCAATCTCCTCTTGTACAATTTTGGCGTACTTAGGATTCATTGGATAGGGTCGTTGTTGGACGGGTTTAGCAGTGTTGATCATGGGAATTGTATGTTGCACCACAGAAGGTGGAACGCCCTTCATGTCATGATATGTCCAAGCAAAGATATCCTTGTATTCCTTGAGCAGCTCCTTAAGTACAGCCTCTTCAGTTTCGGTAAGGTCTTGAGCAATAAAGACTGGTTTAAGCTCCTCACCTGGTTCTGCTAATTCTATCTCTTTAACTACCGCTGGACCATCATAGACTCCACTGCTTCCATTGGTAGGTATTCGTTGGGCTTTGGCATACACAACCTTTCGCTCCCCCGTGGTATAAGATTTAAAATGTTCAGGAGCCGTATGTAAGTCAGCAGGCTCTTGTTCTGACGGAGACCTTTCTTTTAGTTCTGCCTCCTTTTGTTGTTGTGCTAACTCTCGGTGTTGACGTCTTCTTATAGTTTGACTCAATTTTGGCTCTGTAACCTCCAATTGAGCGAGGTCAATGGGTCGCGGGCTGCACCACATGACACTCTGGAGATGTTCACCCCAATTTTCTACTAGCTTTCGATGAGCATCACATGCCCCTAGATAGCTAAGCCATTTTGCAGTAGATCTTTCCTTGTTTATCCTAGCTCTCACATTCGCTCGATATCGTCGTCTCTTATATGACCTTTGTTTCTTGTTAAGGTTTTGATTTTGGTAAATGTTTGAACTCGACTCGCTTGATAGGTCTTCGCTTGTATCTTCTTCACTCTCATATAAATTACCATAGATGGTCGTACTAGACCTTGAGTGTTCAGTTTCTATACTTGGCTCACTCGATGTTTCCTCAGGTTCTGAATCCATTTCTCCCTGAGATTCCATTTTTGATGTGTATTGGCCTGAAGCCTTCGAGGAATCATCGGTTTCACTCTCAGGTACGTGTGCCTCTTTCTTATCATCGGATGTTACATGCGCTACACCTAACATGTTTACTGGTGCAATGTGTGGTATCTCTTCCCCATCTGGTGTTACCCATGTTGTTCCTCTAGCTCCCCATGTATCTATAGTTGCCGCTAGGTGTACCCAATCGACATTGTCTGACTCAGCCATTCTGGGTAGGATATCCATATAAGGAAAGTTCTCCCCAATATCCGTGTCTTCGTTACACGTGTAACAATATTGTAATGGAGTTGAGTGAATTGTTGTGTCTGATCGGTTATCAATGATGAATTTATTTCCTAGAGGATGCGTTTGACCACTTAAAAGATCAACTCGAATGACAGAGTCTTGGAATTGTAAGTAGACATGGTTTTTGGACCATTCATGCACCATTTTTGCTTCCCTCATGAATGGACGCCCTAAGATCATCTCAAATGACATAGGATGCTTGGAAAAATCCATAACAATGAAAGTCTGCCTTACCTTGTGTCCCAAGACCTTGATCCTGAGATCCTTAAGCATTCCAATAGGCGTAACAATAGATCCATTAGCCATTTTTACCACTACGCTTGTGGCTTCAAGGTGAGGTCGCCCCATAGACTCCCAAAAACTCTTTGTCACCATGCTGACTCCCGCACCACCGTCAAGGACTCCCTTTACAGTTAATCCTTCAGTAGTGATTGGCAAAGTAGCATTAGATTCATCACCTTCAAAGTATTGCCCCAACTTATTAACGGGTACTTCAATTACAGATTCATGTCCCACTAGGTCAGATGGTGGTGCTAAATGTTCCTCAGCATTCATTACCGAGTCAGGTTTGTTCATATGTGCAAATTGTGGTAATCTGGCCTGTAATTCTCCATTGAGTAAGGCTCAAAGAGCTGAGAGTAGCTTGGGGTCTTTATATAGTTTGGACATAATGGTGGTTCTAACTTCTGAAGACATGAAATCCATCAATTTGGCAACATTTAATGGAATCTTGTGGGACGTAGGACCCTGACAAGAGAATGGTGAAGATGGAATCTCCACTTCCTCAAGGGGGTCAGGTATTCCCTCACCAAACATTCTCTCTAGTAGGAAAGGTGTGTGTCCACTTTGAGATGTCCTACCCTCACTCTCTTCCCGAATGATACTGGGTATAGCTAACGGCCTGTAGTTCTTGTGAGGTTGAACTTGTGTGGGAAACACTGTGTCCGACATCTGGATATGTTTGGGTTCAGGTTCTAATGTTCGTTGAGTTTCTTCCACCAAACCCCTCAGTTGTTGGACTCATTCAATTTCCGCTGTTGGGTTTGGATAGGTTCCAATCTTTCTCTTGCAATCCTCATTTTTTGTCTCTCGTGGCTTATCTTGGGGATTCACAACTGGGTAGTTTAACTTTGAATACTCTTTTGGTGTTCATCGTAATTCCCTCTCGTGATCCTCCTCACTGGCTTTTTCCTTTGTAGTAACAGTTCTGGTCTCCGTGGTCTCTATCAAATCTGAGTCATCCTTAGGGTCATTCATATACACGGGATCCTCTCCTCTCCCTATGTTAGTCTTTGAACTAGGTTTTGAGCTAGAAGCATTAAGGGATTTCTTTCTTCGTGTTTTCTTCTTTCTCGCTCGGCCAATGGATGCAGCATCTCTCTCTTCGAGGATGTAATTTTGCTTTTGGAACATCGACCATGTGAGTGCATTCACTGGAGCTATGTTTATAGTTGGTGGTGTCCCATCAACAATCTCTATTATGTTCAATGGTGTGATTTTCGGTGCGTTTGGATTGTTAGGACACTGTGCGATCAAATGATCTATGCCACAACGATTACAAGTGAGTATTGGCATTGCCAATGCACTCCCTTGACTTGTTTGCATTAGTGCGGCATTCTTTTGTATTCTAATGGGGCAGTCAGCTACTCGATGTGGTCTATTTTCCATGCCCAAGCTATAGGCGGTCTATTTTCCATGATGCGTTTAAGCATTAGGCAATCCTTCGCTTGATGGCCATACCTACCACACGCGTTACAAACGCCGTTAAACTTTACTCTGAAAGTAGGGCATTCACTTGTAGTATGTGGGCCCAAGAAAATTGAGCACCATTGTTTCTCCCTTCTTGGATACATATGAGTGTTCTGTGGAGCATGATTACCCCTAAGGCTTTCTTGGATGGCCTTTGTGAGATCTTCCAAAGTCATCTCAGATATCGTTTGATCTTTCACAATTGGCTTTATCTTCATTGGCTCATGCCTTGATGCTTGCGAGCTACTCGACTTCGGCTCGGCAGACACTCTTTCTCCTGCAATCATTAAATTATCCTCCAATTCGATTGCATTCATGGTAACTGCTTCCCAAGTAGTGATACCTCTAATGACTAGGCCATTATGAATACTTTCATGTCGTAGTCCCCTAATGAATCTATCGAGCAATTGGTTGTTGTTGAATCGCTCGTTTGGATTGCATCGAGAATTCAAATTCTTTAGGCGACTAATGAAGTCTCTCACGGATTCACCTTCTTCTCGTTGGGCTTTCTGGAACTGAGAGGCTACACCCCAAAGTACTCCCTCTCGTATGTATTCTTTTAAGAACAGTCTCCTAAGAGTAGAGTAGATCGTTTTCTCTTCTACTCTTAAGGTTCTATACCAATCTCCAGCCTTTCCGCTTAGGGTCAAACTCAAAGCCTTACACTTATGTAGCTCATTGTGCTCTTCCAAGGAATCGCACACATGTTCAAAGACTTCCATATGCTTTCTAGCATCTCCATCTCCATTGAATTTCTGTGTGAGCTTAGCTACTTGAACCGCCTTGCTCCTAGGCTCTCTATCAGGTGCACTACGCATGTTTTCCGTAATAGAGCGACCGATAGTTTGAGCAAATGCTGTCAAATCTCCTATTTGAGCAGGTATAATGGGTGTATGTGCTCCTGGAACCACATGTGAGATGGGAGTTGGCCTTGGCCTTGGCATACGCGCGGCTCTTGGGTCCCAAATTTCGTATGGTGGTGTACCAGACGGTGGTCCAAAGTTTACAGGCGTGGCCCTACGCATAGCGGGTGCCTGATATGGCATGTTATTATTAAATGGCATGGATCCACTTGTATAAGAGCTTGGATAATTCCATTGTGGATTGTAAGCTCTTGGAATAAACGGAGGTGTAGGAGCTACATGAGGCTGAGGTACAACAGGTGCACATGATTGATACATACATGTAGGTATAGTTGGGGGCACTGTGCTACTAGGCATCGGCGCAGTATTAACAAATGAACTCCATGGTGTACTTCTTGTCATGCTCACCACTGGGATATGCATGGTAGCCGTAGTGTCGTTAAGAGCAAGATGAGCTAGATCTGGGAAGGTAAAGCTGCCACTTGTGGGCTCAGATTGTACTGAGGCACCTGGCGAAACAACATATGGAGGATCAATGGGGCTCACTGAGGGAGTCTCCATTTGTGATAGGGTTGGTTGGTTGGCCTTTCTTGTATCCAAGAATCTCATTAGGCCTGTTGAAGGCATGTTGATCCCTGTGTTCTGTCTTTCTAACTCGACAATCCTATGGAGGACATCACAGACTTTCTGTTGTTGCTCATCTATGCTAGTAGCACCCGATGTGGATTGTAGAACATCTAACCAACCCACATGATAGGTGTGTCCTGTGTACCGATCAGTTAAAGCTTCTTCTTGTAGGTCATACTCCCAATTTTTGTTTAGGAATATCCCATCTAGGCCCGGCGTGCTGGAGGTTTCCCTTGAAGTGGAAGCATTATTGCTCCCCATAGCTTGCCCCTCCGTGACTGCGACCTTGGGAGCACTCGGTTGCTCGGCTAGAATGATTGTTGTCATAGGAGCCTTTGCTTTCAGGGCTCGACTTTGTTTTAGCCCTCGTAGGTTCTCAATTTCCCTCTCCCTTGTTGCTTGCATATAGCGTTCGATCTCTTGCACTTCGGCAAGACTCCTACCATCGGATAGTAAAACCTCAGAGGGAGATAGTTCTAAAGGATCAGGAGGTGCAGTGGATGGAGCATTCACATGCACACTCTCAAGAAGCATAGGGTCCATTTTAGGCATGAATGACGAATTTACTTCCCCACTCCCTTCATTTATTTCATTAACCGCATGTTTCGAGCGAGTAGCTCTACTAAGGGTCTCTTTTAAGCTGCTAAACACGCTGGACCCGGGCCGTGGGCCCATGGCATGCATGTCTTGACTTGAACTATCAGGGTTTGGTGTAGGATACCCCTCCATGACTTCGTAGTCAGAGGAAGAATCACTAGACGCGATATGAGGATCTTGGGTCGCGCTACCTTGAGTCCCGGCCGAAGGTCTAGAACCTAGGGTGGAGGAATAATGGGTGCCCGCGTAAATGGAGGCACTACCAATATGCTCGTGCTCTAACACTCGTCCAGAGCGTAGGTTCATATGACTTGGATCCCCTAGAAGTGTCAGTGAGGGCCCGTGAAGGCTGTTCACCTAGTAATTTTGGGTGTTTTGCAACCCAAGTCTTTTCTTATTTTTTGATTTTTTGGTCCTTTTTTTCTGACCCAGCTATAGAATAGAACGTATGATAGCTCAAAACGAGCGTCTCAGTCAGAGGGACGTGCCGTGCTTTACAGCCCTCCGTTTGGTCACTTTATGCCCTCGGAATCCCTAAAACCGTCAATTTCTAGTAGGGAACTAGGTCCGAATTAGAAAGTCTAAGGGTGCAAGTGGGAAGAGAAGGGAGGAGAGTAGAGGACTTGCCCCACATGGTCTCATTCCCTCTTGAGGGGGTAGGCTATATATATAAGAGTGAGTCTAGTACATATCGTAAGACTGAGGACTGAGGCCTGGGCCTGGGCTTGGGCTTGGGCTTGGGCTTGGGCTTGGGGAAATGATCCCGATCAAAATTTTAGTGTAGCCCCCCAGTCACTCACGCTTAAATATTTTTGCTTTTTTTTTTTTTTAATAATTACGATCGCGATCAAAATTTTAGTGTGGCCCCCCAGCCACTCACGCTTAAATATTTTCGGTTTTTTTTATTATTATTATTTTTAAAAAAAATATTTATTTTTTATTTTATTTTTTTTGGGCAACGACCGCGCGCGGATTTGGTGACCCTTTCTTGGCCACACACACTCTCACCCTAACCGCCCAGTCAACAGCTCACAGACAGCTCACTACCTTATCTACTTACTAACTATGCTGCTAACCACTAACTAATCTACTAACTAATCTGTTAACTGCTTGCTGATAGTGAGCTAACTATCCACCTACTTCCTCTCTCACTACCTGCTGTGCAAACACTTTGTGCAGCCAAACCTTGACAGAAAACTGTGTGCAGAACTGTGTGCAAACAGAAATTGCAAACTGCCTTCCTACTTATTCATTCACTGCAACCAAGCTAACGACTACTAATTGTGCAAAGACTGTGTGCAAACAGAAAACACAACATTATGCAGAAATCACAGAACTTGCAGACAACACAGAAATTAACAACATACATAAAAACAACTCATTCCTCTTCCTCTTCCTCTTCTTTCCTACTACAAACAACTCATAGGAGAAGCACAAAGTGCCTCTTGGGCTTAGTGCAGGGCGATTCCCCAGCAGCGGCGCCAAAAATGTCCGCTCCTTGCCGCACTGTCGAAGCAAGGGACTTGCCGATACACCGTGTGCGAGCCACAAATGGCTTCAAGCACACAACAAGACTAATCTAGCAAGCTCAAAAGAGGGCAATGGTGTGTCACTCACCACTCTATGCTCCTGCCGTGGAGGATTCCTCGCCGCGATGAAGAAGAAGCTGCAGTCATGCCACGCTCAACCGCTTCGCCGTCGTCGTGCCTTCGTAATGCTCGATCACACACGCACTCTCCCTCTCTCTCTCACACACATACACACACACACGAGGAGGTGAAGAAGAAGAAGATGGAGATGGAGATGGAGATGGAGCAAGAGCACTCTTCTATTGCACAAATGAGAGAATGAGTGAATTTTAGGTTTAGTTGGCTTTTATATGAGCTCACCCCATTCACACTTGGGTGCCCATGCTTAGCCAACTAATCCCTTGAATGTCCTAGTTAGAGTGCGCCTCTCATCGGCGATCACTCTTACCCTTTTCCTATTGGTCCGTTAAGCCCGGTACCTGACTCTACCAAATACATAATACACGTCCGTCGTAGGTGATGGGGTGTCCGTGCGCCGTGAGGGTTAACATTGCTTCTCTTCATGTTTCAATGGAGCCTATCTTGGATAAATGGTGTAGCATCCTTCTCTCCATGTTTCATTGGACCTTTTCTTGGAGAAGTGGTGGACCTTTGCTTCTCTCTATGTTTCAATAGAGTTAGCTTGGACAAGTGGTGGACCTTGGAACCAAACCCCCATGTAAAACTTATCATGGTCATTCCAAGTGGTGAGAAATAATATCCTTTAAGATATAGCCTTATAGGTTGGACAAGTGGTGGACCTTAACACCCAGATCTTTTTAATATAATGACATAGAGTGGAAAAGTGGTGAATCCTGAGACCAAACCACTCATGCTACTAGCGTTAATAGGTTGAAGAAGTGGTGGACCTTGAATGTAAACCCCCCATGTACGAAATATCATGGGTTTAAGATATTTCAATGGAGCCTAGCATCTTGGAGACATGGTGCAGCTTGCTTCTCTTCATGTTTCAATTGAACCTGGCTTGGACAAATGGTGGAGCATTCTTCTCTCCATGTTTCAGTGGAGCCTAGCTTGGACGAGTGGTGGACCTTTGCTTCTCTCTATGTTTCAATAGAGTTAGCTTGGACAAGTGGTGGACCTTGGAACCAGACCCCTATGTAAAACCTATCATGTGCATTTCAAGTGGTGGTAAATAATACCATTTAAGATATAGCCTTATAGGTTGGACAAGTGGTGGACCTTAACACCCAGATCTTCTTAATATAATGACATAGAGTGGAAAAGTGGTGAATCTTGAGACCAAACCACTCATGCTACTAGGGATAATAGGTTGGACAAGTGGTGGACCTTGAATTTAAACCCCACATATACAAAATATCGTGGGTTTAAGGTATTTAAATGGAGCCTAGCATCTCGGAGACATGGTGCAGCTTGCTTCTCTTCATGTTTCAATGGAGCCTATTTTGGACAAATGGTGGAGCATCCTTCTCTCCATGTTTCAATGGACCCTAGATTGGACAGGTGGTGGACGTTTGCTTCTCTCTATGTTTCAATAGAGTTAACCTATATTAGACAATTAGTAGACCTCGAATCTCTCTATGTTGTCTAGAGCTGAGCTTCGACAAGTGGTGGACCTTACTTCTCCCTTCCCTTAGTTTACTAGCTTAAAAGATCACTATGTATACTTGCCTGGATCTAACTTGAACAAGTGGTGGACCTTGTATTCACACAAACTTAATCCATTACAAAAAAGTTTATGTTAAAATAACATTTGTTTTTTTTTTGTTTCAGGAAAGATGGCTCCAAAAAAACAGGTTGCAAGGGTTGCTGTCTTAGTTGACTATACTTGCAATGATCTTAGGAAATGGTATTTGGACATACATGGTATAGAGGGTGCACAATTTCATAAGGTGCATCTATTTATTGCCAAAAAGGAGAATGACAGCTTGTTTGAAGATGTTAGACAAGTTGTGGAAGCATCTGTCTCTGTAGTTGATAGTCATCCGGAGGTGCAATGCATTGACATTCTAGTTCCAATGAATCTAGAATTTCAACTATCTCCACGAGCATATGCATTGGAGCGCATGTCTAGAAACAAAGAAGAGACAATGTTTTCTCGAGGATGGAAGTTTGCATAATCAAATCCAAATATCACAGCAGATCAACTTCAAAGCTCCATCAATGCCACACTACAACGAAAAAAGGTGAAAGTTTCATGACCACCATCCACAAAGAAGAAAGCAAAAGTGCAAAAAGTAGCAGCTAAGCAAACTAGTTCCATTTTGGATGTAGACAAGGCATCTTTGGCATCCTCATCAACAGAGGGTTCAATGTCAAAGATGAAAATTGTGGATCCAGATGTTTTAGAAGTTGAGGCCATGAAAGGACAAGAAAAAGATATAGGTGGAATGAATAAGTACATAAACTATTTTCATTTCCAATATAGGGAATTTGATATCCCTATTCAAAATTGTTGGCTTGCTCCTGATCACTATAATGCACGTATTATGGACAAAAAACATGCTGAAAGTGTGTTATTTGGATTTTCACGGAGTACGACCAAGCCTGCAGCATGTGCATATTTGATGCCTGTTCGAAGAAGGGGACTCCTTTGGCAGTAGAAGAGGTAGAAGAGCAAAAAATTAAAGATTATCATTATTGGATTCTTGATGGGCAGCATTCAATCTATGCTGCAAAAGTTTTTTTTCACAATGAACAAAACAACAAAGAGATATTTGAAAGACTGATTAGCGTGTATAAATTTAGAAAGGCTCGCATTGTTGTGAATGTTCCTCCATTTGTTGCAACTGCTATATCTGCCATTGCAAATGAGGAGGCTCAGGCATTGTATGTCAAGCAACCTTACAACCAAATATTGAGACATTTACGGAGTCAATGGATCTTCTCAGGACGACCACCAAAGGCAGCAAGTGAAATTGCAGAGGGACATGCATCTCGTGCCGGATGGGATGTAAGTTATTTTCTTTGTCTTTTTTATAGTGTTTAATTAACAAATCTTGCTCAATAGTTTAATTATTTCTCTATTTCTTTTTAGGCTTTTCTTCGATTGGCAAGAATGAGTGCAGCAGCAAGTTGGATTGCTAAACAGGCACACATGGTCACGTACTCTAATTTGATTTAATTGCTGGATAGAAATCATTGAAAGGCTAGAATAGGAGAATAAGAAATCCCCAACAACTGTATTTAGATACCTTTGTGGCCTTGAGGAATCAGAGGTAAAGACTAAGAGATGAGAAGATTTTACTGTCAAAGAGTGAAAAGAATGGTGATGCAACTGACATGTATGATCGAATCAAGCAGTTGAAGCAAGACAAATTGATTCAAGATGCACTTCTTGAAGGCTTCAACAATTTGAATGAGTCTTCACCATGTAAAGACTGGGAGGAGGTGGTCAAAATGTATAACATCAATGATGTTGTTTATAAAACACTTTTAATGCTATGCAAGGAATGGACCAGATCTAGTTTGACGCGCGGAACAAATTAAGAAAATGGATTTTCCAGATGGAGCAATAAAATACATGCAATGGGAAATTCACCTTCAAAAGGAGAAAATTGAGCCTAGAGATTTGCCATGGTCAATTTATGTGGTGAGCCTACAAATGGAAGGCAATCTCTACTTGATGCGCCACTTCAATAATAAAGTGCCTATTGGCTTATGTGTTTTAGATATGACAAAAAATGTTGGAGGCAATTTGAAGTGGAGTGAGGAGACATTTAACAATGCTTTGGATGGGATCTTGGCTATTGCTGGAGGGTCAACAAATCCTGGATTTGTCTTTCTTGCATTTGTGGATTTCACTAACTTCACAAAATTGCAATGTGCCTTTCACGCCATGGGAGATAATCTGAGCTACCATTGTTGTGGTGCATTGCATCACTTTCCATCAGCTCCTTGCAAAGGAGCAATTCAATTCCTAACAGTTATTGCCTTCTTGGGACAAGGCAATGCATTTGAAGACCTGAGAAGAAGATCAGAGGAACATCCCATGCCAATTGATTGTTCTCTTCTTCAAGTAGCAGATAACGATATGTCAGATTTGCAATATTTGGAGGCCAAAAAAAGAGCTTTGGTCAAGCACTACATTCGTACATATTGTTTTGAAGACCGCAAGCTTGTTGATGTTTTTGGTGATGGCTCCTTGGTTGCACAAGAAGGAATACAACAGAAAAAAGAAGTTATATGCTTAGTTGATAGTGTGGAGGAGGCAAAAAACATGGAGACCATGCTGCTAGACTTTGTTAAGTCTCATGAAGATATAGAAAAATGGGCTGGACTTCAACAATCCACTTCGCAATTAGACGACAATGTGCCTATTACAGAGGATTGCTCTCCACGAAGAGAAGAAGAACAACAACAACAACATCCTCTGTCAATGGAGGACTTTTTGGAAATGGAGACACGTATGTTTTGAGTTTCTTGTGCATGTTAGTGTTTCTTGTTACTGATTTGCTACTCTTAATGTTATATTTTGCTTTATATAGTATTGATTGAATTTGTATTTTTTATCTCAAGCATTCAAGGTTTGAATGTAAATAGTAAATTACTTGAGTTTTTGAATGGTGGATCTTTAGACTAAAACTATAATATTTAATACTCACAAAGACTTAATTACTTAAGATCTTGAACTCAATAAGTTTTGGACCTTTTATCAATACCCCCTTGATATGATACATTAGATCCTAGCATGGTTAAATGGTGATGCTTCATAAATTCAACCTAGCTTAGACAGGTGCTGGAGCCTAAATTTAAACTAACCTTGCTAGAAGGGAGCTTATGTTTGGACTTTAACTAGCATAAGTAATCAATTAGAGCATAGATTAGACATGTGGTGGTGGTCTTAGAGACCAAAATCTTAATGAGCTTGGAAAGTTATTTAAGTACTACAATCTACTTAGTTTTAGTACTCACTAAATGCATAGCTTGACAAAAGGTGGACCTTACATAGATCCTAATTTCAAGAGGTGTGGTAGACCTTCAAACCAAGCTCATATAGCTTGGACATGTGGTGGGCCTTGCATGGAGACTAGTTTAGACAAGTGTGGTACACCTTGTAACCAACACCCATTTGTTATATTAGCTTGGACAAGTGGTGGACCTTGCTTTTATGTTTCAATGGAGCATATTTTGGACAGGTGGTAAACCTTGTTTCTCTCCATGCTTCAATGGAGAGAAACATTATCTTGAACAAGTGGTGGACCTTGCTTTTATGTTTTAAAGGAGCATATTTTGGACAAGTGGTAGACATTGTTTCTCTCCATGGTTCAATGGAACCCACCTTAGACAAGTGAAGTACCTTGAAACCAAACCCCCATAATACAACCTACTAAATAGGTTGGAAAATTGGTGGGATATGAAACCGTCCATGATAGAGCATAGTATAGGTGAAAACGTAGTGGTCCTTATATCAATTACCCATGCATAACTTGGACAAGCGGTGGACCTTGATTCTCTCTATGTTTCAATGGATCTTATCTTGGACTAGAGATATATCTTACTTATTTCCATGCTTCAATGGATTGTAGCTTGGATAAGGAGTGGACCTTCAAACAAAAATCCACAGCATAGCATATATTAACAATTCATGGGTTTTATAGAGATTTTCTTGCCTATTTTGGAGAGTTGGTAGACCTTTCTTCTCCATGCTTCAATGGATCTGAGGGTTGACAAGCGGAGCTGGAGAAGTGGTCAACCTTAAAATGAAACCTCCCATGCTACAACCCATCATAGATCGTATATGTAGTGGACCTCGAACTCTTTTATGTCCCTAGCTTAGAGAAGCATTGCACTCTTGATTATATCCATACATGAAGGCAAGGTTGGACAAGTGGTGGACCTTCAAACCAGAATCTCTATGCAATAATAGGCAAATGGTGGAGCTTGTTTTCTCCATGTTCCAATGGAGCCTCTCTTAGAAAAACAATGGAGCTTGCTTCTCTCCATGTTTCAATGGATCCTAGCTTAGAAAAGTGGTGGAGATTCTCTTCTCTCCATGTTCCAATGGACCATAGCTTAGACAAGTGGTAGACCTTGAAAAACACCCCCCGTATACAACATATTATGGGGTTTTCATGTTTCAATGGCACCTATCTTGGACAAATGGTAGAGCTTGCTTCTCTTTATGTTTCAATGGATCTAATCTTAGCCAAGTGGTGGACCTTGAAACAAGAAACCCCCCCCCCCCCCCCCCCCCCAACATGTACAACGTATTATGGGTTTTGAAAGTATTGGGAGAAAATAATAGCTTTGATAAGTGGTGGACCTTGCTTCTCTCCATGCTTCAATGGAGCCGAGGTTGGACACATGTTGGAGAGAAGATGGTTGCCCATGAAATAAGACCATGCATGCTATAATCAATTATATGTTGTACACATGGTGTACCTTGCAATTGTTTTATATGCCTAACTTGGACAAGTGGAGGACCCTTGATTACCTCCTGATATCAACAACAAGCCAAGTTTGGACAAGTGTAGTACCACCAAACCAGAATCTCTATGCTACAATAGAGTATAGGTAGGAAACGTGGTGAACCTTGATATCAAACCATCCATGCTACTAGAGATGATAGGTTTCACATGTGGTGGAACCTTGTATCAATGTTCTATGTGTAGTTTTTGACTAGTGATAGACCTTGAAACTAATCCCTCTAGGCTACAAGAAAAAAGACATGGATGAGGAGGCTAGACTACTTTTGTTGCATCAACGCATCCCATGTTACCACATATACCATAGGGTTCTTGGATAAGTGTTGGATCTTGTGTCAATGCTCCATGTCTAGCTTGGACAAGTGGTGGACCTTGGTTCTCTCTATGCTTCAAATGGGCAATAGATTGGAGACACAGTGGTCTTTTTTTTTTCAATGATTTTATTTTTTGGAAACCTTGGAGGCACCATGTAAGAGGCACTCTAAGTCTTCCATACAATAGACCTATTGGACTATAAAATAATGATATCTTTCTTTGATCTGGTCATTATTTTATGCATAATATTTTCTTCTTTTTGCAGACACAAAGGAGTTAAGTGATATAAAAACTAGATGTATTTCACACTATGATTGGCATGAAGATCCTTTTGGGACACCAACTTTTCCTATTCCCAAAGATGTAATTTTCCATATTAACGGTGTGGATTTTGAAGTGCGACTTTCATGTATTCAAGGAGCTGGTTATGGGCTATTTGTGCATACTACCCTGGAAAGTGGTTTGACTATTCTAAACTATGGAGGACATAAGTATAGATTTCAAGACTGGAAAAAGATATGCAAAATATTTCCAAGAGCTTATAAATATTCTCTTATAGAGGATCCAAACATAGAAGAAGAGGAAGATCAATCATACATTATTGGTTGTGTAGAAGAAGGAAACGTGCCGGGCTATATAAATAGTTCTCACAGTACAAATGTTTGTCCCAACGTACGCTATACATTTGATCCAAATTTGCCACTTTGGCATAAATGCACCTCTTCACACAATCAAGTCAGAAGAATATGTCCATGTATACATTGAGACTATTTGTCAAGTTGAAGCAGGAGAAGAGTTGTTTGCTGACTATAGCTTTACTTGTCATTGTAAAGTATTGTACATGGATGGAAATCTCAAGTACATGCATCATTTTCATTTTTCATGGATGAAATCTCAAGTGAATATAACATTTGATTATTGTTTAGTTTATGCTCAACGAGAATCTAGAGTGCTCTTATGCTTTGTGTGTTGTCTAACTTATTTGACTACCTTGGCCATAGAATCTTGATTCTACTCTAGATTTGTGATAAATCTTACCAAAATTTAATCAATGAGGCTAGGTTGGACAAGTGGTGGGGCTTCAAACATTACTATCTTAAACAAGTGGAGTTATCTTACTTGAATAAGTGGTGGCCTTTGAATCCAAATCTAAGCCAAATCTCTAATTGTTTGCTTGTAGTCTAGGTTGGACATTTGGTGGACCTTGTATCCATGTTTCCTCAACAAGTTGTGGCTTTTAGTTTTCACTTTAAGTACTTATCTTTAATAAAGTGTAGGATGGAAAATGTTGAGTTAGTAGATTGTATTTTAGACAAGTGGTGTTTTGTGTATGAATGCTGAAAATGGTTGCAAGGATTCTAACAACAACTTTACCTTAAATAAATTTCTTACTAGGAGTTCTACATATAAATATGGTGAATAAAATTCTAGTGGTTTTGAAATACCATTTGTGTGTGTGTTATCTTAGATTCACAAACTGGGATGGATAATGCTCCTATGGTTCAGTCAACAACTATAGAATCCATAGATTCTATGGTTTCTGAAGTGCCCAAGATGGATGATATTTCTATACTAGAGTCTAGTGTTGTGCAACTTGAGCAAGCTTCCAGTAATGAGAACCAAGAAATCGATGCTTCAAAAATGCAACATACATCAAAAGAGACTGAAAAGTCCACTCACGAGCTATTGCCAATTGCTACTACGTCATGTAGTGTAGAGTTTGAGAAATCCATGCTTACAATTATATTGGATTTAAATGGTCTATTGTTGAAACGTTCCCCTCAACCATCCTCACACCACAACTCAGTGAAAATGGATTCAAAAAGATATATTATACGTAGGCCAGGTTGCATCCAATTCTTGAAGACTATTTTACAAAGGTTTAATGTTGCAATTTTGTCGACAGCTACTAGGAATAATGTGTATCAAATCTTTGCAGCACTAAACAACTTAGCTGAGGATACATTGCCTTTATTTGCAATTTGGTCGCAAGATGTTTGCTACACTGCTCAAACTCAAAAATTGTTTAGACCCGACAATCCAAACGTTGAGGCAATGTTCAAGCCTCTAGCCAAAATTGCCATGGGGTTTGAATGTGATCCACGAAGAAAAGTGCTTATTGATGACTCTCCTTACAAGGGATGTATTTCACCAGCAAACAATTGCATTTTTCCACCACAATTTGATGCTGAGAAGATGGTTGACAATATGATCTTGGAGGAGCTACTTCCATACTTGATTCAGCTTGATGAGAGAAGGGATGTGCGTGATTTAATTGCTTCTAATCGTTATGGACAACCTATAGTGACAAATGATAGTGAATACAAACAAACCATGGAGTATTGGAAGCATAAAAATGATGTTTGGTCAGCTAAGGTGTTCTTTACAAGAAGAATACCACCTGCAAAAGGTGACAGAGTTGAAACTATCATTGAAGACGCAAGTGACACAAGCCACCACAATGAAATGAGAAGTGACCCAAATACAAGAGATCTTGGCAAAGGAGCGTACACCCATTGAAAGAATGAAGGCATCACAATTGACCACTTTAGCTAGGCAATTGGGTTGTAACACAAAAGGAGTTTTGAAGGCAACCACAGCAAAGGCTTATATAAATAAGGTGAAAGCTGAGAACAATCTTCTAAGGCTGGATAGAAACCAACCCTAAGGTACTAGTGACATGTCATATATTCTTGATACACATGCTTGAACACTCATGTGCATGGTATCTAACAAATCTTTCTTTTTTTTCCTTCCTGCAGGATCTTACAAAGGATACTACTAGATGGAGCTCAATCAATAGAGATTTTGATATTTTTGCTCAAAATAATGAAGCAATCACCTACATTTTTTGTTTATCAATTTCTTGAGAGACTTTCTTTTAATTTGTAATCATCAAATGAAATGAAAAGTATCCTTATTATTAAGATTGCTGATCTTTTTCTTGTTCATTACTTTCAATTGTGATTTATAGTTTTGTTAGCATGAGATTGTGCTTTTTAAGTTTGAAAAAAACTGTCAAAGATCCAAGTCTTTTTGGCTTTGCTTAATTTATTAATTGTGAAAGATCCAAGTCTTTTTTCTTTACTTAAGTTATTGATTGTCTATGTAATAGTCCTTAAAACAATATCGGATGGCTTTCTTGATCCCATGTCTCACATTGGTCTTTAGGTAAGACAAGTGGTGACCTTGAAAGTATGGTCTCATATCTCGATCAAGTGAAGAGACATGAAGCTTAAATATCACTACTATGTATCTAGTGTTAAACTCCATCGAGACAAAGATACTAGAGTGCCAAATTGCAGTCTAGTTTAAGTGAAAATCCATTTAAGCTAAGGTAAAACTTATAGTGCCTCATTTTTCTAGGATTCTACCCCATCAAAGAAGTTAGAATGTAGCACAAACCAATTAAGACTCTTTTGGAGCCTAGATAGGAAAATTCGTGGAACTTAAGAAACTTATTATTGAGTTAGAGTCTAGTTTAGATAAGCAAAAGATCTTCAAACCAGCACTTGACTTTCTTACTATTCAATATTCAAAGTCCCTTGAGGCTAACAAATTACGTACCTACTTGTAACCTAACTAATGAGTAATTATACAGATATAAGCAAGTATATATAATGAGTCTTCAAACTAATAAACCAAGGGAAGAGAGTAGAAAGGTCCACTACTTGTCCAAGCTCAACTCTAGACAACATAGAAAGATGCTAGTTCTACTAATTGTCTAATTATAGGCATGGAGAAATGATAGAAGGTTGACCACTTGTCCAACCTATCATCTCTAGTAAGATGGGAGGTTTGGCCTTAAGATTGGCCATGTAACCAACCTATACATCATTGTATTATGAAGAGTAGAAAATCAAAGCTCCACCACTTGTCCAAGCTAGTTCTAAAATCCACATGGAGATAAGAAAGCTCCACCATTTGTCGAATCTCTCTTCCATTAAAACATGAAAAAACTCAGCTATGTTGTACAGGGGGGACTCTTTTCCAAGGTCCACCACTTGTCCAAGCTAGGATCCATTAAAACATGGAAATAAACAAAGCTCCACCACTCGTCCAACCTTTAGAGTTGCAAAGTGTATGGGTTGTCTAAACTAGGTATGGGAAAATAATTGAAGGTCCACCACTTGAAACATGGAGTGAAGCAAGCTCCACCATGTCTCCAATATGCTAGACTCCATTGAAACACCCTAAACCCATGATATTTTGTACATAGGGGATGTACATTCAAGGTCCACCACTTGTCCAACCTAGTATCCCTAGTAGCTTGATAGGTTTGGTCTCAAGATTCACCACTTGTCCACTCTATGTCATTGTATTAAAAAGGATTGGGTGTTAACGTCCAACACTTGTCCAACCTATAAGTTTATATTTTAAATGGTTTTTTTTCTCACAACTTGAACTACCCATGATATGTTTTACATGGGAGTTTTGTTTCAATGTTCGCCACTTGTCCAAGCTAACTCTATTGAAACATAGAGAGAACCAAAGGTCCACCACTTGTCCAAGCTAGGCTATATTGAAACATGGAGAGAAGGATGCTCCACCATTTCTCCAAGATAGGCTTCATTGAACCATGGAGATAAGCAAGCTCCACCATGTCTCCAAGCTAAGATCCATTTAAATATCCTAAACCCATTTTATTTTGTACATGGGGGGTTTTATTTCAAGGCCCACCACTTGTCTAACCTATTATCTCTAGTAGCACGAGTGGTTTGGTCTCAAGATACACCACTTGTACACTCTATGTCATTATATTAAGAAGAACTATGTATTAAGGTCCACCACTTGTTCAACCTATAAGGTTATATCTTAAATGGTATCCTTTCTCACCACTTGAAATGCCCATGATATGTTTTACATGGTGGTTTCATATTAAGGTCCACCACTTGTCCAAGATAACTCTATTCAAACATATAGAGAAGCAAAGGTCCACCACTTGTCCAAGCTAACTCTATTCAAACATAGAGAGAAGAAAAGGTTCACCACTTGTCAAAGATAGGCTCCGTTGAAACATGGAGAGAAGTAACCTCCATCATTTTTTCCAAGATAGGTGCCATTCAAACATGGAAAGAATCAAGATCTACCATGTCTCCAAGATGCTAGGCTCCATTGAAACACCCTAAAACCATGATATTTTGTACATGGGGTGTTTACATTCAAGGTCTACTACTTATCTAACGTATTATACCTAGTAGCATGAGTGGTTTGGTCTTAATATTCACCACTTATCCACTCTATGTCATTATATTAAGAAGAAGTGGGTGTTAAGGTCCACCACTTGTCCAACCTATAAGGGTATATCTTAAATGGTATCCTTCACCACTTGTCAAGGTCCATCACCACTTTTCCAACCTATAAGGTTATATCTTGAATGAAACATAGAGAGAAGCAAAGGTCCACCACTTGTCCAAGATAGGCTCCATTGAAACATGGAGAGAAGGATGCTCCACCATTTCTCCAAGATAGGTTCCATTGAAACATTGAGAGAAGCAATCTCCACCATGTCTCCAAGCTAGGCTCCATTGAAATACCCTAAACCCATAATTTTGTACATGAGGGGTTTACATTCAAGGTCCACCACTTGTCCAACCTATTATCCCTAGTAGGTTTGGTCTCATGATTCACCACTTGTCCACTCTATGTCATTATATTAAGAGGAATTGGGTGTTAAGGTCCACCACTGGTCCAACCTATAAGGTTATATTTTAAATGGTATCATTTCTCACCACTTGAAATGCCCATGATATGTTTTACATGGGGGTTTCATTCCAAGGTCCACCACTTGTCCAAGCTAACTCTATTAAAACATATAGAGAAAGAAAGGTCCATCACTTGTCCAAGATAGGCTCATTGAAACATAGAGAGAAGGAACCTCCACTGTTTCTCCTAGATAGGCTCCATTGAAACATGGAGAGAAGTAAGCTCCACCATGTCTCCAAGTTTCTAGGCTCCATTGAAATACCCAATAGCCATGATATTTTGTACATGGGGGGTTTACATTCAAGGTCCACCACTTGTCCAACCTATTATCCCTAGTAGGTTTGGTCTCATGATTCACCACTTTTCCACTCTATGTCATTATATTAAGAGGAATTGGGTGTTAAGGTCCACCACTTGTCCAACCTATAAGGTTATATTTTAAATGGTATCCTTTCTCACCACTTGAAATGCCCATGATATGTTTTACATGGGGGTTTCATTCCAAGGTCCACCACTTGTTTAAGCTAACTGTATTGAAACATAGAGAGAAACAAAGGTCCACTACTTTTCCAAGCTAGGCTGCATTGAAAGATGGACCTTAATACCAAATTATTTCTAGTAGCATGAGTGATATTTTGTACATGGGGGGTTTACATTCAAGTTCCACCACTTGTCCAACCTATTTTCCCTAGTAGGTTTGGTCCCAAGTTCACCACTTGTCCACTCTATGTCATTATATTAAGAATAATTGGGTGTTAAGGTCCACCACTTGTCCAACCTATAAGGTTATATATTGAATGGTATTTTTTCTCACCACTTGTAATGCCCATGATATGTTTTACATGGGGGTTTTGTTCCAAGGTCCACCACTTTTCCAAGATAACTCTATTCAAACATAGAGAGAAACAAAGGTCCACCACTTGTCCAAGCTGGCTCCATTGAAACATGGAGAGAATGATGCTCCACCATTTATCCAAGATAGGTTGCATTGAAACATGGAGAGAATCAAGCTTTACCATGTTTCCAAGCTAGGCTCCATTGAAACACTCTAGGGGGTTTTATTTCAAGGCCCACCACTTGTTTAACCTATTATCCCTAGTAGCATGAGTAGTTTGGTTTCAAGATTCACCACTTGTACACTCTATGTCAAGAACAATGTGTTAAGGTCCACCACTTGTCCAACATATAAGGTTATATCTTAAATGGTATCCTTTCTCGCCACTTGAAATGCCCATGATATGCTTTACATGGGAGTTTCATTCCAAGATCCACCACTTGTCCAAGCTAACCATATTCAAACATAGAGAGAAACAAAGGTCCACGACTTGTCCAAGCTAGGGTCTATTGAAACATGGAGAGAAGGAACCTCCACCATTTCTCCTAGATAGGCTCCATTAAAACATGGAGAGAAGTAAGTTCCACCATGTCTCCAAGATGCTAGGCTCCATTGAAATACGCAAAACTCATGATATTTTGTACATGGGGAATTTACATTCAAGGTCAACCACATGTCCAACCTATTATCCCTAGTAGGTTTGGTCTCACGATTCACCACTTTTCCACTCTATGTCATTATATTAAGAGGAATTGGGTGCTAAGGTCCACCACTTGTCCAGCCTATAAGGTTATACCTTGAATGGTATTTTTTCTCACCACTTGTAATGCCCATGACATGCTTTACATGGGGGTTTTGTTCCAAGGTTCACCACTTGTCCAAGCTAATTCTATTGAAACATAGAGAGAAACAAAGGTCCACCACTTGTCCAAGCTAGGCTCCATTGAAACATGGACCTTAATACCAAATTATTCCTAGTAGCATGAGTGATATTTTGTACATGGGGGGTTTGCATTCAAGGTCCACCACTTGTCCAACCTACTTTTCCTAGTAGGTTTTGTCGCAAGATTCACCACTTGTCCACTCTATGTCATTATATTAGTAATAATTGGGTGTTAAGGTCCACCACATGTCCAACCTATAAGGTTATATATCGAATGGTATTTTTTCTCACCACTCGTAATGTCCATGATATGTTTTACATGGGGGTTGTGTTCCAAGGTCCACCACTTGTCCAAGCTAAATCTGTTCAAACATAGAGAGAAACAAACATCCACCACTTGTCCAAGCTAGGCTCCATTGAAACATGGAGAGAATGATGCTCCACCATTTATCCAAGATAGACTCCATTGAAACATGGAGAGAAGTAAGCTCCACCATGTCTCCAAGATGCTAGAGTCCATTGAAATACCCAAAACCCATGATACTTTGTACATGGGGGGTTTACATTCAAGGTCCACCACTTCTCCAACCTATTATCCCTAGTAGCATGAGTGGTTTGGTCTCAGGATTCACCACTTGTCCACTCTATATCGTTATATTAAGAAAAATTGGGTTTCCATATCTAAATGGATCTTTGCTTGGATAAGTGGTAGACCTTGAGACCTAAATACCCATTCTACACTAGAGCATTGGTTAAGCCTTATGCACTTCAAGCATACCTTTAACAACAAGTATTAGTTATTAGTTGACTTAAGTCTAGTTGAACTCCATGGTATTGAGACTAAGAGAGAGTGTAGCATAAAAAAGAGTCAAGATTTTAATTTGACTTTCTTTCTATTAATGAGTAGATCATAGATGGATTTTGGTATCTAATAAAACCTTAGGGTAGATAATGTAAAACTCATGTCTATTGTTGTGTTTGCATTAAGTGTTCTTGTTCTTTAATTTCAGAATCATTACAGAAAAATGGATTGGCTATATGCTGGCATAAATTGAAGAAAACTATTGAATTACCCATCCAACCTCCTCCAAGACCTTGTCCAAGGAATGAATCACCTCCTTATCACCTACCACTTGCTTTCAAGGACATCAAAAGAGTACTTATCTTGGATCTAGAAGGGTTACTTCTCAAGACAATTGAAATGAAACATGGAGATTCTATGCCAGCTTGGGCTCAACACATGCGACTTGTGGAGGATAAAGATGAAGTTTATCATGTGGTGCGACTAGACGCACAAAGTTTTTTGGATTTTTTTGCTTAATACTTTGAGCTATGGATATGGAGTTGCTATAACTTAACAAGGGTGCAACGCATCACACAAAAATGTTTTCCTGAGCAGTATACCAAGTTCAAGGTGTTTATGAGTAACAAAAATTGCCAAAATCCAAATATCATGTTAGGATTTACAAGGGTTACCACAAAAATTTGAGTGATATTTGGAAGATATTTGAGGATTTGGATGCAAACAATACCTTAATTTTTGATGAAACTCCATATAGGGTGATGTGGAACATGCGAGGGACATATCTTATATTTCCAAAGATGTGGAGGCAAACATCCGAGCAACTTCAAAACTTCTTGCAGAGAACCATAATTCCATGGTTGGTAGGATGGTTGTATGCAAGAGATAAGAGAGTCTATACATATAACACAATTGTAAATCCGTTTAGTGATTCTGACACAAATTATGTCCTTGGTGTGTACTTGTCAACACGAAAGCATTGAATAAATATGGCCATAAGATTCTTTTTTATTCTAGATGTGTATCTTTCAACATTTGTATAATTTGATATAGTCTTTTTTTTTTTTTTAAAGGTGTGTCAATTTTATGAACACTTCAATGGAGTGCACCCTACTCTAAGGGGACTTCAATGTACTATTGGAGAGCATCCTATTGTAAGGGGACTCTGATGTATTGCTAGAGTGCACCCAAATTTTTGGGGACTCATTTTTTATTTGATTGGGGCCTATGTTGGGTCATATAGTAAAAGAAATTCATTTTTTGTCAATTCATATCGAGGTTGCATTTATTTGTAACTATGAGAGAATTGATGTTTGATGTCAAAATAAAACTTGTAAGTGTGGATTAGAGCATTCATGGACTTTAAATATGTGAGAGGGATCTTTTTCTTGGGCACAAATGTTTGCTTCAAGAATTTTGTCATTACATACTTTATGTGAAAGAGTTTTAGAACCTAAAAGACTTTGAAAAGAAAACTATGGAATCTAAGTGCATGTATTCTTGAATGGCTTGAAAGTTGATGTATACATGTATGTCGCCTTGATGAAGATTTAGATCTGACAAGATGCAAAGCTAGAATTCTTGGACGTTACCTTTGTCAATTTGATAATAACATATTTAACTTTCTTTTCTTATGGGTGGAAAATATATTATTATGTGCATTTGGAACCTAATTGCTTGACCTTCAAACCAAGATTCCTATGTTATTTTTTCATATACTTTTTTGTAATGAATTAAGATTGTGGATACAAGGTCCACCACTTGTTCAAGCTAGATCTAAGAAAGTATATATAATGAGTCTTCAAACTAGTAAACCAAGAGAAGAGAGAAGCAGGGTCCATCACTTGTCCAAGCTCATCTCTAGACAACATAGAGAGATGTTAGGTCTACTAATTGTCCAATATAGTCATGGAAAAATGATATAATGTTGATCCACTTGTCCAACCTATCATCTCTAGTAAAATGGGAGGTTTGGCCTTAAGATTCACCATGTAACCAACCTATACTTCATTGTATTATGAAGAGTAGAAAAGCAAAGCTCCACCACTTGTCTAAGGTAGTTCCAAAATCAACATGGAGAGAAGCAAGATTCACCATGTGTCCAAGATAGGTTCCATTAAAACATGGAAAACCTCATATATGTTGTACATGGAAGCTTTTTTCCAAGGTCCACCACTTGTCCAAGCTAGGATCCATTAAAACATGGATAGAAACAAGGCTCCACCACTTGTCCAACCTTTATAGCTGCAAAGTGTACCGGTTGTCTAAACTAAGCATGGGAAAATAATAGAAGGTCCACCACTTATCCAATATATTATCTCTAATAGCATGGGAGGTTTGGTCTCAAGATTTAGGAATTGGCTGACCTGTATTTCATTGTATTATGATGAATTTGGTTTTAAAGTCAACTACTTATCCAAGCTCTAAGTTAATATCTTGAATGGTATTCCTTCCCATCACTTAGAAAACCAATGATATGTTTTACATGGGGGGGTTTGTTACAAGGTCCACCACTTGTCCAAGCTAGTTTCATTGAAACATGGATGAAGGCAAGCTCCACCATTTGTTAAAGCTAGACTCCATTGAAATCTAGAAAATCCATGCTATGTTGTACATGGGGTTTTTGTTTTAAGGTCCAACACTTGTACAAGCTAAGGTCCATTGAAACATGGAGAGGAGAAACACTCCACCACTTGTCCAAGCTAGGAAACATTGATAGTAGTTGGTTTAGTTTGAAGATCCACCACGTGTCTAAGCTAACTCTATTGAAACATAGAGAGAAGAAAAGGTACACCAATTGTCCAAGCTAGGCTACATTGAAACATGGACAGAAGCAAGCTCCACTATTTCTCCAAGATAGGCTCCATTGAAACATGGAGAGAATCAAAGGTCCACCATTTCTCCAAGCCAGGCTCCAGTTGTCCAACCTATAAGGTTATATCTTAAATGGTAATCTTTCTAATCACTTGGAATACCCATGATATGTTTTACATGGGGGTTTTGTTCCAAGGTCACCACTTGTCCAAGCTAAATCTATTGAAACATAGAGAGAAGCAAAGTTCCACCACTTGTCCAAGCTAGTCTCCATTGAAACAAGGAGAGAAGCAAGCTCCATCATTTCTCCAAGATAGGCTAGCTTAGATAAGGGCACCTTGAAACCAACCTTCCTATGAGGCAATAGAGCATATAATACATATTTTATGTATGCCCCATGCCTCAAATTAAGAAGTTATAGATTAGAAGTGGACCTTGCTTGAATGTCACATGCAATAAATTAAGGAAAAATAGCCAAGTGGATTGTATTCCTCAATGGATCCTTGCTTTCACAAGTTGTGAACCTTGAGTCACTTTTACATTAACTTGGACAAGTGGTGGACCTAGAAACCAAGCTCTCCATGTTGAGATAAGTTGTAGGTAGGACAGTAGAACATAGACAACGATATGCAATATACTCATCTCCGAATAATCCAATTGATTGAAACTATGGTATTTTAGTTGTTTTCATTGTGTATTGTATGTGCATAAAATGGAATGAGACCTTAAGACTCAAATTTTTGACAAAATCTCTATATTTTGTACATGATATATTGAAAGTTGTCCAACCTGGGAATTGGGATTTTCCCACTTTACCTAATATGGTCTTTAGTGGGCATTTCATTAGAATAGATTCCTAATGAGAATTACGAGAGTGCTTGGGTGGAGAGAGCAACAAAGAGCATAACACCTAGTTAGATAGCATGAACAATACTTTCAAAAGAGAGAGAAATTAAGATATTGACAACAGTTGAGGACCGGATTTGCATGGAGCCGGTCCCCCCTCCAAAAGGCTTTGTATTATGGTTTCTCCCATCAAGAGAGACATTGTACAATACAATTCTTTGTGTTCCTTCAAGACTAGCTAGTGCAATGAAGATGAAAGCTTCATGCACTAAGCAAAACACTTAACAAACACAACATCAATTATCCCTCGTCTCAGACCCAAGACCTCACACACCTTCAAAGATGGTGAGAGCTAGCAGGGTATGAGAGTAGATTGAGAGGAAGAAGGAGTATCTTACGAGAAAGATGTACATCTCCTCACATAATCACTCATATTAGCATAGCTTAGCTTAGTAATTACCATGGTAGAGGAGATGAGCATGCATTGAAGCTTGGCTCTTGGTTGGATTTGCATCCACATGCCAAGAGTGTGTCGATGTAGGCTTCTATCTTACAAGCTTGGAGTAGGTGATGAGCTCTCTCCATTAAAGCTTGGGAAGATATAGTCTTTTTCTTGCTTCTCACATAGACTGTGTGAGAGTGTGTGTGTGTGATAATGCCTTGCAAAAATCAGCCCCCTCTCTCTCTTGGGCGATCCCTCTTGCTATTTGCTCTTGCTTTACCCTCATTGGACCTCCCCAGGCCTAGCCAATGGTAATTAAGCAGTATGAGTGATAGCCTTCTGACATGTGTCCCCCTTTCCCCTTTTGTGAGATCTTTAGGTAATTTAATAATTTAATTAAAATCTCATCGGACCCCTTTGCCTCCTGGCCAATAGGAATCAGGCAAGCCACAGGGCTGCTGAATGCTCATTGGACCCCTTGGGAGACTGTCCAATAGTCTTCTAGAGGCCTTAATTCTCATTGGTTCTTTTAAGAAGTGTTTTTAAATTAATTAAACTAGATTTACTCTAGCCTAATTCTCATTGGTCCACCTCCAAGGCCATCCAATAGGAATTGGGTACACCTTGTGGGCATCTGGGCTAGGGAGCTAACATGTGCCCCTCATTCCCTTTGTGTAAAGGGAGCTTGTGTGTGTGTGTGTGTGTGTGTGTGTGTGGCTTTCTCTCTCATCCCCTACAAGAAAGGCTTGCCCCCTCCTAAGTAGGGATTGCAAAACACTTTTTTGTACACACACAAAGCATCCAATTCCCCTAGGGTTGACCTTTGGACACAACCTTTGAATTTTGGAACCTTAGCATTTTGGAAGTCTTAATGGGCTGAACCTTAGGGTCTTTTTAGCCCATTGTTGCACATGGATCTTTTGCAGATGGCCCCCCCTTTGGATCCCTATTTTCCCTCCTTTGGATCCCTACTGTGGCCGGTCTGCTAGCTTAACCAATATTCTAGTTTTTTCTCCCCTCGCACTTCCCCATATTAAATGATCAGTTTAACATGAGAAAATCATTTAGGAGAATTAGATATTGATTATTATGACAAGCTATTCGTGGGGTGTCCACTAGGAAATATGTAAGATAGCACGCGTGAACAAAATAAGGGATTTATAATTAGGTAAATTTACAAAAAAAAATGTACTTAAATAAAGGGTTTTTTAATTGAGAAATTGAAAATTTTCATGCATAAGGGCTAGTTTTTTCACAAAAATGCATACTTAAGGGGTATATATAATACTTAAAAATATACATTATTTAAATAACTCTTGTTTGCACGTGCTATATGCAATTTTGACATAGTGGACTCCCCCGGTAGCTATCTTGGTTGTTTTCACTTGCATTTTCTTATTTTGTCTAACTTTTTTGAGGTGCATAATGTGGAATGGAGCATGTGAGTGATAGCTTGAAATAAGCATATTTTGGAGGAATGTGGCATACTTTGCAACATGCAATTAGGCTACTCGAAGCTTTCGTGATACCGAAATAGTCGATTTCTACTTGGGCGTGTAGGCAAAAGGGGAAGTCTAAAGGAGTCTTGTAGAGAGAAAGTGGAGCCTAAATCCCACATGCTTCCTTTTTCCCTTGAAAAGTGGGGTACATAAATAAGATGGGACACACTCGACCTAGATATAGATAAACTCAAAAATGCATTTGGGTGTGTCACTCACCTCTGTGTAGCTGTCCATGAAAGAAACATGTGCCGCATTGAAGAGGGAGCTCACCACCACTGCTCAACCACCATGTTGCCGTTGGAGAGGGGGAATAGGGGAACACGCCCGGCACAAACACAAGGGCCTCCCTATAGCTCAGGGTATCCACAGCACCCCTGTCCTCTCCGAAAACACCTTCAAAGAAACACTTTGCACTAGCAGACCACAGCCTGCCCAATTTTCACCGCTCACACACTCCACAAATCCACCACACAACGCACACCTACTGCCACACCACTCAATCTCACTCTCTCACATAAACCACCATCAATCCGAGGGGGCACACACATCCACACAACCAGCACCAAGGGGAAACATGAAAGCAGGAGAAAGAGAAGGGGGGAAGGGGAAACAGCAGCAAGAGGGGCAACTGTGGCTTGATTGCACTTCAAAAAGCATGTACACTGACTTGCACTGCCATCACTATGGCCATTTTAAGAAAAAGTTACAAAGGGGCTAGCTTCCTAGAGAACTCCACTTTGTAGGCTTCAAACGGCACAAAAAAATTCCAAAAAAAAGCCCCTAATTTGATTCAATTTTGACTTTTATAGGGGGGGTCTTCACTTTGGGAAATTGCCCTTCAATTGGTCCACCTGGTACCTAATTTGGTATCTTTGGGAAGGGGGCACCGCCTTGTTCTATGTGCTCTCTTCCTCTCTCTTTTGCACTTGGGAGGTGGGCATTAGCGATGTCGCTATTGCCCCTTGGCTTTTTTCATTTTTTCTTTTTATCTTTCATCTTTTACCTTTTTGTGGGCTCAGCCTTGCACTACTCTATTGGCTTGACTTTGACTCTTCCCCCCTCTCTATCCAAATCCTTTGTCACCTCTCTCTTCTTTTCTCTCTCCTCCTTTGCTCCCTTTTGGACCCGGCTCTTACCTTGCTCTTGCCTTGCCTCCTGCTCTACTGGCCCTTTTGCTCTTTGCTTGGTCCACTTGGCCACCCTCGGGCTTTCTTTCTCTCTCTCCCTTGCACTTTACTACCGTGGGACACCCCACCTTTGCACCTAACCCCTCGGCCAACCCGGCCCTTGCTTCACCTCTGTGGGACCCTTTCCCTTAATAGACCCCGGGGAGGCATTAGCGATATCGCTAATGCTCTCCCCCCCTCTTTTCTTTTTAAAAAGGCCTCTTAAGGCCGTGGGAACGCGCTCATTGGGCCTACCACATCATCAATGGAAATCGTTGCTGCCCTCTTTTCTCACGCGGACGTGCGCCACCGCGCCGCCCCGCCCGATCAAAACTCGCCGCACACAGCGCCCTGCAGGGCCTCGCTCGCCAGCAGAACGCCGACTGGCTTACACCATAGCCAAGCTCATGGGAGCTCCAGGGGAGCCCTTTACACGCTTTAGAAGGGCTCAAACCCTGGCCTAAATACCAAGAACTCCCTCATCCACAGTGCGCATGTGGGTTTACCACCTCGCCACGAGGCAGTTTTACAGCCCATGGCCTCCAAGGCATTGGAAGAATCCAAAAAAACCTCATGAAAAATCTATTTTTTGGTCTCTTTTTGCAGACTCCACTTTGTTGCCGCGGGGTCGGATCTTTAAGCCGCAAAGCCATGCCGGGTCTCCGCTGTATCGGCTCCCGAGATGTTCAAACCTCACCACATTTTGACTCCCCTAAGTTTGTTATCCATGGCCACAAAAAATGGAAAAAATTATCTGCAAACCTTTCACTGCCCAAGACTCCCAACTTGATCGTGTCGTATCTTGCTGACCAAGTGTCCGATTGATGCACCGTCGATTTGTGCTATCTCCACATGATGCACACTACCATCGAGAACCTTGGCAAGGCTAAAAAAGTTCTAGATGGCACATCCCCCAATGCGGTCAAGTGGGCTCAGACCCGGCCCTCGGAAATATTTCAATCAACCATAACTTGCTAACCAGAGCTCTGATTCCCAATCTGAGAAGACAAGCATGCTCTACAACTTGCACACTACACATGTATCCACTACGTGTCCCCAGCTACCCTGTCCATCGAGGATCTGCTACACTCTCTAACTTTAAACTGCTATATCTTGAGCATCGGGGCTCCGTTTGACAAGCCGTCTGGACCGGCTTCTAGAGCACACCAAACACTACATTCTAGAGTACTACTTGGCATTTCAGACACCTTCATCTACCATCCCATCTGGACCATCCTACAGCACTTTTGGCCTATAAAGCCGCTTTAAGCATACATTCTCGCTACCCTTTGGCTGCCTAGGGCCTTGGAACCTGCCCTGGCCTTCTGCATTGCACTTGCCTACTACCTCTGCCTAGCATAGACCGCCTCCTAGCTGCAACTGCACCATCATTGCCCAGCCCATTGTTGAACATTTATGTTCAACCACACATAGGCTTACTGCACTAAAAGTTGCATACCAAGAACAAATTGTATGTACACCATAAACAAACCCTACGTACACTACAAAACCACCTAGTATATGTACAAAAACTGGCATGTGTCACCCGCTCTCTTTGCTCATGCGGGTTGCCTAACCCCTGCTTTACCTGTCATCAACCTCCTAGGTCAAACACTTTGCATTGGTCTCTTTTTTCCACCTGCAACAACCTTGCATAGTGCCACACCAAGGCACAGTTCCAATTGCATATCCAAACCATCAATACCATACTTCTACCACTCCAAGCACTTCTTGGCAAACTACCCACTTGCAACAAAGCATCTCCAAAAACACCTAATAGAGCACCCTCGTGCTCACCACCCAAAGACCTGCTTGTACCATCACTCACACAGCAGACCTAACATATATGACCCGTCCTCCCATCCATGTAAGACTAGATCCTCATCTAGCAGATCCTACACCTGTTTAACGGCACACTGCACAGCGACTTTTATCACCATTCCTTTCAACCACCACTCACAGACCTCCTTACAAAGCTTGGACACTGCCTTGGAATCCGCATCACTTTTCATAGAGGGCACTGACTACATAGGGAGCAACTCTAACTTTGACTCCGCTTTGTTCTTCTCACCTGCCACGAACTCAATTCCAGCATCGTCAAGCTCCTCCTCGTCAATTGGCCCTTCAAGGTCAATAAGCACCACCTGCTTGTCAACTACAATTACCTGCTCTTCTACTACTGCATCATCAAGCTCTGCCAAGGAAGAGAGAAACTCATTCTCTATCACATCCTCCTCGTCCTCTTCCATAGGTACAACTACTCTAGCCCTTTTGGTAAACTTTTGCACCTCTTGCACCACCATGGCATATTCCATAGCTACCTTCATCAACATGGCACTGCACACCATCTTTACCTGCTCTTCTCCACATGTAGGGCTAGATCGCTCCACTTGGTCTTCATTAAGCACTTCAACTTGCACTCCCTGCTGCTCCTCACACACATTTACTCCCTCTCCACTCACATTAGTAAGAGGTCAAACTGATCATACCTGGATTGGGACGACTCGGTCTCCCAACTCAAATCTGCATCCATAGAACTATCATCACTCGACACAGTCTCCTCTTCGGTTTCAAGCTCAAGAATCTCCTCTAGCTTCAGCACTTCAACCTCGTCTGCAAACCGCACTCCTTCCTCTTTACCGCACTCCAATGGAGCTTCAACAGCCGCACTCAAACTCGGCATCACACCCTTTGTCCACTCTGGAACCACCTGCACAACAACTGGAACCGCTTTAGCCAGCATCTTTGGCATAGGAACCACCTTATCTCTCTGTAGCCAAAGAATTCTCTGTTCTTCTTGCACCTGCACTTCTCTTGCACCACCTGCGGCTCGGCTACTACCACATCACACTGCTTTGGTACCATTGCATTTGGCAAACCCTGCCTAGCTTCGTGCTTCTTCAAAATCTTTTTGGTTTGCCCTCTCGCTAGAGCTACCGCCTCCTCATACGACATCAGGCCATCTATCTCCACCTTATCATGTACTTCCTCATGCAGGCAATTCATGAATTTACACAATTTCAAAAAACTGGTATTTTCTGCAGCAGTTACCTTCATTAACTTCCGCCAAAGGACTTCGAACTCTCACTCGAACACTTGAAAATCTCCCTCCAAGCTTTGCTTCAGTCTAGCTTCCGCTTTACTTCATCTAGTTGCGCATCCGCAACAAATTTTCTTCAAACAGCCGCCTCCAGGGCTTCACAATCTACTTTTTTTTCTACACCAAGGCTATCAAACCATAGCTTTCCTTTACCACGAACCAGGAGCGGGAACACCTGCACCGCACCATCTTCTCTTGATAAACCGCTTTCCAATACAAACAACCCGTAGTCTTGGAGCCAAGTTTCCGCATCTCCAACCCTAGTGAAAATGGGAAATCCCACCCAAGCCATCACTAGCATCCCGTGCTCTTCAAAGGTTGCACCTTTGGCATCACTGAAATCATCGCTTTGACTTCAACTAGGAGCATCAGCACACTCCTCCGTGGGGGCACCACAAGATGGAGAGGGGGAATGGGGGAACACGCCCGGCACAAACACAAGGACCTCTCTATAGCTCAGGGTATCCACAGCACCCCTGTCCTCTCGAAAAAAACCTTCAAAGAGACACTTTGCACTAGCAGACCACAGCCTGCCCAATTTTCACCGCTCACACACTCCACAAATCCACCACAAAACGCACACATACTGCCACGGCTTGTCTCCACCCTTACACACACTTGCAACCGCTCAATCTCACTCTCTCACATAAATCACCTTCCGTCCGGGGGGCACACACATCCACACAGCCGGCACCAAGGTAAAGCATGAAAGTAGGAGAAAGAGAAGGGGGGAAGGGGAAACAACAGCAAGAGGGGCAATTGTGGCTTGATTGCACTTCAAAAAGCATTACACTGACTTGCACTGCCATCACTATGGACATTTTTAAGAAAAAGTTACAAAGGGGCTAGCTTGCTAGAGAACTCCACTTTGCAGGCTTCAAACGACGCCAAAAAAGCCTGAAAAAAGCCCCTAATTTGATTCAATTTTGACTTTTATAGGGGGGGGTCTTCACTTTGGGAAATTGCCCTTCAATTGATCCACCTCGTACCCTGATTTGGTATCTTTGGGCAGGGGGCACCACCTTGTTCTATATGCTCTTTTCCTCTCTCATTTGCACTTTGGGGGAGGCATTAGCGATGTCGCTATTACCCGTTGGCTTTTTTCATTTTTTATTTTTATCTTTCATTTTTTACCTCTTTGTGGGCTCAGCCTTGCACTGCTCTATTGGCTTGACTTTGACTCTTTCCCCCTCTTTATCCAGCTCCGTTGTCACCTCTCTCTTCTTTTCTCTCTCCTCCTTTGCTCTCTTTTGGCCCCAGCTCTTACCTTGCTCTTGCCTTGCCTCTTGCTCTACTTGCCCTTTTGCTCTTTGTTTGGTCCACTTGGCCACCCTCGGGCTTTCTTTCTCTCTCTCTCCTGCACTTTACTACCGTGGGACACCCCACCTTTGCACCTAACCCCTCGGCCAACCCGGCCCTTGCTTCACCTCTGTGGGACCCTTTCCCTTAATAGACCCCGGGGAGGCATTAGCGATATTGCTAATGCTCTCCTCCCCTCTTTGCTTTCCAAAAGGGCCTCTTAAGGCCGCGGGAACGCGCCGATTGGGCGTGCCACATCATCAGTGGCAATCGCCGCCGCCTTCCTTTCTCACGCGGGGGCGCGCCACCGCGCCGCCCCGCCAGGTCAAAACCCGCCACACACAGCGCCCTGTAGGGCCCCCGCCCGCCAGCACAACGCTGACTGGCTTACGCCATAGCCAAGCCCAAGGGAGCTCCAAGAGAGCCCTTTACACGCTTTAGAAGGGCTCACGGCCTGGCCTAAATACTACAAACTCCCACCTCCTCATTGTGCATGTGAGTTTACCACCTCGCCACGTGGCAATTTTACAGCCCATGGCCTCCACGGCATTGGAAGAATCCAAAAAAAACTCATGAAAAATCCATTTTTTGGTCTCTTTTTCCAGACTCCCCTTTAGTGCCCCGGGGTCGGATCTTTAAGCTGCAAAGCCATGCCAGGTCTCCACCATGCAAACCTCACCACATTTTGACTCCCCTGAGTTTGCTATCCAAGGCCACAAAAAACGGAAAAAATTATCTGCAAACCTTTCACTGCCCAAGACTCCCAACTTGATCCTGTCGTATCTTGCTGACCAAGTGTCCGATTGACGCACCGTCGATTTGTGCTAGATCCACATGATGCACACTACCATCAAGAACCTCGGCGAGGCTAAAAAAAATTCCAGATGGCACATCCCCCAATGCGGTCAAGTGGGCTTCAGACCCGGCCCTCGAAAAAATTTCAATCAACCATAACTTGCTTACCAAAGCTCCGATTCGCAATCCGAGAAGATAGGCATGCTCCACAACTTGAGCACTACACATGTATCCATTGACACCTGCCTGGGCCACCTGTCCCCAGTTGCCCTATCCGTTGGGGATCTGCTACACACTCTAATTTAAACTGCAATATCTTGAGCACTGGGGCTCCGTTTGACAAGCCGTCTAGACCGGCTTCTAGAGCACACCAAACACTACATTCCTGAGTACTGACTTGGCATTTTATACACCTTCATCTGCCATCCCATCTAGACCATCTCGCAACACTTTTGGCCCAAAAAGCCGCTTTAAGCATACGTTCTCGCTACCCTTTGGCTGCCTAGGGCCTTGGTACCTACCCTAGCCTTCTACACTACACTTGCCTGCTGCCTTTGCCTCTGCATGGCATAGACCACCTCCTAGCTTCGACCAACTTTGGTTGCACCACCGTCATATCATCGCACTCACTTGATCACACACATTCTCTCTCTCCCTCGGCCTCAAACACAAAAAAGAGATAACGCAAGAGAGAAGGAGAGCAAGACAAAAACCATAGATTAGAGAATGACCAAAAACTAAGTTACATACCACTTATGTGGGTTGTCTTGTCCGCATATGGGTGCCCACACTCTAGAGACAGTCAAAGATGTTATCTCTCTCTCCCTCTCTCTATTAAATGTGGTGTGCACCCATCATTGATGATCACCCATGACTACACACGTGGAGCTAAAAAACCCAGCTCATGACTCAATACAGGTAATAATAATATGAATGACACTCAAAGTTAACAGAGGCAGTCAAATCGGCACATAACTAGCCCCTAGCAAAATGTTAACTAACCATAACATTCTCGTCCAAGCTCCAATTGATGAAAAGATCGGCATGCTCCACAACTTGGACCTTGTCCTCCAACATCATCTTTGAACATATGTCCCCACTTGCCCTATCTACTGAGGTTCTGCAAAGCACTCTAGCTGTTGAATTGCCATAACTTTCACATCGTAGCTTCCTTTGAGGAGCCATCTAGACCAGCTTGTAGAGCACCTTGAACACCACATCCAAAGAGACAATCCTAGCACTTGAGATTCCTTTAATTTCCATCCTTATTCACCCTTTTTTCAATTCTCCTAGCCTAACAAACCGCATCAACCATACATCTCTATATCCCTTCAGCTGTAGAGGACCTTCATACCTTCTTTAGCCCTTTAGCTTGCACCTGTAGAAGCCCCAAGATTTGCATTTCCCAGTTCCTATCATTGGCTAGCTTTGGATGCACCAACATGTACATTCTATGGGGGTTTTTAAAATGTTACGAACTAGCCTATTACTGATGCAGATGTACATGATGTACTTCATGTGGAAAGAATTGGGAATGAGGAGTCTAGAGGTATACCAAAATGGGTGGCATATACTTTTTATGATACTAGATTGGATGCACCAATGTCTATTCATACTCATTCAGGTTCTTGCCATGCATCTTATGTGTCAGATTGTTATGCTTTGGTGTTTCTAGTTTATGTGATGAGGAGGAACCTCTTTCTTTTAAAGAGCATAGAATTCAAAAAATTGGATGGCTGCCATGCAATCAAAATATGACCCACTTATAGAAAATGACGCATGGCTTTATGTGATTTGCCTCTTGGAAAAAAGGCCATTGGTAGAAATTGGGTTTACAAGTTGGAACATAATCTAGATGGTGAGATTGATCGCTACAAGGCTAGACTTGCTGCAAAAGGTTATACATAATAGAAAGGATTTTTTATGAAGAAAATTTTTCTCCCACTTGTTATATGACCAGCGTTCATTTTCTATGTGCATTAGCAGCTCATTTTGGATGGAACGTACATCAATTAGACATTGTTACTACTTTCTTGAATGGTGACATATTTGAGGAAGTTTACGTAAGTTAGCCTCACGGTTTGTCAAGAAAGGAAATAAAGTGTGAAAATGTAAGAAATCTTTGTATGGGTTGAAGCAGACTCCTCATACTTGGTATGAGAAATTTGGTACTCATTTGATTAAACGGGGATTTTGTAACAGTTCAAAAGAAAGCTCTTTGTATGTCAAGCATGAGGGTAATGTATTTCTCATTGATGTAGATGATTTTTTGATTACTCGTCCGAAGGAGACACACACTTCTAAATTCAAGGCTAATTTGAATGGTAATTCAAGATGAAATACTTGGGCCTTTTGCATCATTACTTGGACATACAGCTGAAGCAGTGTGATGGAGGTATTGCCTTGTGTCAAACAAGTTACATAGAGAGACATTACTATGTATGTTTGGCCTTGAGGACTGCAAACCTATTGCTACTCCAAAGGAAACTAGTTTAAAATTAAGTCTTCATGATGTTGGTGATCCTGTCGATGTCACTCTTTATCCTAATACTATTGGATGCCTTATTTATGTATGCAATACTAGTCCAAATATTCAGTTTGTAGTCTCACAAGTTAGTAGATTTATGCATATCCCAGGGTCTTTCTACTTGAGTGGCACTGGCACTTTACATCTTGGGTTTTTTAATGCCAAGGGGGGATCATTGTTGCTAGATTTACATGGTTTTTTGAACTCGGATTGGGCTAGTTGTAATGACACATGAGTGTCCACAATTGGTTTTTTTTTCATGCTTGAAAGCTCACACATATCATGGTTGAGCAAGAAGCAACCTACTATGGCCGCTTCCAATTGTGAAGTTGAGTACATGATAGCCTTCACAACTAAATGAGTTTAATAGGACACTTCCAACATCATCTATATTGATAGTTACACTGCATTGGCAGTTGCGAGGGACTAAATTTTTCATGCTCGCACAAAACACATTGAGGTGCATTATCACTATGTCAGATAGAGACTCACAACAAGAGATATCAGCTTGTCTTATGAGCTGACACAAGACAACCTCGTAGATTTGTTCACAAAGGCATTGCATCATGAGAAGTTTGAATCTTTCCACAAAACTTTGTACTTTCTTCCTTTTGTGGATTGATCATGTCCTTAGGGCATGGCACTTCCATACATACTATGTGCTAGCTCTTGTTCATTGCATCACTGCCAAGGGAGATTTTTTATCGTATATGTGGTTACTGCAGTGATGTGTGTGAATACACTTAGGACCATTGAGGCATTCTTTCCCTCACTAGGAGGTTTTTCCCGCATGCATTGTATATACCCATGATTCTAGGGCTAAATTATCTTTCTATTGTGCACTATGTGATACACTCTCTATTGTGTGCGTTGATCTTCTTCATCTTCTCCAAGTTATGTGTGTTTGCTTGCAACCAACATAGGGTTCTTAACAAACTTTGAAACATAATTGAATAGAATGTACAAGATAGAAAGGAAACTCCATATAGTTCATTAATACTTAAAAGGAGGGATATTACATCATTCATTTGGAGTGCCCATAATTTTCTCAACCACTTCTTGGTGTCTTTGTTACGCATAAGGAAACTCCTCAACCAAGAGGGAGTGTGCTATCACCTCAGGGTTAGTCAAGACCATAGAGGCATGTATCCCTATCTGGGGCAAGAACCTTGAAACAAAATCCAATGCCAAATGCAGTGCATGCTAAAGATCTATGCACTAGGAAGAGAAGATGAGTAGTTAGGGCAATGATACTTAAGCACAAGAATTTGCACAAGTCTTTCAAAGACCATGTCATGAAATGAGATTGGGGAGTGAATTCATTGTGTACAATGTTGCAAGGGTGTAATTTTCCAATGTAGTATGCAAGGGAGTAGGATGGTCCAAAGGTCATCCACTTGCCCCCTATCCACGCTGAAAACTCATCAAGCTCTAGGACATCCTGACAAAAAAAATCAAGGGTAAGAAAAGGAAAATTAAGATAAGAACAAAATTTTTGAAATTAGGATAGAATTTACCCTTTGTTCCTTGTCCTCCTCCTCTCTTTCGCCCATCCAAGTCAATGCATGACTTCGGGACATCCACAATCTTTGACTCATTAGAGGGAGGGTTTTACACTAGAGTAGGTGTCCTTGTAGGTACAACCTTGGCTTGCATGGCTTGAAAATATTCCCATGTCATGTACAATGGCTCTACTGCCAAAACTTTCTCACACACAAGTGCGATAGTGTTAGTGGAAAATTCGCCGAGAGAAGGAATCTTCCTCTCAAGGGCATCTAGCTTGGAGTCTAGGGGAAATTAGGTATTATTGCATAGCACACTCAAGAAATCCTCCATGCACAGGCCGAAGGATTTCTCCAAGTCATGCCAAAAAGAAACTCCTCCCCATCCACTACCAATGATGATAAGAAATTGATTATCTACTTCTATGATGGCCTCATCTATTAGTGGAGTATCCTATAGAGTGGCACTAGTGCTAGCCACAACAATGGGGTTTTTCACCACTTCATCAATCCTCCTACTGTATTCACGAAAAAGTGCCTAGCCTTTGGCCGAAGGGTTCATGGGACACACTTAGGCTCCTTGGCATCCTTGATGATGGAGCCAACCTGCAGGTGTGGCAGTTGCACCCCCTCCAAATTGGGTTTCTTTTTGAAAAGGAAGATGAAGGTAGCCATGAAAAAAGGGTACTCCACCCCCAATGGATAATCAAACCCCAAAGGTGCTAGCACTAAAGAAGCCAATGACATGCATCGGCAGTAATTACTAGGAATTGTCTCAATCGCTTAGAGAAGGGGTGATCTCCTTTGTGGATGTAACACAAGAGGTCACAAGGCCCCTATATTCTTGCATGTGGGGGATCGTTATAGCATATTTCATGATGAGCTCCTCCATGAATGCCAAAATCTTTGCAAATGCGTCCATGTGGAGGGCAACGGTGGTTGCAAGATCGGGGAGACAAGTGAAAAGTGTGTGAAGGTCCAACTTTACCTTGTAATTGGTGTCCTTAATGAAGAGGGTGAATTGTGACAAAGGGGTGGATGTGGGTACAGAGACAGAGGTTGTGGATGCATCAAATGTAAGAGTAACAAAGCTATAACAGTGATAGCATAGTTCCATCCATGCCCCAATAATCTTGGACCATCACTTTGTCTTCCGTTGTCTTTCTAATCGATGAACATTTAACATAAAGTGAAGCAATGAATGTCAAACTTTGATGGACCAAAACTTTGGTGAAAATATTCTCACCTTGTGACCTTGAAGACAAATTGGCCTTTCTAAAGGTCCTTAAAACCCATAATGGCTAAATG
This sequence comes from Adiantum capillus-veneris, assembly GCF_014529385.1. Taxonomy (NCBI): domain Eukaryota; kingdom Viridiplantae; phylum Streptophyta; class Polypodiopsida; order Polypodiales; family Pteridaceae; genus Adiantum; species Adiantum capillus-veneris. Next base: position 123,995,652 of record NC_140959.1, read on the forward strand.
TTTTTTCACATTGTTGAGAGTCCAATGCTTGTTCGCTTGGACACATTTCAAATTATCATTGGGTATCTTCATTATAATATCAAAGCTTTCAATAGATCCATATATGCACTATAAGGGAGTCCACACTCCAAGATTGCACATCCAATGATCATAGCAAAATTGTTTGTACAAGGAGGTGCAAAATTTCGAATAGTTCATCCCAATACTTGATGCTCCAACCCTACAATGATACCTATCTCTATTGTGTTAAAGTTATGGAATCTCAAGTGAACTAACTAATGTGATTCCATCATTTATTTTGATGTTTACATATTTATTTTACTTATTTCTCAAAGTCTAGGGGTAGGGAAATTTACTTTGATGGGTATATATGCAACCCATTGTTCCCAGTGGATTGTATCAATTATTCATCACCAAGGTTGATTGATTCAAGGCTCTCTCTCTCTCTCTCTCTCTCTCTCTCTCTCTCTCTCTCTCTCTCTTCTTGTTCTCTACCCTTCCGCATTGTTGACTTTGACATTGTGTCAGAGCCTTGGCAGAACTAGTAGTTCTTATTGAGAAGAAGAAGCATTGAAGAGTTTCCCCTCCCACATCATCGGTGCCATCTAACCCCCCCCCCCCCCCCCCCCCCCCAATCTGCATCCAACATTTTAAAATGTTGGCAACTTCCCATTGCTTCTCTCCGTGTGTGCCAAACTAGCATTGTCGCTAGCATTTTAAAATGCTAATGTTTGTAAGCACTTGCAAACCTTCTCTAGCACTACCCCCACTCATTGGCCCACCTATGTTTTGGAATGCTTGATAGGTGACCCCTCTTTTTTCTTGTGGAGAAAAGCGTCCTCCCATCTATTGATGCATAACCCTTAGAGTTTTAAAACGCCAACCTGTGTGCTATCGTTGATGGTGCGAGAGGCCCTCTTAGGCAACAAGATCACTTGAGATCCCTACATTTTAAAACACCACCCATTTACCCCACCTAGATGGTGATGTTCTCTCCTTTCCTTGCAGTGACCCCCCCCCCCCCCCCCCCCCCTTCCTCTCACTCATGAACTGAGCATTTTAAAAACTCTATAGGTTGTGAAGTATTAGGTACACTTGTTTTGGTGGCTTGAAAGGAGGGATCTTGGAGCCCAAGCGAGGGGCATCTAAAGTGGGTTTCTCTCTAGATAGGGAAGTAAGGAAGATGCTTTGCAAAGGGAAGTGATGAATAATTTTTGGCAGCTTGGGTTGTGTGGCCACCCCTTGAGGTGCAAGAACTTGCAAATTTTAGATCTTGCAACTTCAATATGGCACCCCCTTGCTCAAGCGCTAGCAAAAAATTGAACGGAAATAAGTACGCCCACCATTGGAACTTGATTATGTGACTCTGGTTCTCACAAAAAGTCTTATGGGGCATAGTTCATAGCTTGGAGCCCTATCCTATAAGAGATCCTAACAACAAGTACATATGTCTTCAAGGTGACAAGTATAAAAAATTGTGTGTCAATTGGGATGCTTGTAATGCGAAGGCAATGTCGACCATTGCAAAATATCTTACAAAGGAAATGTCTCCAACCATCCAGACCTTGAAGATTGCTGATGATATGTGGTTCAAGCTCGTTGGAATGCTTGATCGGGATTCTACGATGCAGGCAAACATCCTTATTGGACAGTTATTTTCCATCCAAATTCCATGCAAAAGTTCCATGCAATCATTTCTTATGAAAGGTAAAGTTATTCATTATCATCTATTGGCATATGAAAAGTTCACATACAAGTACTCAGCTAGTTACTTTGGTTCTCAAGAGGCATGAGGTATATGAAACTGTGTCTAGGACACTTTGGCTACAAATCACACAAGAAAACATGGAATTTGATGATGTTGGGCTCTTTTCTCATTGAGTAGGAAGACATGTTGATAACTCAAGGAAAATTTCAAATTTTTGACAATGGTGTGGGAGCACTTGCTACTTTGAATTCCAGAAAGGATACCAAGAACCGTTGTTACAACTATGGAAAGCATGATCATTTTTCTAAAGATTGCAGATCCAAAGGAAAAGATAATGGTTCTACAAAAGTTTGGTTTTAGGGTTGCAAAAAAACACACACAGCTTGGAGAAGATGAAGGAAAATTAAGGCACGCAAAAAGAGTGCTTTTCTTAGTGTGCAATGAAAAGATAGATAGCCCTAGAGTGATGGGCGTATATACAATGCACAAGGGCAAAAACCTCCTAGTGAGGTAAAAAATGCACGGCGGTCCTAAGTGTGTTCACACACATCACTACCACATGTCTATGGTAACAAATCCCCCCTAGGAGTGATGCGGTGAATGAGAGCTAGAACATAGGGTATAGGGAAGTGCCATGCCTGGGGAGAAGGAGGAGGACCTTGTTGGGGAGGTGGGAATGGAGAAGAAGGGAGAGGATCTTAGTTGGTGCTGCAATGCAGAAAGGAGAAGGTGGATAATCCTTGCGTGGCATTATGAGGTGGGGAGGGTAAGAGACATGAGTTTCCTTGGTGCTATAACGGAGGTGGTGGTAGAGAGAGAGTGTTGGATTAGAGGGTGAGAGTGATGGTTGTTCCAACAAGGAGGGCTTGGGAAATGGGTTCTAGAGAGAGAAATTCACTTTTCAAGTATGGGATAGGTTGGGGGGGTGGGGAGGTGGAGGGCTTTGTAGAAAACGGTGTTTTAATTTTTGAAAATTTTTCAATTTAGGGATTTTTGGTTCATGTTTTTAATGTTTGGAGGTCAAAAAATGTTTTTTTAACCATAAAATAGGTGTGGGAGGTTCTAAAGAGATAAGATTTGAATTTTGAAATATTTTCAAATTTTCAAATTTTTGAGGTTTTTTCAAAACCGGGTCAAAAGTGAGGGAAACTTGTGTTCCCCCGACCCCCCACTTTCTCACTAGGTAAGCGTCCATTAAGAACTGTAAGAGTACTTTGTCCCCCTACTATTTTGAGAGCATAGAGTGTATCCACTACCCTCTTTCTATTGTCTGGCCTCTAATTAATCTTAATCCCAAAGAGCCCCTATAGGGTTCACATTTATCCTAATGTCTGGGATAGCAAGAGTAAGAGTTGGAAAGACATTGACCGCCTCATTGCCCAATTTCTCCTCAATGACACTAAAAGATTGTTGATCAATATAGCTATTGAAGGGCTAGGCAATATCGTAATGTCGATCTCTGAATCTTGTTTTGAGTGAAAAGCTTGTCAATGGCCCACGAGAAGACACTTTTGCAAACCAAAAACCAAAGACATCCATCACACTCTAATGTCCAAGGATGATTGGTTCTCCCCCCTCAACAAGAAGTGGGCTAAGCAATGATCAAAAGTAAGATGGTTGACAGTTGCAAAGAACATTTGGTCTCCATAGTGGCCGTTATCAATGAAGATATTTATGTGGAAAGGGTTTTGTATATAATAGTGGAAGGGGTTATAAGCTCCTCTTTGAGCTGCTTCCAATGTTGTTCTCAAGCCTTTTTCATCCAAGGGGCCGAGAATTTGATCACTTTCTATATGCTCCAATCAAAGAGTTCCTAAGCTTTAGGTTTTGTTAAACTAATATCTTTATTGATTTTGCTCAAAGCTTTCTTCATAAGCCTTCTAAACAGCGGATCTTTGAACAGGTGTGCCCCAATAACAAGTAGATTATTACTCCCTTTGGGGGCCTGCCCCTCACCTTTAACTTTCTTGAGCTTCATGTGTAAAGGAAGTTGGTCCGACATGCTCTGGTTGATCATGTTCTGTCCTTTCTCTTTTCCACCATATTAAAGTCACCTATCAAAACCCACTCTCCTTCAATAAGGGAATCCCTAAGGTGCATACACAATTTGGCTCCATCCTTGGCATCCATGGACCATATATGTTCACTATGGTTATAAGTTGATCTGCCCACATGACTTTGACTCCTAGGACTCTCTCAAAGAGGTGATTATGGACCACTTTGGGCTCCAGGTCCTTGTCCACAATAGAGACAATCCCGTTAAACTCATCCAATCCCTCTCCATAGAACACCAGCTTCTTCCCCAATGCCTATTTTCTTTTGCTACGAGCATCTAGATAATGTTCTTGGATGGCCTAGAAATTCACTTCCTTATCCTTTCTAACATCCTCCCAAAAGAGGGTGTGCTTATTTCTAGTCTTCAATTCTTTCATGTTCCATGATTGTATAGCTAGAACTTCCATCATTGGGAGAGTAGGACAAATTCCTCAACCTCCAATGCCTGCCCAATCTCCCTGACCCTGACTATAGGAGAATCCAGAGGATCACCTTGGTCAAGGGACTTTTTTTTCTTGAATCAAGTTAAAGGGGTTGTGAAGTGGGATGAAACAAGTTCCGCTGTTAAGTTGATCAGGGGGTGGATACAAGCCTTTCCCTTTCGAGTCTCTAGTCTCTCTCGCCACTGTTTTCACACTTTTGACCCTTTTTAGACTTGGGATTTGTACAATTGACAAAGTTATTATAGTCATAGGCTTATGTGTAGACGCAGTAAAAGCAAGGGCATTCTTAGAGCATGGCCTTTGGGGGATATTCATTGTGGATCTCTGTTTCTCCACATTTGTCTCTTGTAGTTTGGTGGCCTCTTGGTTGCAAACCATAGCCTCTTTTTCCTCCCCTACTCTTGTCTCTTTGCTACTCTTTAAGTGTTCCTCGCTCCCCGTCCCAGTTGTTCCCTTGGTAGTGTTCTATATGCCACCTCCTGATCTGGAGTCTTGCACTATGGGATCGGTATTTATTTTTGCCTTCATGGGGAATTCCTTTGCAAAGTACCCAAATCTATTACACTCAAAGAAAGTCCCAAAGTACATTCCAAAATTGAGTGGAATGTAATTAACCCAGATCCCACATTGATCACCATTCTCTTTGGTGGGACCTTAGATAAATTCCACCCTATGCACACCCTATTCAAGGATCTAACAAGCCCCGTCTTGTTTGGGACAAATGGGGGGGTGCCTAGCTGACTAGACAACAACCTGATATTATCCCATAGCTAGCTAGGCAACCCTACAAATTCAACCCAAACTAGATGGATCCCCTGGAGGGATTTGGTGCAATTGAAAATGGGTTCGTAGGGTACTACACAGATAGTTGTCATGTTGAACAGGAGGGGACCTTTCTCCAGAATCTTTGAGATGTTGGAGTCCTCCTTGAACCTAACTAAGCAGAAGCCCTTAGCGAGGTAGGAAGTATTTTCTACTACTTCTCCATGTCCAAATTTGTGGACTTTGAATCCCTTGAATTATCTTGTACCTATTGGGCACTCTCCAACTGAATCCAAATACAAGTGTAAGCTTACCTTGCCATAGTGACCGCCTCTGCCACCTCCACTTGGTGCAACAAAGACTTCTTGAGAGCACAATAGTCTTGATCCACAAGCCCATCATCGATAATTCCAGTGCTATTTTCTTGTGAGCTGGTTCTTTTGTTTCCATTGGGGCTGGCCTCTATTTTCTTGTTCACTTCTTTTAGTTCTTCTTCTAGTCAAGCCTTGGTACTTTTCATCTTTTCCTAGCCTCCATCACTAACTACCTCAGTGGTTTTGATGGACCCGTTGTCCAAAGGGATAGGACCCTTCAAAATGCTAGCAAAAAGATGCCTCGTCTGAGGGATGGTAGAGCCCTTATTTGAGGCTTCTCATGTTTTTGTGTCCATGAATGACGAGCATGGCTCCAATCCGCCCCCCTTTTCCATAAACATAACCCCATCACAAAGGGGCAATTTCCTATCCACAACCATAAGCAAAAACTTAACAATGTCCTTCTCCATGGGTGAAGCGTTTGACAACATGGTAGGCACCGCGAGCAAGCAATAAAAGGCTAAAAGGAGGAGCAGGCAAGCAACACCAAGGGACCAGCTCCTTGGAAAGACCCTAAAGCAAAAAGAGACTAAAGTCACAACAAACAAGCATTGAAAATAAAAAGCAGCCACGCCAAAGATAGGATAATTAGCGCGCCTAACACAGCTCAAAGGCGAGCATAAAAGATAAAATTGCAACAAAAAAGCTCACTATAAAATAAGTGTGCCGAATATAACTTTGTAGTGGGTGCAAGTAAAAGGGGAGGATGTTGGTAGAGGCGAGCCCACAAAGGACACAGGATGAGCTCCAAGGTCCAATTATTTTCATACGCCCCCCTTGTCTCAACAACCACTGTCGAAGCAAAAACATCAAGTTCTAAAGCTAGGATTGATTGGATGAGGCGGCTTCACCCACCTATTGTGTGGGTGACAAAACACTCTAGATGGTCAATGTTGGGGGCAATAGTAGCATAGCCTAATCAAACCAAGACCAACAAAATTATCAATCCTAGGATTGGCAACCCGGCTAGGGCATGGAAGCACGAGCATCGGATGTATCAAAATGAGAGGATTCAAGAGTATGCTCATCCAATGCAATAGAGGTTAGTCATACATCACTAACTCTAATCACATCATCAACCAAGCATCTCCTATGCACATTAAGCCCACCAAAGTCCGATTTACCATAGACTAGAATCTCTAAACACGCTCTTGACAAGCACACACTAATTGCATTGGTGTTGGCCTCTCCAATCACCACATGCCAATCAAGGCACTTCATTTGTTAGCTGCAAGCTAACTCGGATACCATTTTTTGGAGCTCTCATTGTAAAAACACTTATTATTTCGATAAATTGGGAATATTCTAACTCCTATTTTTTGGATAAACCTTGTAATTGATGAGCCAGGGCTACAAGCTTCCAGATTGTATCAACCTGTCTTCACCCATCTTTAGTGAGAGCTCCCATATTATTAGTTTTGACCATCAAAAACCTTGGCTAAGGTATAAAAGCCAATTTTTGTAAGTTAATTTTAAGTTTTGGATAATGAAATGCACTACGTGAGCTAACGGCGTCCACTTCTCTTCTTCTTGTGCTTCCTAATCCCTCTCCGGTTGTCACATTGTAGTCGCACATGTTGCATTGCAACCGCAGGTAGAGCTCTATGCATTGATGTAAGCATTTCACAGCATTTTGTAGCTTTTGGCATCGCCAACCCACGGCCTAATTTCATCATAAGTAGGAATTTACACTTCAAAATCCAAAACTAAGCATAGGCAGGTATTTGGGCATCATTGCTAAGCATTTAGGTGCATTCTAGGTCAAAAACGACTAGGCCAAAAATCCACTGCTGTTAATAATCGCAATTTTTTCACTTGACCTAAAGTGGGATTTGAGACCATAAGCATGTATGCTTAGGTCCTATAAACATGTCCTAGAAGTTTTGTTACGTTTGGATGTCGTTTGATGCTGTAGCGGATGTGATTTGTTTGCCAATGAGCAATTTCCTTTTGGTGATTTCAGTCACTTGAGTGTATCTTGAGTTAGATTCAAGTTCTTTGTTGTTTTTTGAGAGATTGACAACCTCTTGTAGTCTCTATGCACTAGTCGAGTCAGCTTCGTCCCATGGATTGACAATTTAATCGTGCTTCTCCGCTAAATCTGCAAGAAGATAGGAGTAAGGTTAGACACCCGTCCCACATTTGGTACCGCTGCTGGGGATCAAAGAGACCTAAATTAGGAAAAAACACGAGCGTCTTGTGAAGTTATCCTTTAACTTCCTCTATGATCTCCTAGAGTAAAAACTTTCCTTTTAGAACCGCATAGCTTAAGATAGTCGTCTTTTGTTGTGTAGAGATAGCTTGGAGGTAAGTTGTACTTTCTGAAAGTCTTTAGAGTTTTAGGATTGTAGTACTGTAGAACTAGATTAGAATTTTGAGGATGATTAATAGATGAGACAAGTCTTAAGATCAATGCTCAAAAAACCGTAAAATACAAGAAAACGAGTATTTGTGGACACTTTCACAACCCCATTGCATGAGAACCTACGAGTAGGGTAAGTAGGATCCGAGGTGGATTTTAGAACATTTCTCTCTCCGAAAGAATCATTGTGAATTGTTATTTGAAGTTGCTGAATTTCAGGTCTACAGCTAGAAATAGCATAAAAAGACTCCAAACCACTAAATCAGACTGGAGAGTATGCTTAAAAGTTCTATGAACCAGTGGGTAAGCTCAAGGACATATTGAGGAATCAGGTTGCAGACGAGGAATTGGCAGCTTGACAGAAGTTGCAATCAAGTCAAGTGGGAAAAATTGACCACAAGTCAATCCAAAGGTAAGTACTCTATCCAGGGCTTCACAAGTCTTTATGAACCTTAGATCTGGTCGTGTACTAGGAAATCAAGGCATACTTGGAGAAACCTCCAGTAGAGTATCCACTGAAGAGAGTGTGAAGCAAGGCAATCCCTTGCAAACTATCCTTGAAGAAGTCTCACACTTTTTCATATTCAACATCTGAAATGTCTTCCTACTCGACTCACTCAAAAATCGGGACGACAATGCACTACAAGCATATACTCTCATTTTATAAGACTAATCGCCATGGAGCTCAGGCTTATCTGGATCCTAACAAAGAGTATGCTATTGCATTGATGACCATGGTATTGAGTTCGAAGAGGAAATCAGGGCAAACAAACAAGGAAAAATGTACATGGATACAAATGGAACTCGGTATTTACAAGTCGAAAACCCTGACGTGATAGACAAATGAGGGTTAGAAGTAAACACCATAATTCTAGATATGGCAGTAAAAGAAGACCACCAACTTTAGAATTCGAGGGATACGATCAAGTTGATTTGAAACCTTTGAAATGGCTTAGTACAGACAATCCTAGGATCGGAGTCTATTGTTGGGAGGATAGAAACGTCAAAGATCTTCCGTGGACGTCGCATGCCAAATCAGGACAACTAACACCCATGAAGATCATCTATATCTTCAAGATCAAGGATAAGGGATCATCAAATCTACCAACCTACCTGTTTAGAGATTACTATAACAACAACTTTGTTACAATGACTTTTGAGGAGGTGGAACAAACCAAATACCAAGCGTATCCCATAGGGATTGGATATTGGGCCAAGGGCCAAAAACTATTCCAAGAGATGAACAACGTGAGAGATCTTCTGAGAGTAATGTTAAGAAACCAGAAACCACCTCATCACGAAGAAAACCGGGCGACACTATAGCTAGTCCACGGCTACATGATACTATGCTCTGTGCACTTAGTATTTTGTTGTACATGAGATAAAGACCATAAATTTTATAAAATGAGTTGTTGGAAATCTTTGTGTACAACCCATACAAAGCTGGTGTAATCAATTCATATGCTGCGTATTAGTCATATCAATGGTGTTTTGAAAAACCTCCTTTTTTGAGACACCACCACTAGAAGATTTGTTAAAGTTTTAAAACATATATTGAATTTTTGAGAGACCATGTCTAGAAGTTTTATTGAACCATGTATTGATGAAAATGTGGCATGTCAATATAGATTTTTTGGCACAAACATATGTTCTTTGACGCTATGCTATACATGACTAGTTATGGTCTTATGGCCATAACTACTCCCAATATTCTTTAGGTTTTTTAATAATCAAATGTTAATTTGGTTGTCCTACGTACAATAGTGTATTTGAAACTTGATAGTGTTTTAAAATTGGGACTAGCTATTTTCTTGTACTTGAGATTAACTTGACCAATTTTATGATAAGAGTTGTTGGTGCTTTTTGTGTTTAGATATTATATTTTTGGTTGGCACAATCAATATATATAGTGCGTAGTAGCCACATCATTTGGTGCGTTTTTTAAAAATCCATCTTTATGAGCTTTGATTGATGTTCTAAAGTATTTCTTTGATACAATTTCTTTTGCAACAATCAATATTGGAAGTTTTATAATAAAAATTAATATAGAAAAATCAAACTTGGGTGCTAGAATCATTAGATGTTATCTAAATTAAGGGCCAATTGAGCTTTAAAAAAGTAGATAGCACAATCCTGACACACAAATTTAGCATTTGGAAAACATGATTTTCCGAATTTATCTAAAATGGTGTTCTAGAGTGGGTTGCTTGCCAAAGTATATAATGTGCTTGAGAGGCTTCCTCACTGGGATGTTGTCTCATGGGTACTCCGGGAGTGCACTATTGACAACCCTCTATATAACATGCGTTCAGAGGATATTTGAAAATCCCCTTACTACAAATGTTTGTACGAATAAAATGACCCTTATTTTAGGAAAAGTTTCCAAAATCAAATCTAAAAACCCCTTTTGTTAATGTATCTCTGTTTTGCCAGTGAAGAGGCTAGTCTTCTAGAGCTTGATATTTCTCATGATGAAGTTGGACCCTCTGCTCAATCAATGTAATAGGCATGGCTGCCTATTACGAGGCTGTGCTCAGAAATGCAAGAGAGAGAAGCACCGCACATCATTAGAGAGAGAGAATGAGAGAGAGAGAGATGTTCACTTCTGCAGCCATAAGTGATTGGATTGGTTATTGTTGAATGATTACAAAGGTCACAAGAGGCCCTTCATATAGGTTAGTCATGTCCCCTCGCTTCTCATGACTCATGCCTCTTGGCATCCCCCCATTCCTAGGTAAGGTTCCCACTATACGGCCAAGGCATCCTAACGGCTAACACTTGGCACACACCGGCTTATGCCGTAACACTTGGCACGCACGGTGGACATGTGCGAACTCACAGTGTTCATGAGTCCCTTGGTTAGAAGTCAAGTGCCTTATGTGCATGTGCTTTGTTTTAAAAGATTTTTTTACAAAACATTTTAGGTATAGCCAAGGCAGAGTACCCCAAGTGCAAGAAGTACATTTCCAATATCATGAACAAGAAAAAAGGAAATCATGTCTTTTTCACAGCACAATGGTAATCGCAACATCGCATGGTCCTCTTTGCTGCATAACCGCAAAAACTTTTGACCATCCCTTCATGAATTTGATGCCTGGTCATAGGCGCTCCATTCGCTCTTCATCGATATGTCCCTATGCCACATCAACCTTCATCACTCGGACATCACCACCCTCGGTGCAATTAAAAGAGGAACATGGAAGTTTGAGACTTCGAGCACAATGAATAACAAGTACAAGGATTTCCCCATCGCAGCATTGTTACCTGCACCCCTCAAAATCCGCATCTCCACAATTTACTCTTCCACAACACTTTGCTCTCGTGTCGTATATCATGCATCCCTGCTCGCATGAGTATCCTATTGCTTTCTTAATTCCGCACAATGACACCTCTCTGCCTTGTACAATAGTCCCCAATTCCCATCCTTATTCAGATAGACGCCTCTCCCTTGCTCACGAAATCCCAAACATCCTCAACCACTTGCAGCTCTACTTGTGATTGCTCACGGCCTTGCTCACCTCAAGGAGGATTCTATCCCCTGCTCTGGCTTGGCGGCTCTGCCTTCTGCACTCGAGCCCTTTCTTCTTGTCTGCAGTGCCCCCTTAGTGACCCCAATCATTGGAGGCCCTCATCCCGTCTGTACTGTGTAACCGTAGGCTGCAGCCCCCGTCTTCCCTCTCAGATGCCGGCCCCCCTTCCTCTTTCCTCTGCCAAGGCCCTGGTATGGCGGCCCCTTTTGCACCTCGTCCCTTTCTGCTCTTCCAACCCCCCGTCGATGGCCCCTGACAGCTCCCATGCAAGGGGTGTCCCTCCTCAAGCAGCGCCACCTGGTGCTCCTTCTTGCAGGCAGCCCACCATCGTTGCCCACTCCCACAGCACCCACTCATTGTACCGCACCGCCATGGCCGTCACCGGCCATCCTGCACTTGTCGCAGGTGCCAGGCTTGATCATAGAGGAACCGCAACTTGCAATTAGCTCTGCTCACTGGTCTGGCAAAGCTGCGCAACTGAACCCGTACTGCATTTGAAGCTTTGCTAATGAATTGATCGTCTGCTGTCCTTTGCTGCACAGGCACCGCATACCCGGCTACCAATTGCATACGGTACCGCACAACCTCGCCATGACTCACCTGCTAGCCCGCACACTGCACCTGACAAAAAATTGCACAGTAAATGTCTGCATAGCAAGGACTCCAGGACTCCGCATGGGCCCACCAAAGGTATCCCCTACAGTCCGTCGGACGAACATGATCCGCACCAGCTAGCCATAAACATGCAGCCGCATTAACTTCATCGTCACCAATGTTGCACTCTTCGCAAACTTCCACATCATTCTGGAAAGTCATATTAAATACCCCGCAGCACTTTGAAGTTCGGTGACTGAGACTCGCGATGCCTTCCAACGGCTACTGTGGAAATCCTGGTCTTCAAATGAATGGAATCTACATGACCAAAGACCACCCTTGCCCGCCTGCACAACTGCTTCCAGAAAACCATCCTCTCATAATTGTCATCACCCCCAAGAGGGAAAGGTGGCGTGTCTCCAGGCACTCATCATCACCCATTATTTTTGAAATTCCCAAATGATTGTGCATGTACGAATAGACTCAAGTAGTAGCATATGCGCCTCCTTCATCACCAAGGATGGAGATTCGATCAACTGCGTGGTCGCCAAGTGTAATAGGTGTGGCTGCCTATTACGAGGCTGTGCTCAGAAATGCAAGAGAGAGAAGCACCGCACAGCATTAGAGAGAGAGAATGAGAGAGAGAGAGAGATGTTCACATCTGCAGCCATAACTGATTGGATTGGTTATTGTTGAATGATTACAAAGGTCACAAGAGGCCCTTCATATAGGTTAGTCATGTCCCCTCGCTCCTCATGACTCATGCCTCTTGGCATCCCCCCATTCCTAGGTAAGCTTCCCACCATAAGGCCAAGGCATCCTAACGGCTAACACTTGGCACACACCGGCTTATGCCGTAACAATCAAAAAGCTTAACTGTTAAGGAAGAAGCATCATTAAAATAGCAGGTGGAAGAGGAGACAAAAACCCCAGAAGATATCAATGAGGCATGGCATCAACAAGCTCTACCCTTTTCTCTCATCAAATTTGAAGTACTCTAAATAAAAGAGAGACTACTCAAGGATTTCCAAGCCAACCCAGCACCACTGGCACATCCCAAATGGCGGGATATCTAGATGAATCATCACTCCATGTATCTTATCTTGTATACAAATGTGCCAACTCATATCAAACAAGATCCTGTGTAGTTCTTGGTACTAAGAGTTAGAAGTTGGCAGCAACATTCTTTACTCTAGTAAAAGCGGCCGACTTGGCTTAACTACCCCAGGTTTCCACCACCTTCAAATAACAAACCCACAAAAAGATACATGGTAGAAACATTTCCTTCGACCATTCAGTTGTTTTGTGGAATTCCGGATTTAGCATGCATCATGCTGGTAAAGATTACAAAAATGCTCCTAACCTGTTTGCAAAGTTTTCACCGTGCATAACAAATAGATGTAGCATAAATGTCCTTTCTCAAAGGTGCTACGGCTTATGCTATGATATATCAGGCTAGCCCTTGGAAGAAGTGCTTCACGGATTCTATGCTAGGGTGATGTTTCTACCATCCTACTATGTGTAGACATTTGAAGAAGCATTCTTCACTTATTGATCCAAGATCTTTGGCCCCATCATCACCAATCTACGAGCAAGATTTTTCAATTATTCCACAATTGAGCAAAGAAATAAAGTAACCATGTAGTTTATATCCATTGAAAATAAAGAACTCCACCTCAAATACCAACAAGGTCTCGAGCAGCATGCACAAAGGACAATGGCAAGGAATCCCGACCACTACTTAGCGTTGCGTTGCAAATCACACAGGCAAGGAGGGGGGGAATGTTATCCACTCAGCTAACAAGAGCCAGAGAAAGAGCATCAAAAGGGACACCACTCATTTTTTTAAAACCAATCAGTTGTATAAAACCCCTTTGTATTACTGAAAAATCTCGCAAAGTCCAAATCCATTGTAAGATTATTAATGTTGCAAACGAGTCTAAAGAGGTTGAGGGTCCCCAAGGGTGTCATCATATGCAGTTTTTAAGCTTTGTATTGACCCCAAATAGCTAGGAATCCATTCTTTGAACCTTGGCTAAGGTATAAAATCCAACTTTTGTAATTAAAAACCTAAGTTTTTGGATAATGAAAGTAAGCGTTTGCTACAGAAGCTCAACGTGAGTCTACTATTTCCTTGATTCTTTGTGTCTCTCTCGTACGGTGTTGCATTGGTATTCCGAGCATACCAACGCATTCGCAAGTGAAAGCTCTTCCATTTAATGCAGGTTTCTTGTGATGAAAGTATGATTTTAGTCATGCTATCTACAAGCTGATTTTGCTCCCTATGCACCTTACACGCACCAAAACTGGTTTTTAACCTTAGGAATAGGTAGAGCACGTCTAGAGAAAATTGTAGAGCACGTCTAGAGAAAATTGTAGAGCACTTTGGATGCCAAAACTGACGGACCTAAAATAGGTTGTTTATCTTAAGCGTGATTTGTCTGAGTTTTAGAAATGGCGTTTGAGTACACAAGAGTGTTCGGGGTACTCTGCTCATGCTAGGCATAAAGTTTCGTTGTATTCAAAGACTTGGAGCTATGTTAAATCATCGGGTCAAGCTTGCAGTAAGGAAAGTGTCTTTTGATGTCTGACACACATTTGAGAATGAGATAGGTAGGAACGGTTTAGATTTGGGTTTTTTGAGAGATTAGCTATCTCTTGTAGCCTCCATGCACTAGTCGGGTCATCTACATCCCACGGATTGACAATGTTTATGTCTATGGTTCTCACTTTGCTAGCATCGATATAGTGAGGCTTGGAAGTCGGCCGACAAGTATATGTCTTATGAATTAATTTTTCTTGAGTCTTCTAAGTCGGTGGTTGTATAGGACCAGCACAGTCAATACCCCACTTAGTCCCATCAGTGGTCGTAATGGCATGCTATCCATTCTAGTTGGCATTTTTTCTCTTTGACAAGAGTCACATCTCGTGAAAATTTCTTTAGCATATACAAATATAAGTTGTCCACCACATGCCAACCATTAGAATTGCTCTAGCCATGGGGTCGTATGAGAAAATTGGCCCCCCGCTAGATTTACATGTACTTGTTCCAAGATAAAAATATATTCGTCCTCATTAGCATAGAGTCTTAGCTGCTTGTCCTACCCCACTATCTAGTATAGCCATGTTTTTTACATTGTTACATTTCATAGGAAGAGTTGTGTTGCCTTTGTTTTACTTGTAGTAATCTCCCACTTTGTTCATACGAACGGATTTGACAAGTTTACTTTGAGATTATTCTAAGTGTAACTCTTTGGATTTCTCCTTTTATTCCTATAATCCCCACGTTTTCTAAAGTGGTTCACAGATCTTTCCATAGATATAGTCAGATCTTCAACAATTCTCCCAAAGTTATGGTACATTGAATAGGTCCTGACATGATTGACTCAAGATTTTCCACATCTCGGGTCTGCTTTGCCTGGTTTAATTATGTGGTCTTACACACCAAGGATGTTTCTTTGATATATCTTGAGTATGATGATAGGGTTTTGAATTTTGGGCTTTGAAATCTTGAATGTTTTGATTCCCAATCTCTACATAGAGATTCTTTGTCTAATTTCATGGGTGGATGGTCTAGCCAAACTTCATCATTTGAGATGATTTTAGTGTCAAGCTTTCATTGTTTACCTTGTTAACTCTTTAGCACAAGTGATTTGGCCATTCTTCCTCCGCTAAGGGAATTTGTTATAGTCCATCCTCACTATCTGGTACTATCATTTCAAGTTTTTCATTTTCAATTAAAGAATCCCTCAATTCGCACTAAGTTCTAGTAAGTTTCTAGCTTTGTTGTTTTTATATTAGGTGTTGGGTAGTTCTTCCTTTTTTTTCCCATTGTCTGACCTGCTTTTAATCCCACCTGAAAAGCTTCCAAAATTGCATTGACGGGTTCATAAATTTTGTCTGCCTATATTAAGAGCCTCCCAATTTTGGCTTTGGTTCCTTGAATTCAGTCCACATGGGCTTCGATCTTTCCTCAAACAACCTTTTAGATTTATCTTTGATTTCTCTTTGTTGTGTTACTATCTTATAAGCCCATAATTCTTTTTGGGAGTCTTTAGAAGAGTTCTTATTGTTGTCTGACTCACTAGCACTATTTTGCTTATTTTTCTTTGCTTGTGTCCTTGTCATTACTATGATTGGAAGTGTTGATTCAATGTCAGAGGAGCTAACTGGCATGACATGTACTATGTTGATGGATTTTTTCCCTTATTTACAAGATTCTTAGGGTAGTCCTTAGGATAATGTTCACCTTTTTAGCACATTGCATGTAGTAGGCCTCAATTGGCTTAGCATTCTTACTAGGAAAATGAAGAAAGTCTACAATAAACAATAGAGCCCTTTAACCTTTAAGCTATCTTTTAAACCTTGTTCCCCTCAATCTGAGGTGCACCTTGTCCCCTTGCCACTCCTTGTGTGAACAAGGATGATGATAATGCTGCACCTTGTCCCCTTGCCACTCCTTGTGTGAACAAGGATGATGATAATGCTGGGTCAATATCCCTTAGATATTGAATTATAGAAACAAAATATTAAATGTGCACCAAGGGTGCTAATGTTATATATTATGAAAGAAGATATATACTAGAAATGCTCATACCGCTTGATGGATTAGAGGCACAAAATATTAAATGTGCACCAAGGGTGAATGATTTTCCTCTCCTCCTTCATGAGGATCAATCATGGTGGCTAGGATCTCTCAATCGGCTCTCAAAGGTGGGATTTCCTATGGTAGGGGCATTCCTATCGGTGGCTTTAGGTTCCCATCTAGACATGGCTTGTTGGCTCCCCTAAAGCTTGCACGTGTTCCTCTTTTAAAATGGTTTACAATTGCTACAAAGTGCTGATTGTGAGTCTATTTTGTAGCTAGCTCGATCACGGTGGTGGTGTGCAGTTTCCCTTGGGCACTTGGAGGACAGCGGCAGAGCCCTCCTTTGTGGTGGTAACCAAGGTTAGCTCAATATTCTTAGAGTATGAATTTGGTTTTAATTTGGACTTACAGTTGGCTTTTGTAATTTTCTATGTGTATTTGGGTTTGTGGGCTCCCTGTAAAATATAGATAATAGAAAGTAGACTAGAGAGTGAGCTCAATACACAATATAGAATTAAAAATATCTTGCTTGATTGATTATAATTGGAGAGAGAATTACAAGCTTTGGGTATGGTCCATATAGAGGCTCAATGTGGAGAAGTGCAATCAATGATTGGATGGGTATGCACCAAAAGTGAAAATGTCAAGGGTCATGTGAGCTACCACAAGTGGCATGTGGCCATCAAGTGTGTAGCATGTGTTTAGGGAATGAGTAACATGTGTCACTCTTTGTAGGTTCCATAAGAGAGATGTGACTATGCACTTAAATGATGCACGCTTAGCTTTTAGGGAGTGTTCTCACTATGAGCGTAAGCTAAGGCTTACCCCAACAAATGCCCCCATAAGCTGAAGCTTACATGATAGAGCATGGATATTGATCATGGATTCTAGCAATGATTACATCAGGTAGCTACATGGATATTATAAAGATGGAATCTGATGCAAAAAAAAAGTGTAGGTCTTACCTCCAAACTATATGGTTTGGGGTAGTATCTATACACTTAAAATGCATGTCATCATTTTCTTTTGAGAACTTTGTTAGTGCCTTATCTCCAATGCATTAATGTCTTTACTTTGGGAATCTGGAGGATTGGCACACATGGTTTGATCCATGTTAGGTGCATATACATCATGGAATCACATTTTTGGTATGTGTATAATGATATTGGTGCGTTGGATATTGGTAGTGTTGATAACCCCTTACAATCTTGAGAGTAGGTATGACGTGCATAACATAAATGGTTGCACTCTGTAGGAGCATTAATTACTTAAGTTTTGCATACATTTTAATTATTACCAAAAGCTTGAATTGTTTGATGCCTTTTTGTGGATTGCTAGGGAAGTGGTCATGTAGATGTACACAAGTCCAAGGAAAGAGATAATAGGATTAAGCTTAATTACCCTACTCCTAAAGAATTATGAATTGATTTAGTGCTTAAGAGTCCTACCATATACTGAGCGACATTTTTCAAGCAAACACAAATCTGAGCAAACAAAATAGGGTATCCATGCATGTATGGATGAGTACAATCACAAAGTTAATCATAATACAAGAAAACAAACTAAACAAGCTACACTGGTTTATAACTAAACCCTACATCATAAACACTAGCTAATAATTCTATATTTCTATAAGGAGTTGCATTCAAACATCAATGAAAAATTATGTATGAACAAGTTACACTATTACAAACACTATTCCGAGCTAAACCCTACAGCATAAACACTAGCTAATAGTTCTTTAATTTCTATAAGGAGTTGCATTCATCATCAATGAAACATTATGTACAATCCATGACACAAATTACACCGTCAAATCATTAATACAAGAGAATTCCATAAAAAATTCGATAGAGTTTCCTTTGTAAAGAAGGTAGAAATTTTCAAAATCTAACCCTGGTCCAATGGACACCTCGCATGAGGATTTCACAATATTGACTCACAAAACCATACCAGGAATGACATGTCCATTTGCCAATACTTAAAATCTACATTATAAACACTTGCTAATATTTCTTAGACTCTATGAAGATTCACATTCATCATCAATGAAAACATTATGTATGATCCATAACACAAATCACGATGTCAAATCATTAATACAAGAGAAATTCATAAAAAATCGGACAGAGTTTCTTGTGCAGAAGGTAGAAAATTTCAAAATCCAACCATGGTCCAATGGACACCTCACATGAGGATTTCAAAAGATTGACTTGCAAAATAATACAAGGAATGACATGTCCATTTTTCATACATAAACTCTACATCATAAACACTCTCATATAATTCTTAGACTCTATGAAGAGTCACATTCGTAATCAATGAAAACATTGCGTTTATGATGCATTTCATAGGTAAGAGAGTCATATCGCATTTCCTTCACCATCCTTTGAGCCGCTGCCTCTGCATAGATTGACAAGGCAATCCCACAAACAAGCAAACTTGTATGTAGTCGATATGTATGTACTCAAAATTTCATCTATGGATCTCATTAATAACATAAGACATGTTCCTTACCCAAGATACATGAATGCCAAAAAGTGAAACACAACATGAAGACCAAAAACACAAAAGTAATGTCACTGTTATAGTAGGAGCGGAGTCTCACTAGTCATCATAAGGGTTGGCATGCGATGACATGTTACTCTCATCCTCAACATTTAGAGAGATATATACCTTCTCTCAGCTTTGCTTTTTAGGGAAAAGCAAAGGCACCACATAATGTATGATAAGAGGCTCGTCGATGTCAAGTGCCACACATGCTCGTCTAGACGATAAGCATGCAATCAAAATGAGAGTTAGACCACACCCTATCTCCAAAAAAATATCTCCACGTCGACAAAGCAACTCAGCAAAATCTTGGCTCCACTACATCTCACTGCACCAAGGCACCCCTAATCTTGATCTAGCCAGGGAATGCTCCAGAAAAGGGTATGTTATGAACAAATCCAAAGGATAGATACCCAATTGAGAGAACATAGATGTGCTCTTTGCCACATAGCATGTTGGCCGCATCTCAATCCTATGTACCATAAGTAGCATAGAGAATTGGCACCGCATACCAAATTACACAACTACAACATTAAGGAAAGAGCCTCATCAACACTATATAGGATAGGAGAAGGCAATACCTGAACTTGACCAGATAAACTCTCAACATATCCATATAAACTATGATGGAGCACCACAATGCGATGATGCACCACCATCTCCAAAGCACGATAGAACCTCTCGACCCATCCAATAACCTCTCATATTCATAGTTTTCTTGTAAGAAGTTCAACAAACGCACATTATTATCTTTGAATTTCTAAAAGAAAAATTCTCCTTACATAAAAGACACAATCAACATTTGAAAATGTGGACAGAACCTCCTCTGTGCATGGAACAAAATTTCAAAAATAGTAGTCCATTGGACACCTTACATGAGGATTTCTAAACATTGAAGACAAACAACAACAAACATCTCTATATTTCTTTCTATAGAAATGTTGCCTAGAGGTAATCTATTCTTACATTCATGACATCAACTAACAACATGCCAACAAGCATACAAAAGTCAACATTTTTTTCTTTGAATTCTAAAAGCTCAAAGGCAAGCTAAGAAATTGCCTCTAGACATGCACGTCGACGGCATGTCTAGAGGCAACATTAATTTTAAGAAAAAAAATCCTTCAGAACTTGGTAACAATTATAAGTTCATTGTTTAACATCAATCCTAACAAATTTCTATATATATTCTACATTTATATGCCTCTAGACATGCACGTCGACGAGCACCTCTAGAGGCAAAAAAAAATTCAAGAATGAAATTACTTACATATAAAATTGTGACAAAATGTACCTTGAAGGCGGGCATCCTCTACGTCCTATCATAGCACCTCTACAATCCTTTGGTGTTGTTGGCATGGTTGCTTCAGGCTCTAAACAAGTGTGCATACTAAAGGGCAGTTTCTCGTGAGAATAATACTAGCAGATAGAGCAAATATGTAATTGCTTACTTGCTTTGAAAAAAAGAGGCCTCGAACCTTTTAATATAGCAAGTCACACTTGCAATTGACAAAAAAGCAACTTAGTTGAAGAACCGCACGTTGCCGTGTGTAAGTAGAGATATGCTCATTCAAGTCTCTCTTTCTCATATCACTTTGGTTTACATCTCTTGCCTGTGCAATTGGCTGGTCAGATTTGAGATGAAAGATTAAATGGATGATGGTCCCTTCCTATCAAGGGGACAACAAGCCGCAATGAGGAGCTCCAATTCAAGAAGGAATGGTAGCTTTGCAGACTAGTGGTAATCATCTCGATCATCACCTCCATTTGCATTGCCCTACAAAGAAATCCTTATTATGACTAGAGTAGTTGGCCTGCAGACCCTAAACTTGGTTGAGTGCCCACACACTGGCTAGAGTATAAGTTTCCTTGCAAGACCCTAAACTTGGTTGAGAGACTGCACACCAGAGTGCAGTGGTTGAGTAACTGTTATGGCTGAGAGGACCAAGCGATAGGGCAATGTTTGCGGCAACATGTGCTCTCTTTTTGTCACCCCACATTGACATGCGTTAGCAAAAAACGCAAGTGAGTGAGAGGACCAAGCTGCAAGGTGGGAGTTTTTTACGCCGATTAAGTCTATATTATATTTAAAGTTTATTTTGTATTGATAACTATTGAAAAATATGTCTAGATTTGTTTATAGAGAAAACCATAGTTAAAAAAGGAGTTGCCATATTTGACAGCATTTGGACCACTCTAGTGGATTAAAGCTACAATGGGTCGTCAAATTACTATCTGCGGTCCGGTGCATGGTCAAAAAATCTTATTACTCCTTGAGGACAGATTCCATGAATTACCTTTGAAGTCACTAAGAGAAGGGTTTGCCTTGTTTACTAGCTCATTTCCTCTACACCCATTAACATTGTATGGGGAACATGTCAAAATGGAAGCCACCAAGTACACTTCTGGTGAGGACATTTTTTTGCAAGACCATAAACTGTATCAGCTCTTTAAAGTGTGTTTGACAAACACTGATGTGCACCAAGGCTCCCACATGTTGGGGATTTCTTCAGCAGTCATGGTGCAGTGGGTGGCGAAACAATGCTACGGACTTACACCGTGTTTGGCTTGGTCTTTTGATTAGCGAGCTGCAATCTTTGGGCATGTTGGATAGCAGTTGGTAGGGCTGTCCTAGGTGGTGGAAACCAAGTTTTGCATCTTTTTCTCTGATTCTGCTATGTTTGTACATTTTGTTTATGTATGGTTGGCTTGTTTCTCTTTGTGTATGGTTTGGGGGCTCCATATAAAAGCCCTCAAGACATGATGATATCTGTCTTAATGTGTTATTAGTGATCCATGATAAAGTGTCATGTTTTTCTAGTAACTTGTCATAAATATTCGGTGAAGCTAAAAAAAAGATTTATAGGTCACGTTCATATCTTAGGCCAATTATGAAATGAAGAACATAGCCAAATTTTAATTTTGTTAAAACTAATACCAAATTAAGATTATGGTGATAAGTTTCAGACGAAAAAATCATAAAAATTTAGTGTAGTTTTATTGTGATAACAAATATTTAAAAATATTAATGTCACTTTTTTGTTTTCTCTTAAATAAAAGCCTTTTATTATTTAAATTCCTCTCAGTAACCTTAGCCATAGTGCACCTGTTTTTGAAAAGAAAAATATGAATGTATCAATGCACATTGGACCACTTCTATATATGAACATGAAAAGCCTTTTGACTTTCCATTTCCATGGGACCCTTCACCTGTTCATTTGAAACGTTTTGGAAGGATTTTTTTCTTTTTGAGATTGGGGCCCTACTAGCATTTAGCTTCACCTCAACTAGAATCTATCCATCGAACATGCCTACAAATTGAGGACTCAAATCATTTGACACATTTCTAGGATGTTTCATCGATCTTATCTTTTCCTTTTCTTTGCGAAAGCTTGAAAAGAGAGAAAAGAAAGGCAAGCTAGAGAAAGAGAGAAAGAAAGGCAATCTAGAGAAAGAGAGTGTGTATTGAGTGTCTGACTTGCCTCTTTGTCTCTCATTCTATTGAGGTTACATAAAATGATAGCTCACTTGACAAGATGATAGATGGTAAAGTAAAGCCCAAATTATGCCAACTTTGAAGTATAGAGGTACGCATGTTTGGTGTCTATGTCTCCCCTAGTTTATCATAATACAATATGTTTGGTGTTTATGTGGGCTACTTGCTCCACTCTCACTTTTCAATACATAGTATCTTTCAAGATGTTTCAGCATCTCGAATTAGCTTCAAAAGCACCTTTAATCCCTAAGATTTGACCTCAGCACGTAGACACTAAAAGACAAGCTTAACCACTAGACTATTCGCCTTGACTACCCTTAGGGCTCCTTTAAGCACTAAAGAAAACAAATTACCCTCCCCCCCCCCCCCCTTTTCTCTTTTTTCCCCCACCCTTCCCTTTTCCTTTCTTCCCCCTCCCCCCCCCCCCCCCCCCAAACTAATTAATTAATGGTGTGCAAAAAACTCGTTTTGACTACCTACTCGATAAACAAGGTGAAGTTTGGTCTTTAGTATAATACGATATGTTTGGTCTTTATGTTTAGCCCTATGAAGTATTCATAGGGCTTTCAAAAGGTCAAAAGATGACTATTGAGGGGTCATGAGAGTTGAAAATATATTTTTGAAAAGCTACAAGCTCATATGATATCCGCCAAAAAGAGAGAGAGAGAGAGAGAGAGAGAGAGAGAGAGAGAGGGGGGGGAGGGTGTTATTGTTCAAAAGAAATCTTTTATTTAGTTCTTAATGTAAAGTTGTGGAATTTATTTTACTTCTTAAGAAGTGTTCAAAAAAATCGGGGTTTAGTGTATTTTTAACCGGCTAGATTTACAAAATCCTAGCTAGATTATGAGATGGCCTTGACAAGCACCTGTAAATATTTACAAGTTTTGATGTAAAAACCAACAAATCTTTAATATTTTGACATAAAAACAAGCAAACTTTCAAGTGTGCCCTTAATTTCTTTGGTTACGAAAAATTCTTTTGACAAGCCCCGTTCTTAACTTTGAAATGATTTGTGGTTTTTTTTTTAAATTCCAAAGTTTTAAAAGATTATTATGTTCAAACTTCAGATCATTTGTTGCACTCTTTTCAAAAAAAAAATTAATGCTTTTTCATAAGAAAATGTAAGTTTAATAAACGTAGAAGATAATAAAACAAATTAATGAAATAAGTCTTATGAAATCCTTACATCAACGGCTCTTTATCAAGACTTTACATCATGAGATCAAACTCATAGGAATACTTTAGAAAATAGCATTTAATAGACTATGATTCCTTTTCATTAGCAAGACTTTTAAGTCCCCCTTGGGACACTTGTCATGCAAACAAAATTGAACAACCTTTGCCCAATCCCCATAGTGCACTAAGACCTTTAGCAGGCCAACAAGGTGAAAAGTCACATTGGCCTACACAAGAGGATGAGAAAGAGAGTGTGACCCGCTACTCAACGTCCACAGTGATGGAAAACAAATATCAAGAAATACATACGATGGTGTTTAGGTTATGGCCCTTCTTACAAGGAAAAAAAGGGGAAAAAAAGTTTTCCATTATTGACTCTACCTTTTAAAAACTTCCACTTCTACTGGCTCCAATTTCACTTTTCAATACATAGTATCTCCCAAGATGCTTCAGCATCTCGAATTAGCTTCAAAAGCACCCTTAATCCCTAGGATTTGACCTCAGCATGTAGACACTAAAAAGACAAGCTTAACCACTAGGCTATTCGCCTTGACTTCCCTTAGGGCTCCCTTAAGCACTAAAAAAAACAAATTACCCCCCCCCCCCTTTCTCCTTTCGGTTTTTTTCCCCCACCCTTCCCTTTTCCTTTCTCCCCCCCCCACCCCCCCCCACCCCAAACTAATTAATTAATGGTTTGCAAAAAACTCGTTTTGGCTACCTACTCGATAAACAAGGTGAAGTTTGGTCTTTAGCATAATACGATATGTTTGGTCTTTATGTTTAGCCCTATGAAGTATTCATAGGGATTTCAAAAGGTCAAAAGGTGACTATTGAGGGGTCATGAGAGTTGAAAATATATTTTTGAAAAGCTACAAGCTCATATGATATCCGCCAAAAAGAGAGAGAGAGAGAGAGAGAGAGAGAGAGAGAGAGAGAGAGAGAGGGGGGGGGGGGGGGGGGGGGGGGGGCAGGGGGGGGGGAGGGTGTTATTGTTCAAAAGAAATCTTTTATTTAGTCCTTAATGTAAAGTTGTGGAATTTAGTTTTCAACAATCAAGTGCTCTATGGAAAGAGAAAGAGATTAGCTACACATAGATATTCATAGACTTAGGTTTCGCCCACTTTTGGATTATGACCTGTGAGTCTATCGCGACTCTAATCGAGATAACTAGGGTTCAAATCTAGTGAGATTAGACTTATAGATAAGTATATCCTATGGAGAGGATGGTGCCTAGTAAGTTTGATGCGATTCTGAGTTCATTGGAGGTGTAAACGGTGTTGTGAGCATTTAGGGATAGAGTGGGTTGCATTCTACCAGGGTTAGTGATTGATGCATCATGAAAGTGTGTATGTGTATATTGGTCTCAGCCTGACAAGCTAAGGAGATTGCCTACGTGCACCTACGGGTTAGTCGTGTCATCGGATGATAAGTATATTGTCTGTGTCATGCTTGCGAGCATGAACAGGGGAGTAGTTATGCCCTAAAACATTGGCGCCACTGCCGGGGACACAAGACCTTAAGTAAGGAGATCTACGTCACTCGTGTGATGGTTAGCTTACTTTAGTTTCGACTAGAGAGAGCTTAAACTTTTAGAACAAGATCCAGGATAGAGTATCCCGAGGTCTAGTGGATAGCCAGGAAGCCTGTGTCTTGCCGAGGGTCTATGACTAGTTAGATTTAGTTAAGTAGGATAATGTGCAGTTATGGTTTTTGGTTTTGCGTGCTTGTTATACTTGTGTAGAAATAGAGTAGAAAAACGCTGTAAAAACTCAAAAACAAACAAAAAGAAGAAACAATAAGGCTGTTTGCTTGCCTTGAAAGAAAAACCCACACCATATACCCTTGAAGGGGGTGAAAAGAGTAGACATTGAAATTTATGATCCAACACTTGAGAAAACATAAAAATTGCTACCAAAACCAACAAAAAGAAAGAGATGATTCTCATAAGAAAACACTAAGTGACCCTAACAAGGCCAAGAAGAGATATAACCATTAGCCTAGGGTAAAGTGACTGTGTCATGAGGTACGACTGATATTCACAAGTTTAAGATGAAGTGTCATCAAATGTGCATCACTTCAAGTGCAATTGAGTTGTGAATTGCCAAGAGAAAAGTGAAATTTGTGAAGTGCTTGAGTCCAAGGTCAAAATAAGTCCAAACTTCATAAAACTTGGGGAATAGACTTATATGGGCACAGAGAACACAACTGTCCAAAAACGCATAGTCTATCGCGATAGACTGATGAAGGTGGTGATTGACTAACAACAAGGAAAAAACCTTTATACCACAGATTTAACACATCAATACAAGGGTACTCACAAAAATTGAGTGAAACTGAACACCATCTTGACCACAAAACTTCAAAACTGGTGTTTGAGTCTGAATTCAGAGACAAGGGCAAGAAGGCTTTGACCATATGTCCAAACAGTGCCAAAATTTGTCAATGCACTACACAAGGAGAGGTTGAACCAGCTGTGGAGAAAACTTGAGAAAAATGCTAACAATGGAGAAAATGCCAAGTCTATCGCGATAGACCAGGGAAACTGCTGTTGGGGACCTTTTCTTTCAAATTTTCCAGAGGGAGAGCTTTATCAAAGCCTATATAGCATACACACCAAATTTCAAGGCATTTAGATCACTAAAAGTCAATCTAAGGCCCAGATAGAGAATCAGGCTCTGACTAAAATACTCAATTGGGACCAAAACCCAACCCAAGTGTCCAAACTTCATAAAACTTGAGGGATAGGCTATAGAGGGTAACTGGAACTCAAGGGTGAAGTCACAATTTTAAATTGACTTAATGCTGAGCAAATTGTCAGTCTATCGCGATAGACTAAGAAAATAGTGATTCAGACATATTTTGCAATTTGTGACTAAACTGCTAGGACATACTCTCCATAGATCCCAGTCATCATTTCATTTTTGAAATTGGACCACCAGAAGACTGACTAAGTAGTTGTTGTACATACTTGAAAGATTTTTTGTGATTCAAGGAAAACCTTTGTGAACAGACTAACCATACTTGTGTAGATCCCAGGAGGAGATCATCACAAAGCCGCACAAGAAGGAGTCCAGGTAAGATTTAAGTTTGCAACACAGCTTTCATTCTTATGTATTTAAGGTCGGGAGCCTTTGTTAAGTGAGGAGCTAAAAGTGTCAAAAGTCAAGTAAGCACCACGTCCACCGAAGAGAGGGTAACTCAGACGAGACTAGACCCATTAGCACCGATCATTGAAGAGGGTAGTGATACTGACACTTCGTCGGAAAAGTCCTTCTTCATGATGGGGAGTCAACAACTAGGAGGGTTCAACGGTGAAGGACCAATGCCAGGGGGGAGCACCTCCCTACATCCTTTAAACAAAACCAAGTTCACTATAATCTTCTTGGAAGGAACAAACTCGAGGGGAGCCTTAGTTTATTCTGACTATCGAGGACGGAAGTGTATTTGTATTGAAGAAAGACCAGCTCAGAGACTAGAGATAATTCGAGTCTAGACAGATTCCGAGACGAAAAGGGGAACCATTATCTGATAGTTAGTAACCTTGAGGATTACAACAGATATGGAGATAATGTGGCAAAAGGGAAAATGGTTTCAGAAACCCAAGAACCGCCTCCTAACATTGATCGACCTGGAGCGCTCTTTATGTATGATAAGAAAACAACCAGGGTATCAACCTATAGTGAGAATGCGGGGATTTATAAGCATGAAAGCGAGGGAATAGTCTCTTAATTTCGATGCAAGGAACCCTACCCAAATGAATTAAGCAAAGACAAGGTTCTTTACTTATTCTCTTATGAAACTGCTATGGGAAAGGATATTGTTTTTGTTGACAGGTACGGGCGAGAATACAAACGTATTCTCCCAGAGGAGGTTGAAAAGGCAATAGTTCCGAGAGCATCAACCTATGGCCCCGACGAAGTACCAAGAGCCAACTACACCCCTAGCAAGTCGACAAATCCCTTTTCAGAAGAGTATGATGCTACCTCACATTCTACCCGACAACCGACGTTCAACTACCAGGACCAACCAGCTACTCAGCCATCATTGCAGGCATGGCTTCGACAGAGCGCTACATTAGAACAAGACCAAACCCGAGAGGGTTATCAAACCACACGAGGGCTAAGGGATTTACAAGAACCACCACTCTATGCACATTATCAAGGAGAGAGTAAGCCAAAGACTCAGGGGTCAACTGAGCCTAGAAGACCACCCCTAGAACGAGTTCGAAGAGATGAACCATCTCTTGCAAGAAATGTTAGAAATTATGGCTTAGGAGCACCATTGGGAGAGGAACCTGGCCACTACAGAAGACCAGAGGAAGTATATCAAGTAGGACGGGAAGATCCCATGATGAGATTTGTAGACCATCGTAGAATTAGACCTTCTCAAGTGCAAAAATGGGTAAACAAGAAATATACGGGAAGCAGGGATCCGAGAGATCATGTAGCAGCCTTTGTGCGTGTAATTAGAGCTGAAGAGGTGTTAGACTTTCCTACCCAATTTGCAGGATTTGGTTTAACCTTAGAGGATGATGCTGCTACATAGTTTGATTCAGTGGAGCGAAGAGACTTTGAGTCTATGGAGGAAGTGTTTGACGAGTTTATCGAAGAATTCTCACAAAGGGGAATAGCTCATAACACAGTCTCACAAATCCATAAATTCAAACAGAAAGATGGAGAGTATGTGTGAAAGGCAGCCCTCCGATTAAAAAGATATGTTAAGTTCTGCCCCGTGGAAGAACTGCCAACTCAGTTTAGACTTATGCTTATATTTATCCAAGGACTAAGGAATGCAGATCTCCAGAAGGACTTACATATGAAAAGGAGCACGACGTTGAATGATTTAACCAAGGAGGCTCTATACCTTGTGGACAATTGTGCGGTCTACAAAGTGGGTGAGTTCAAGGATCTTGACGATGATTCTTCCTCGCAAAAAAGCGGAAGCAAGTCTACTAAGACAACACCGAAAGGAGAAGTAGCGGTGAGCCAAGAGCAGCTTGTAGAGGAAGTGCTTAAAAAGATTAACTTGTATTCCAAACCACAAGCTTAACAACCAAAATGGTGTGCAATTGAACAAAAATGGACAAACCATGGGACGGAGGAGTGTTATTATAACAAGGGATATGTGAGAGAACGACCATATGCTCCGCAAGCTCAGGCAACATCCCCTCAAGTCCCACCGATGCCTAGATATCAGACAGGCAACCTACCAGGACCTGTAGGTGTAGAAAGACCACAACCAGTGTTGAGACAACAACCACCCCTATCAGAATTACGATCAGTCGGTATAAGATACACACCCACAATAACTGAGTCGGATGAGAAGGCTTTGGTACCTATGCATGCATACTACGACGAGCCCAATGGATATGCGGCGAACTCTGTCTATTATCCACCGGAAGAACCCTCTACACCAGAACCATGGAGCATGATAGGAAATATAGGACCACCAACTGCTGCACAGGCACCGGGGGAAGGAAGATATAGCTTGGATGAAAGAACACTGTTGTTCATAGCCAACGGAGGCATGAGCGGGCAAAGAAGTGCACACCAACAAAGAGGAGGTCCAAGAGCACCTCAACAGCCTAAGGGACCATGCTACAAGTGTGGTGGAGACCATTGGCTTAGGGACTGCCCTCATGACGAAATCATTAGGATCAACGCATATTGCACCGAGTGTGGAATTACTCACTTGATCCCTGATTTCCCTAAAAATCCGAGTAAAGGAGCAAAAACTACCTTGAATATGCTGGGAGCACTGCCTTCTAGTGGAGGGTCAGAAAACGAAACTCCGATTCCTATTAAGGTCTTGATGAGAGCCCAAGCAAGGAAAAATGACAATCAGTCCAAGAGTAACGATGAAAATCAAGAAGAAATCAAGACTGACAAGTCTAGCGTCAATCGTGATAATCCTTCGAAAGAACGAAGAGCGAAAATGAAAGCTAGACGTGAGCGAAAACAAAAGGATGTAGAAGTTGAGCTAACGATAGCTCGAGAGCACTTAAACAACAAAGAGATTCCGACTCTCTAAAATCAACGGAGGGACCAAGAAGTGCAAGCTCAGGAGGGTCAATATTGGTAGATAAGATCAATGAACCCTTAGATGTAATCTTGCAAGCATATGAAGCAAGATTGAAGAGCAGACAGACTCTAGAGCAAAGGTGGATGACATATCCATATCCAGAGATAGAAAAACAGAGACTAGAGATGTGCAAACAGCTGATTGAAACTGCACAAGCTTTACTCGAGCCTCCACCTATGGAAGTGGGAGATAGAGTAATCAAACCACCAAACAATGAAACACCTCACAAAACCGAACAAAGGATACCTGACAAGATAGAAAACGTTAAATCCTTGCCGGATGTAGAGGATGCAAGAAACGTGACTAATAGCACTGATGAATCACTGAAAGATTTTCCAGCATATACCCCTATTGTGGAAGAAAATTGGCCTAAAGAGCTATGGGAAACGGTGAGAAAAGCTCAAGAAAAATATGAGACAAAAACAATTGAGTCAGCGCCTTTCTCGGAGTTGAACTTGAATAAGCCTCCATGGGATTTAGACGTTAAATCATTTCAAGGGGATAATGGTTCAGTTGCATCCGAAGATTGCAGACCAGCATCACTCAGAACTTTGCCACCATACATGGGGGACTATGAGGCAAGGTCAGAAATTCAAAGAGTACCTTCTCAAAGAATAGGCGGGTCAAATCAATTGGACACTAAAATCTTGACAGACTTGTTGACCACTCCGGTCAAGTGTACAATCACATTGGCAGAATTGTTAAAAATTAGGCCAAGCATGTGGACGGAAGTGGGAAAATGTCTAGAAAAATTTGGTATGAGGACGCCTCTTAAGTTCTTCGAAATCGAGCTTAATGACACAGAACCAAAGAAAGTCAACACTAGACCAGTGCCACTCAACAAGGTCGGAGAGTATTGTGAGGGTGAAGACGGCAACACAACCCTACCAGTTGAGTATAACGGCATAGAGACTAAGGCCATACTTGATAGCGGAGCTGGCATTGCCATTGCGACCAAAATGCTATGGGAAAAATGGGGAAAACCAACAATACGAACAACTAGAATGAAATTGCAACTAGCGGATGGGCACATAGAAAGGCCTATAGGATTGCTTGAGGCAATTGTGGTATCTTCCTGTGGCATAGAGTATGAACATACTTTTGCCATAGTAGATTTCGGCAAGAAGAACAACTATGAAATTATCCTTGGTAGGCCGTTCATGAGGCAACTCAAAATGGTGCAGGACTGGGGGTATGATTATTTGTATCTAAGACATGCTGAAACTACTACATGAGTAAACATGAAAAATCATAGCTACCATGATGTCATGAGAACCCCGGTGGAAGAATTTGACTCAGCCACCATTAGTAGATCAGAAGTCCCAACGTGGCTCTGTAAGAAAAAGGAGATATAGATGTGCGGGGCATCTCAATGTAGTGAATTTGACCACAATGAAAGGACACTAGAGAGGATCTTGGAAGACGATGCCTATATACGAGAACCTTTTCCTGAAGAGAAGCTCAAACCCCTAGAATGGTCTCAAATTTTGGCTACATTGGATGTATGCATCAATGAAGTCACTCCCACCAAATTTTGTGACGAGAATAGCTACGATATCATAACATACTACATGTTGAGCAAAATTGTGGAGGAAGACGAGAACGATGGAGATACTGAGAATATGAGGATCAATAAAACAGAAAAGAAACTTGAGATTAAGATAGTGGGCTATGTGGACATCCCCACAAAGAAATCAAGCAGGAGGGAGAAGAATTTTATGATTCTTCTGATCAAAGTGAAAACAAGGATAATGCGGATGACGAGAAGTCGGAAAATACGGAGGGAGATGACAATCAAGATCAAGACAATGACGTCTTCTACAATTTCCCAAATCAAAGTGAGAGACGCCAAAAAAGATACAAGAGTAAACGACACCATATCAGTCTACCAACCAGGCTGAGACCCATGCCGAAGTTCAAGGGTAAGACACATTTCCTTATGAACATTCATGTTGTTGATTGTGCTAAGGATAAAGTGTCAAGAAGAATTCTTAAGGTTGTTGAAGACTCGGGATTTAAGTCCAGACTGTTGAAACCTAAGAAAACCAGCAAAGCAAAAAAAAGAGTTGCAACAAAAAAATTGAATGTCTCTAGTGGTCCAATTATGACGAGAATTGAACGGAAGACGAGATACAATGAGTTGAAACAAAAAATTAAAAATGTATGGACAACTGAAATGGAAAGTAGCGATGGAACGAACGCTAATGATGGGAGTAAAAAGATAGATGTATCTCCTCACTATTGTAAGTACACCATTCAGGAAAGAAGATTGGTGGTTCAGCAACCAATGAGGGAGCCTAAATCAAACAAGTCCTAAGATGTGCCAGAGAACGCCAAGAAAATAGACTTAGCAGAGCCAGGAGAAAGTCCTCGACCTGCTTACATTGCCACAGATCTGGGTCGGGAAGAAGAGGACTTACTGATCAAAACACTTAAGGAATTTCGAGATGTATTTGCATGGTCGTACAAAGATTTGAAGGGGGTGGATCCTAACATTTGTGAACATTCAATCCCTCTGAAGTCTGATGCAAAACCAAGCAAACAACGTCCATACACATATAATGAGACATCCGCCAAAAGGATAAAGGAAGAGATAGACAAACTTATGGAGGCTGAATTTATTTATGAGATAGAGCACACGGACTAGGTGTCCCCGATAGTGGTGGTACCCAAGAAAAACGGGAAATTACGAGTGTGTGTGAATCTCAAGAAGGTAAACGCAGCAACAATAAGGGACAACTATCCTCTTCCTATCACTGAACACGTCCTCGAACGAGAGGCAAGCAAGCTTATAGCTTTATGGACGGATTCTCTGGTTATAACCAATTGGGGGTCAAACTAGAAGATCAATACAAAACGGCGTTTGCAACAGAATGGGGCATATATGCATTTAGAGTAATGCCATTTGGCTTGACCAATGCTCTAGCCACATTCCAGAGATTAATGACACACGCTTTTAAAGAATACTTGTGAATATTCTTGGATATTTACATGGACGACTTGTGTGTCTATTCTCTATTGAGAGAAGACCATATAGATCATCTTAGAAAGGTATTCGAAAAATGTAGAACGTATAGGATTTGCCTCAACCCAGAAAAATGTGTATTCATCGTACGACAAGGTAAAATCTTAGGCCACATAGTATCGGCTAATGGAATTACCATTGATGAAGACAAGGTAAAGGTGATCATAGAAGTGCCAAGACCAAACACTGTACGAAAGGTACAATCATTTATGGGACATTGTGTATGGGACATTGTGGATACTACCGACGTTTTATCTACATGTACGCTGTAATAGCAAAACCTTGTATAGTCTAATCACGCTCTTCATTTGGACCAATGAATGTGAGGAGTCATTCCAGAAACTAAAAGATGCACTGGTATCTGCACCAATTCTAAAAGCACCAGATTGGTCAAAGATCTTCCATGTACATGTAGATGCTTCGGCATTTGCAATAGGCTGTATATTAGCACAACCAGGGGAGGGTAATACGGATTTTCCAGTTATTTATGCTAGTAGACAACTCAACATTGCAGAAAAGAATTATACTACCATTGAAAGAGAAGGATTGGGTATGATATATGCGGTAAAGAAATTTTGGCATTACTTACTCGCGAACAAATTCACGTTCTTTGTGGATCATCAGGCACTCTTGTACTTAGTAAACAAACCTTGTAACACGGGACGAATTGTAAGATGGTTCATTGTGTTGCTGGAGTTTGATTTTACGGTAGTAGTTAAGAAAGGAAAAACTCAAAGAGCAGACCACCTTTCTCGATTACTACATGGCGAAAAAGGTACTGGGGTAGATGATGATCTCCCAGACACATACATGTTTAATATAGAGATGGTACCGAAATGGTCAAAGCAAATTATTCCGTTGTTGACATATGGAATGAATCTTGACGACAAACACACGGTGGAAGACGTTAGACAAGCACAAAATTACACAATGCTTGCGAGAAGAATGTACCATCATGGAAACGATGGGATTCTAAGGTTGTGTATAGGCCCAGAGGAGTACGAAGCGTATCTAGACGAGGCCCATACACAAACAGGGGGATTCCATAGAGGAAATCAAATGATGTATGAACAATTAAGAAGACTTGGAGTGTATTGGCCAGGAATGGCAAGCGATGTAGCTAATTACATCAAGAAATGCAACTTTTGCACATCCAATACTACTGTGGATTATGCCACATTATACCAAGTGACAGTAGCACCCGCATGGAGTCATTCTATTGTGGAATATTTGAAGAATAAGGAGCTTCCAGGAGACTGGTCTAAAGCCAGACAAAAGGCTTTACAAATCGAAGCGAATAGGTATACCCTCATTAGTGACCAATTGTATAAAAGAGGAACTGATGACCAGTTGAGGTTAGTTCCTCATGAAAATGACTACTTTCCATTATTGGAACAAGCTCATGCAGGCATAGCAGGAGGTCATTTTTCAGCAGAGAGAACCGTAAAAATCATTATGGTTGTAGGTATATGGTGGCTGACCATGATTCAAGGTGCAACAGAATTCATGAAAAGGTGTGATGAATGTCAACGCACTAAGGTACTAGTTAAAAGAGACGAAATGCCTTTAAAACCAATGATGAGTGCTCGAGCATTCGCTAAATGGGGATTGGACTTTGTTGGTCCTATCACTCCACCAGTATATCGTTTACAAGCACAATATATCATAGTGGCCACGGATTACATGACCAAATGGGTGGAAGCAAAAGCCACAACGAAAGCAGACGCTAGAACCACGGCACAATTCTTATATGAATATGTGTTTACACGTTATGGCCTTCCAATCGAGCTGGTGAGTGATAGAGGGACACACTTTGTAAATGAAGTTATCCAACATCTCTTAAATGAGTTTATGGTAATTCATCGCAAATCTGCACCCTATCATCCACAAGACAATGGCCAAGCGGAAGCGACCAACAAAATATTGTGCACAGTTCTTATGAAATTGGTTAGTGAAACAAGAACAGATTGGGATCAGATGCTCTATTCGGCATTGTGGGCTTATCGAGTTGCATATAAAACAACACTCAATGCTACACCATTCAATATGGTATATGGGTTAAATGCAATATTGTCTATTGACTTTTTGATCCCCACACTAAGGGTAGCCACACAATTGGACTGGACAGGGCATGAACTATCAGAACGGTTAGAGGACCTTGAAAAATTAGATGAGTTACGACTCAATGCTGTAGCAACCATATATGCAAAAAAAAGACAACAGAAAGAGTTTTTTGACAAACATGTCAAGAACAAGGACTTTAAAACGGGCGACTATGTCTTAGCATACACACTTAAACAGCATGCCAAAAAGCTAAAGAAACGGGGAATGGGGCCTTATTTAGTCCAGGAAATATCGTCTAGCGGAGCAGTAAAACTGTCGACTCTAGATGGAAAAGAAATTCCGAACTGGATTAGTGGATGTCGTTTAAAAAAATATCATCTACCTTTAACACCGGAAATGTTGTTTCAATTGCATTATGGAAAGGCCTATAGACAGGAACAACAAAGAATTCAGGACCAGGCACAATAAGAAGCCAAGGAACGCATTGCTAAACGAAAGCAGTTTCTCAGGACAATAAACATAGTCACCCCAATGATGACTGACGAATATCCTCTTCCGACATTCCGAACAATAGAAACGGATATACAAAATGAAGAATTAGAAAATACCATGACAGACTTTAGGGCTCAGGACGATAGCATCATTGATGACTTGGAAGATACGTGGTGTAGTCCTTACATAAAAGCTTATGCAGGCACAAAACAAGTTGAAATCTATGCATTGCTTGACACTGGAGCAAAAATGAGCGTCATCAGCTTTGAGCTCTTTCAGAAACTTGGACCAATGAGGACAATCCCAGAGACACACCGGTTGAAAGTAGCATCGGGTGATGAGGCGACCACGTTGTGGTCTATTATATTACCAATCACAGTGCAGGCACACCCGTACACTACAAAATTCCATGTACTGCCACCAAGTAGATCAGCAACGTCGTGTATCTTAGCAGTGTCATGGATGAAAGCTAACATGATATTCATTGATTTAGATACTAATGAAGCACTGTTCCAAAATGAAAACTTTTCAGAACCCTTCTTATCATATAACCAATACATGTCAAGGAGGAGACAGGAGTCAATACAACCGCAAGGATTTGACCAACAACAAACAGAGTTTATAAGTCCAGCAACGTCTTATCAAAAATCAACAACCATGCAGGGAACCAGGTAAGTTTGGGTACGGCATACAGATCTAGCCGAGGCACAATTACATCAAAAGAGGAAATACAAAGTTTGGATAAGGAAAGACAGCCTAATTCCTATAAAAAAGGGGGCAGAAGAACAGACAAAACACCAAAAGCCAGCAAAGCTTCAAAGCACCATAGTCAATCGGCCGAATACGCAACGGACTATATTGGTATGGCGGCCAAAATTACCAATTCAGAACGGGCCAACAACACAAGTATGGAGGCCAAAGATGACCATCGAGCAGTTATCTACAAATGTCAATGTCAAGCCACATCATGCAAACAGCACGAGGAAACAAGCAGAATCAACAACAATAACTACAAGGATCTATAAGACCCAAGTCATCAAAGGGAAAAGAAAGAATGTTCCACCAGAAAATGCAACAAAATATACAACAATATCGACTTCAAAGGATCCACATACGCCAATTCAAAAACAGTGGAAAACAATCAAACAAAGAGCAGCAGATTTACAACTTCTCCTTGCAAAGAAAATCTGCCAGCCAACTCAAGCTACCAAAGGAAACCTCAATGCCAAATGCCAATAAGCGAATCGCTTATACCTTCCTCTTACACCGCATAAATTCTTTCTACATGCATTGACTGCACATGCATATAGGGCTATATTACAAGGCCTGCATTAGCACAAGTTCACACCCATGCACAGCACATACCCTTGACGATACCCTGTTGACCGGAGGACTCCAACCAGGAGGGGGGGAGGCATTCCAAATGCAGACTCATGTCATATATTAGAGGGCAATGTTTGTGATCAATTTTTCAACCATTTTTGCGTTTTATTGTGTGATTTTGGGAAAAAGAATATGCCCTCGTAATTAATCAGAATTGGGGACCAAATCATCATACATGAGCCCCTAGGGATGTGTATATACTATAAAGAGAGTCAAATCTGGCCAAAAAATGTCGAAAATAGTAAAAAATAGGCCAAGGTTGACGATTATGAGTGAGAATATACATAGACGAGAGAAAAGTGAGCTACAAAGTGTTTTGCTTTTCATTGGTATTTTTATAGGCTAGAATTGCTATTTTCGGGTTATTTTGGGATTTATTTGCTTTATTTTAGCCATTTTCTAGCAAAAATTATAGAAAAAATCCATAATCCAAATGGAAACACAAAAGAAGAGACGCTTGATCAGAGCAAGGTAAAGAAGACACAGAAAAAATAGGGACTGCAAAGGTGACAGGGCAAAATGACCACTGTCATGAAGGAACCTCCAACAGGAGAAATCTACAAAAATTGTAGAACTGGAGCAACCGAGGTCCAAATCAGGAAATTTGCGAGCCTAAACCGCCTCTCACAAAAATTTATGGCCACAGGTAAAAGATGGGATAATTTTGTGTCGGAGTCTCGATTACATATAGAGAGGCTAGGCTAGAAATCTCTCATTTGAGTCATTTTCCATTGTGTGAGAGAGAGAGAGAGCTCCCTACAGCAGTTGAGACTTCCAGGAGCTCATCCATCGCGCACGGTCACCAGATCGACATCAGATATGAGAGGTATGCTCGTCAACACTGACTCTAAGTGTTGTTTACTTCAGTTAGTCGCAAAACCTCGCCAGCATCACAATCACAACCTGTGCACACATACGGTAGACCGGTTCTTAGGGAGACCTAGAGGCCACCAAATAGAACCAAAATTGTAAGGCACAATGCCTATAGCTTATGGATTAAGCCTATGACCTCGGAAAGCGTGAAGGAAGCCGCCCAAAAAATCCTAATTTCACAGGACCTGCAAAAGGGCACCTGAACCAAGGTGATCAGAAATGAGCCGAAACTCATAGGCAGCAAGCCAATAACCTCGACAAACCGACTAAATGGTTAGACCATGAAAAAGTTCGTCAAAACGGAGCCTAAAGTCCCTCTCTGACGGAAACTACACAAAGCGTCACGATACTCTAACGGGCCGACCAAGTGACAAAATGACACCAAATTTAACAAGGTACATCCAAAAGAGGTCAACTACGAGATGGAATGTGTCCACTCAAGAAAAAGCTCTTCCACTAGGGCAAATGCCAGCAACAGGCCAGAAAGATGTCCAAATGGTCGTTCTTGGTGATGTAAACACCAAAACAACAACTGACTGCTTTGACGGAAGGTCAAAAGGAAATAAAAGATAGCCGGAGTCATACAATGACCAAAAGGAACGACGACCATCACCTAAGTGGTCTACTTCGACTCCAGGACCAGCTAAGTGCTGCAAACAGGGAGTACACTCTTCTAAATTGATTAAAACTTGATGTGTGTGTCTAGGAGAGCCTACTAACACCATTGTGGTCAACTAACATCAAAAAACTTGTAAAAATGACTAAGTACTCAGTCTATCGCGATAGACTTGCTATTACAATTAGACAAGTAAAATTTTGATTTTGACTTCATGAGGGGTGCTAACAAGGAATATTGACCACCATTATCAAATCAAAGTGCAAAATGGATCTCTTTTGGCCAAGTAACCTAGTCTATCGTGATAGACTTGCTACTCCAATCTTTGGGGGAAAGACTTTTTAAAATTTTCACAAGATAGACTTGGGGAAGCACATGGAGGCAGTACACCAAATTTGGTGACAGGATGGACTCATATGGCAAGCCAAGAAAGACATGACAACAACTCAGAGTCAGAACAGGACATCTCAAGGGCAGACAGTTAAAATTCACATGTGAGAGGTCAGGCCACCTTACATCAACTAGGAGAAGGCAGACAGAGGATCACAGAGCCAAAAAATGACAAAATGACACTAAGTCACAGTCTATCGCGATAGACTAAGCAGAAAGATACTAGGCCATCTTATCAAAAATTGGAATTAACAGTTGGCTTCAACAGGATGCAAGAGGACTACCCACTAAGTTTGAGCCCAAAACAACACAAAATGAAGGAGATAGACCAACATCTCCTTGGAAGGAATCTGGAAAAATGGGAGTTGATCCAAAAAGGGGTCACTTGACATTCATTTGAGTTGAAAATGGGATCAGATCATGTGCAAGACATGAGAAACCAACTGGTGGAGTCACAACTGCAAAATAGGACCTTTGTCAAAAGTTGGCCAGTCTATCGCGATAGACTAGGCAGAAACTGCAAATGAACTGATTTTCAGTTTGGGACTATAGGGTGACCTTACATACCCTGTGAACATACACCACACAAAATTTCAAAGCATTTGGACTTGTTCTCCTTCACCAACAACATTAATTTGCAGCCGTCAGAGTCGCACAATGGAAGAGCTTGTCTATCTGCTAACATTTTACCTTAACTCGTCTTGGGATTAAAAAGGCTCATCTAGATGCATGATTAAGTGGTAATCAATTTAGAAGAGAAGTACTATGTTTGTACATTAACTGTTATTTGCGAATACAGGATCCATGGATGCTTCTCCGGGAAAAAGAAAAGGCAAGAACCTGGCAACGAAAGGTGCAATACCCTATGCACTTCTACCCAATTCACTAAAGCCAACGGCCACCTGGATACCTGCAGACGTGCAACAGGAAGCAGCCTTTCAGATCTATCAAGGTTCATATGTGGATGACAAAAGAAATCTAGTGGATACAGTGATGATCCCCAAGGAGGCAGAAAATTACCTGAAAAGATCACAACAAAGGTCATGGCTCAAAAAAGTTGGCTTGTGGAACTTTGTATCACTACGACCAGTAGGGATAGATTTCAAGAGGGTACAACACCTAATTGAAACTATCCAAGAAGATGGAACTTACAGAGTAGCAGGCATGGATAATGAAGTGATGGAGATCCAGATCACCAAGGAGATCATCAAGGAGGCATTGAAATTGTCTGATCAAGGAGCCAACATGAGAGAAAGAAGGAAAAACCTCACAGTCTACTTGCAAAAGTCCAAATTGTCTTCTTTCGAACTCATAGCAAACCCAGAAGTAAGATAAGTGACACAGATCTACAGTCAGTGTTTGTTGAGCTACAGCAAAAGACAGCCAAGATACACTACACCACACGGGAGCATCTCAACAACACTGACATGGGCTATGGGAATGACACATGAGTTCTATATAGATCGCATCATATCTGTTTGAAGAAGTGACAAAGCTACGGCAGGACAGACCCAATTACATTGCAGGAGGAGAAGTCCTAACCAAAGTAATATACCAGGCCATAGGCGCGGCAAATCAGTTGCCACCTGCTCCTCATCAAAACGATTGGCTGGTATTAAGAGAGAATATCGAAGACAGATCACAAAGGAAAGTATCGGCCTCTATTAACACCATTGGAGGACGCAGGTTGGAAAGAATAACGAGAAGTACACAAGAAAACATGGAAGAAGAAAGAAGAACTGAAGAGGAAGATGTCCGACTAAAGAAGCGGAAAGCGGAAATGGAAAACAACACCAGGTTGCAGAAGGTAGCAAAAATGGAAAGAATGCTAGAAGGATTTGTTCTCGAGAGATCTCTACGAGGCGATGTAGGCGCCACTTGGAAACCTTCTAGTAGCACTTACACACTGAGAACAAAGAATAAAAACAACCCAGCTTTTGAGTTGGACTGGTTCGAGAGGTACATGCAAGAAAGAAATGCTAGGGACAAACCAGAATTGCTACTAGAAGAGGAGGATCTCCAAACTTTGAGAGATCAGTTGAGGCCAACTTCACGAGATCAGGAAACACCACCTCCATCTCCAAGGCCAGAGACAAGTGAGAGGCAATCAACCCCACCTGTTGACTCTCCTTCGCATTCAGAAAGCTCACATCGTGATGAGAGAGTTCATACACCACCCAGTGAAGAAGAAGAAGAAGAAAGAACAGATGGTCACCCAAACACTGGAACCATATCACAAATTGATAAAGGCAAGCAAAAGGAGGTGGATCAGACAAAAGATAAAGCTTCCTCCTCTCAAGAAATTGAGCTGGAAGCTACTATAGATGAAGATTTACAGTCAATGGAGACGCTACTAAACCGAACAAGACTGCATAGTCAATGGTTAGCTGATCAGAATAGGTCCAACAAAATGAAGTTAGAAAAAACCCATCAAGAATTTATGAGACTGCAGGAGCAAAGAGATTGTAAAGAATGAGGATGCAAGAGAGCTACACAAGACAAGCACAAAGCACACAAAGATGGAAAGCTTCTTCTTCTTCGTACAAAAAAGAGAGTACAAAAT
Source organism: Adiantum capillus-veneris (assembly GCF_014529385.1). Taxonomy (NCBI): domain Eukaryota; kingdom Viridiplantae; phylum Streptophyta; class Polypodiopsida; order Polypodiales; family Pteridaceae; genus Adiantum; species Adiantum capillus-veneris. The sequence goes on from NC_140959.1 coordinate 124,036,777, forward strand.
GACTAAGTGCTAAAACTGAAAAGTAGCACATATGTACATGCGGTTACTAAGTGTGAACTCACTAGAAGTGTACTAGGCTGGCACTATAAGTGTAGTCCAGCTGTAGAATCACTGGCAGAGATCCTCCGTGTCGGTCACCTAACGCGCCAGTGAGTAAATGTCGTAAGCGGCCAAGACCCGTAGTGGATGCCAGCTCAAGATGTAGAGCTCAACATCTCAACACTCCCCCTCAAGATCTGCATGTCGCACAGCCCAAGCATAGTCCGGAAACGTCGAAGCTTCTCAGCTCCGAGGGCCTTGGTAAAGATATCCGCTATCTGCTCCTGTGTGCTGACGTAGACCAAGTCGATGTCGCCCACCAACACTCGCTCTCGAACGTAGTGGTAATGGACCTCTATGTGTTTGGTCCTGGCATGGAACACTGGGTTCCTAGCCAATTGCATGCCATTGAGGTTGTCACAATGGATGACAATCTGTTGGTCTACCTGCACTCCCAAGTCCTCAAGTAATGTGCGTAGCTAAGCTACCTCGCACGCTACAACTGTTGCACCTCTGTACTTGGCCTCTGTGCTCGATAAAGCAATCGTAGGCTGCTTTTTGCTGCTCCAAGTAGCAGCAGCACTCCCAAAAGAGAACATGAATCCACTCGTAGATCTCCTATCAACAATGCTACCTACCCAATCTGCATGTGTATATCCATACAATGCTAATGGCGCATCTGCTGCATAGAACAATGCGTAGTCAAGAGTCCCTTGCACATACCTAAGTGTGCGTCGTACTCCATCCAAATGTGGCTTCCTCGGAAGCTGCATGAACTGACTCTCCAAGACTACTGTGTAGCTCAAGTCTGGCCTCGTGATAGTCAAGTAGATTAGACTACCCACAATCTTCCTGTACATCTTGACATCCTCAACAACATCACCCTTCTTTGCACTCAGCTTTGCATTCACATCCAAGGGAATAGAAATTGGCTTACAATCAGCCATACTATACTTTGACAACATGTCCAAAGCATACTGTCTCTGTGACAGCCATACGCCCTCTGGAGTCCTGATCACCTCAATGCCAAGAAAGTAGCGCAACTCGCCCAAATCTTTCAGTTCAAACTCCTGTTTGAGAAGACCCTTCACATGGTCAATCTCCATAGCATTGTCACCCACAATAATAAGGTCATATACATATATGGTAATGACCACAATCCCCACATCACTCTCACGTACATAGAGTGAATGATTAGCATGAGCTCTCCTAAAACCAATACTGACAAGATACATGGCAATCCTGTCATACCATGCTCTAGAGCCTTGCTTCAAACCATACAAAGCTTTGAGAAGTCTGCATACATAATCTGGGTAACCTGGATTGACATAACCAGATGGATGATCCATATACACTTCCTCTTGCAACTCACCATTCAAGAAGGCATTCTTTACATCCATTTGATGCATAATCCATCCTCTAGATGTAGCCACTGCTATGACAGCTCTCCCAGTCGTCATCTTTGCCACTGGAGCAAAGGTCTCCTCATAGTCTATGCCATACGTCTGTGCATAACCCTTTGCGACCAGCCTTGCCTTGTGACGCTCAATGTTACCATCAGCCTTATGCTTGGTTTTATACACCCATTTACAGCCAATAGCTTTCTTGCCACTTGGCAATGGCACCAACTCCCATGTGTTGTTTGCTTCCAATGCAGCCATCTCTTCATTCATTGCATCATCCCAATGCACATTTCCAACTGCATCCTCAAAACATGTGGGCTCCACATCTTGTATCACCTTAGCCATGTAGGCTTGATGATGCGCTAGATACCCATCATAAGTCAATTTCTAAACTAGATTTCTGACTCTGTTAGATCTGCGCGGTCCTGGGTCACTCCTTTGCCCTCTAACATCTTCTTGTACTTTCCTTACACCAGGTGTTCTGACAGCCGAAATTCCAAATTCCTCCTCAAGACTTTTTTCAGAACCATCTGAATCCATGTCTACATGTGAAAAACCTGATGACGCATCAACCATAAAGGGAGGTTCATCAACCTTTTCCTTTCCTTTTCGTGATACATTCCCTGTACCTGCTGGTGGAGTAACTTGCGTACGTAGTCTACCATTCCATGGCTTCTCAACAGAGCCACGAGAAGACGACTCTTGTGGTCCACTCAAAACCTGTGACTGTGGCCTCACATTTTGTACAACCACATCATATTTTACATCAGCCCCAATAGTGCCATGTGCATTACTGTACCAGCTGCTCATCTCATCAAAGACTACATCTCTGCTCACTCGTAATTCTCGTGTAGTAGGATTGTAGCACCTGTACCCCTTTTGTTCAAGGGAATATCCCACAAGAATACATTTCTCTGCTTTAGGATCCAATTTCCTACGCAACTCATCTGGTACATGCACATAAGCTATGCAGCCAAACACTTTCAAGTGTGCCAAATCAGGCTTTGTACATGTAAACTTTTCCTCAGGTGTTACATCATGCACCGCAGTTGTAGGTGTCCTGTTCATAATGTACACAGCTGTATTTATAGCTTCAGCCCAGAAATGATGAGGCATGTTCTTCTCATTCATCAATGCACGTGCAACCTCTGCAATGTGCCAGTTTTTCCTTTCTAGGACCCCATTGTGCTGTGGAGTATATCTGCATGTAAACTGCCTGCGTATACCATGCATTCGCAGAAAATCTGAAAAATCGTTGGAGAAGTACTCTCCCCCTCCATCTGACCTCAATGTCTTGATTTGCATATCTTTCTCCTTCTCAATCATGACTTTGAAGTCCTGAAAGTGACCAAACACTTCACTTTTGTTACGCATGAAGTAGACCCATACTTTCCTTGTATGGTCATCAATGAAAGAGACATAATACCTACAACCATGTATACTTGCAGTATCGGTTGGACCCCAAACATCTGTGTGCACCACCTCAAGTGGCTTTTTACATACATTGCGCTCATGTGGAAATGAGCCCTTTGACTGTTTTCCAAACTGGCATGCTGCACACACTTTATGCATACCATAGACCTTGAATTTGGACAAACCTTTTACAATCTGTTTTGATTGCATGCTGCGCAATCTCTGCTCATTGACATGGACAATGCGTTTGTGCCAAATGTCAACATCAGCCACAACACCTGTGCCATGTGCAAATAATGTAGCTTTTACCTCAGGCATGTCTACATTCAGCGTAAACATTCTGCCCACACATTTTCCCTATGTGATCAGCTTACAGCCATTCTGGAAATCTTCTACATAACAGCCATTTGGATTGAAGCGAACCTGCAAACCCTGCTCAACCATTTGTCCAACAGAAACAAGATTCTTTGTAATGTTGGGACATGAAGTACATCTACTAAGTACTTTGATTTCCCACTCTTCGTATTTAGAGGTATGTCCCCTACATGAGCAATGGGGTGAGCTGTGTCATCTCCTGTCTGCACATAGCCTGACACATCTGGTTTGCGCATATCTCTAAACCACTCTCCACGAGACGTCATGTGATTAGAGGCACCTGAATCCACATACCAAACATCATCTTGGGTGGAATTCTCTGCAGTCATTGTATTCATTACATGCTGCTCAACAAACATGCGCTCGTTTTTGCTATCATCTGCATCCTGTTAGTAGATGCATAGTTGCCATGTTCTCTCTTTCCACTTGCTTTTCCCTTTGGACAGTCACGTGACATGTGACCTCTTTCACCACAAGTCCAACATTCTCTGCTATCTGCAGTATGTTCCTGCCTGCTTGATCCTGCACCACGACCTCTTTGACTCCCCCTGCCTTGAGACTGGTTTCCCCTGCCACCTATATTGTTTTGATTTGATTGACCTTCTTGAAATTGGCCCCTACAACCCCTTGGGCCTCGACCACGACCTCTACCTCTACCTCTACCTCTGCTGGAGTTAGAATAGAAGGCATGTTCAGAATTATTTATGCCATGAGAAGAAGATGTGTCAAGGTTCTTCTCCTCAAGAATAAGCATAGAAATCAAATCTTGGAACACGGGGATGTCGTCTCTTGTATTCATGGAAGACCTGAAATGTACATACTCATCTCCTAGACCATCCAAGCATGCACGGACAATGTCATCGTCTTCCACTGAGAATTTAACAGATCCAAGAGCCTCAATGATACTCTTGATCTTCAAAGCATAATCATTGATGGAGAGGTTGTTCCTCTTAACCTGATTTAGCTCCAACTTTAGTTGAAGCTTCCTGGCCTTGGTGTTTACCTCGAACACTCTGCCTAAGTTTTTCCATGCAATGGCGGGGGTTTCAGCATCCTGTAGATAGCCCATCATGCCATCTGTGATGCTCATAGAAATCCAATACATCACTTTGCTCTGGCCTTGTTGCCAGTCCCTCAAAGTTTTTCTTTGTTCTGCTGTAGCATTTGCCTCGGGAATCTCTGGTTCCTTTTCATTGTCTCCTTCTACATAGTCCCAATAACCTTTTCCTTTTAGGAAATTTGTTACTCTAAACTTCCATGCAAGGTAGTTATTTTTCTCAAGCTTCTCAGTAACAATCTGACTGAAATCGTCAGACATCTTGAAGCACTAAGACAAAATAGCTGCAATCTATAAAAACCTGCAAATCTGTTGAACCTGATATCGTGGTACCTGTAACGCTTTCTACACTCAACGAGTGTCCACAATCAAGCATACATACAACCACTGTACTTGTACAGTAAATCTCTGTGTACTGCACTTTGGAGACCTGCATCTGGTCGTGAATTGCGAACGAAGGTATTGTGATGCTCTTGCTCTCTTAGCCTCTCTTGCTTGCACCAGGCTCTGATACCATGTAAAGAATGAGGATGCAAGAGAGCTACACAAGACAAGCACAAAGCACACAAAGATGGAAAGCTTCTTCTTCTTCGTACAGAAAAGAGAGTACAAAATGACTAAGTGCTAAAACTGAAAAGTAGCACATATGTACATGCGGTCACTAAGTGTGAACTCACTAGAAGCGTACTAGGCTGGTAGTATAAGTGTAGTCCATCTATAGAATCGCTGGCAGAGATCCTCCATGTCAGTCACCTAACGCGCCAGTGAGTAAATGTCGTAAGAGGCCAAGACCCATAGTGGATGCCAGCTCAAGATGTAGAGCTCGACATCTCAACAGAGATGACACTCTAAAACTGATCAGCATCAGAGATGCTGAGATCTTGGGGCTCAAAAGCAGAACCGGATATTCTCTCTCCCTCTGCAGGCCCTAGCAATACTGGATAATTTAGCCATGTCGGATTTCTGCTTTGTAGTGCTTTATGTTGGCTGTAGGTGTATGTTCGGGGAGTTGGGCAAAAAGTTCTGCCATTTCTCAGCTCAGGCAGTGCGTTGACTAAGTGGATCAGGTTATTAGGGTGATCCAAAAACCATTGATGCCTCCACTTTGGCTAGCTGTCTACTATCCTGTTTTGCTGTTCCTGATCCTGTAATTCTCCTTCAAACACTGGCACTTGTTCTTCTTTTGCGAGCTGCCGTTGATGTGTCAGAGTTTTGTATTTCAGCAGAGCATAGGGTAACATAGGGGCATTCCATTCCTCCCGTAGCTCTGCTTCTATTTTGCCTGATCTGGAGAGCCCTTGTAGCATCTCCTTTTCTAGTTGCATGGCCTTGTACCATATCATCTCTGATTGTTTTTCCATTTGCTCGGCCAGCTTCTGCTCTTCCAATCTCGTGACTGAATCTTTGTCTATTTCTTGGTTTTTGGAGCCAGGTTGATCAGTCTGTGTATCTGGGGCCTCCTGATCATCTGATTCTTCCTCGTAGTCATCTTGACCCCCATATACTTTGGCGAGTCCAGCCAAATCCGTGGCTGCTTGCTCCATGTGCACTCGTACCTGTCCTTGGTTTTTCCTTGCAGTTTGTAGACTTGCGATTTGCACAGCCATTGTTCTACTATTGATTTGGAGAGCTTGAAATTCCATTTCTTTTTGAGCTGTTGACTCCTCTAACTCTTTTACCCTGATGTGAAAATTTTCATTTTCCTCCCTGAGTGATTTGGAAACAATGCTTTCTATTTCACTGTCAGGAACTGGTCCTTGTTGTTGTTCACTTTGTAAGTCTGAAATTTGCCTTTGTAGTTGATCCTCTGCTCTAAGCGCACTTTCGGCTATCATTAAGCGCTGTTTTCTTTCCAACTCCAGCTCTCTCTTCAGTGCAGCCACTTCTTCTTGCGGGTGGACTACCGGTGTTGTTGGTAGCGACGTTTTTTGTTTCTTAGCTCGTTCTATTTCCCTTGCTTGTATATCTGTTACTGCTCTCAAATCTTTGACTTCAATTTGTAAATCATCGATGACGACTTGCAAACTTTTGACTGTCTCCAGCGCATCTTGCTTTTCTTTTTCCAACCTTTGGATGTGTTCATCTCTGTCACTGACATCTTCAAGGAATACATTCATTGTATCTTCACAAATGGCATTGAAATCTTCAGACTCTTGTAAATTGTCCTTGAGGAGATTTACCTTCAGGGTGCCATCGCAGAATTCGAAGGCTCTCCCGACCTATCCTGCAAGATGCTATGTAAAACAGCTCGAACCTTTTTGGCCTGTCTCACAGTCTTCTCAGAAAGCTGGACTTCAGAGTACATGAATACCAAAAGAAGCATCTCAGAGCTGTCATACGATCTAAGTGGGCCACCTACAGAGCTAGTATTGTATGCCTATTTCAGACGGCTAATGTTTCTGCCAAGCTACCATCTTCAAACCTTCGAAGAATCATTTTACACAGGCTTCTTCATGTACAAGTCCAAAAAATTTGGCCCATTAATGGCAAGCGAGTCTATGCGATATGATGTGTTTCTACATCAAATCAACCAAGAAGGACGACAACGACAGTGAAGACAAAGACGATCATGTCGAGGTAGACATGAATTAGGAGGGGGGGAGTGTTGGAGCCCCATTTGTCCAACTGTTGTAATGATCCCATCTTGTAAAGCCTATCAAATTTCCATTTTTATGTCAAAGACGTCTTATCATTTTGATCCACTTGTCTGGTTTATGTAAAGATTAATCAATCAGTCAGGACCCATATTTGTTCCCACTTTGTAATTATGAGGAAGAGAACCCATGTACATTTTTGAGCTAAGGTGACTCAAGTATAAAAGTCACCTTAGAACCATTTTAAAGATAACATTTTTTATTATTAATCTTGTGTCGTACGAGTCTGAGAGAGAGAGAGAGAGAGAGTGAGTGTGTCTTATCCTCTTCGCTACGCGTTTCTCCCTCACCGGATTCACGACGTGACCACATCATCGCAGTAGTCTCTCTGAGAGCTACGCGCCCACGCCACGCATTCATATTTTCGAGTCGTTCGCGATCGATCCTTCATCGAGCTTGTTTTGCTTGTAAGTAACACAAATAGTGTCTGTTTTCAACAATCAAGTGCTCTATGGAAAGAGAAAGATATTAGCTACACATAGATATTCATAGACTTAGGTTTCGCCCACTTTTGGATTATGACATGTGAGTCTATCGCAACTGTAATCGAGATAACTAGGGTTCAAATCTGGTGAGATTAGACTTATAGGTAAATATATCCTATGGAGAGGATGGTGCCTAGTAAGTTTGATGCGATTCCGAGTTCATTGGAGGTGTAAACGGTGTTGTGAGCGTTTAGGGATAGAGTGGGTTGCATTCTACCAGGGTTAGTGATTGATGCATCATGAAAGTGCGTATGTGTAGATTGGTCTCAGCCTGACAAGCTAACGAGATTGCCTACATGCACCTACGGGTTAGTCGTGTCATCGGATGATAAGTATGTTGTCTGTGTCGTGCTTGCGAGAATGAACAGGGGAGTAGTTATGCCCTAAAACACCCTGCCATATCCATGGTAGCAAAAAGAGATCCACAAACACATTAAATGTCAATCCATGGTAGCAAAGGGAGAACCATAGAGACATAAAATGTTAATCCATGGGATGTAGTTGACCCAACTAGTGCATGGAGGCTACAAGAGATAGCAAACCTCTCAAAAAACCCAATCTAATTTGCTTATCCATCGTGTGATTCTACTTTCTTGCAAGCTTCATAGGAAGGTTTGTGATAGTTACAACACTCCAAATGCACTCAAATTCACTATATGAATAGACCAAGCCATAACAAAAACCCTATTCTGACAACTAGTTTTGACGGTTTTAAAAAAAATCACATCTGCTTTAGATATCCTATTTTAAGCAACTCGATTTGGGCAACCAAAGCATCCTCTAAGTGAGATATATCTAATCCTATGAGTAAAACTTGATTTAGATGTGCTAATCATGCATTAAGAGAAAAAACAAAATGTAAACAGCAATACTCAAAGTTACATCGTGAGGAGAAACTTATGTCAAATGGAAAGATCTCACATGCAAACACATAATTGTGTTTGAAATTGCAATGCTACTTTGTATGAGAGAGATATGAATGAAAGAAGCAAGATAGAAGACACAAACAATAGCAACAATAGTACACTCACCTTCTATTATTCAAAACTTAGGTTTTTACAAAATTTGGCTTTTATACGTTAGCCAAGGTTTAGAAATGATGGTTTTGACTCAAAATTGGGGTAAAAAGAATGGAGATCACATATGAGTAGTGAACACTTACGATTTGGAAGCTCATGGCTCCAATTACCAATATACATATTTGAATGAATAAAAGAAAGCACAAGCCTTTTGGACTCCACGGGTTTTGCGTTCATGAATAAAGATGGAATTACCACTTTTGAGCTCAATATGATGGGAATGAGTCTTACAATAGCCCAAGAAATTTTTTTTGAGTAAACAAAATCCCAAGCAAAGAGACAATTTTCAAGCTCCATGATGAGGAATATGCATTGTTGGTCCATGTTGCTGGTGAGCAATCATGATGCGAATCACTCTCCAATGACTTGTAACATAAGTTCATTTGTAATTACAAAAGAATAAGGAAATACCTAAAGTGAAAGTAGGGAAGCTCACATACCTTCAAAGCAGAGCAAAGAAAAACTCTCCTTCTCCACTAACACGTGCAATATACTCTAATAGCTTGATTTTATATTTGCCAAGCAAGGGTACTTTAAAAGATTCCTATGGAAGAAAAACACCAAAGACTTGATGACTTGGGAGTGGGCTAGCTAGGAAACAGTTGCAAGACCAATTGAGCAAGGTGGTCTCAAGATTCTTAACCCTACTATCCACGCAGAGGCCCAATGTGCTAAGTTTGTGGCCGCACTTGCAAAGAAAAACCAGTCTTGTGCTACTATGTCCAACGCCATGATGGACAATGCCAAGCTCTACTCGTAAGGTGGTCAGTGGAAAGGGCTCAAGGTACATGACAAATTGTTTTTCCTTTGGTGGGCTAGCCTAAAGCTCGGGGGTGCGATGGTGAGTTCATTAGGAAATACAAAAGAGCAGCGAAGACTTTGGGATGGGGAGAGCTTACAAGGTACTTTCACAACTCCGTATCTCATTGGTCACCATGGCTGTCTAAGGTGGGAAGCATTTCTTTGAACCCATTTTGAAGGGAACCTTCTAGTAAGATCAATAACAAAGTTATCCGATGCATTGGCCAATTGTGCGATTATAGCAGTAATCGACGGGAAAGAATAGAGCCAATGGTGTTCCAGTACAACCTTGACGGGATTGAAAGTCTATTGATCAATAGAACCTTGGAACAGATGGACAGTTGGTGCCTACCTAGCTGTGATTTTAAGTTTGAGTGGAAAGCATGGAGATGGCCTGAGCACATGCACTTTTTAAAGCCTCAAATCAAAGAAGTGTAACACATAGTAATGGCTTCCATGGATTGGTTCTCTCCATTGAAAACATAATGGGGAACGAATTGGCCACAGTCAAGATGGGAGGAAGTCACCAAGAACATATGGTGCCCACAGTCGCCACTCGATAAGAAAGGTATTTCTCTGGAAGGTATTGTGGGGAGCTTTGCCGACTAGGGTGAAGTCTCTAGCCAAGGGGATTGGCTCAGATAGATGCTCTCAATGCATAATGGCTAGAGAAGATCTCTCCCACTTGTTCAAGGAATGCCTTATGTTGGGGTGTAGGCCAGGTGGCCGTGGGAAACCACCCTTACTTACTTTTTCCCCCTAATCAATATAGGGAGAGAAAGTGAGAGAGTTGACTTACTCTCTCACTTTCCTCTCTGCTAACCCACTGTGCTGTGTAGCTTCTCCTTCATCGCCTTCCCCCTTCTCTTTTCCCCTCTCTTGCATGCTTCCTCACATGCACACTCCACCCCTATCAATTGGTATTAGAGCACGGGCGGATCCTGACTACACACCGTGCATACAGTCCTCCCTATCGAGGATGGAACCGATGACAGATTGAGAGCTCTACAGACATTCAAGAAAGCTTCACAAGCATCACATAGTACAACCAAGCAGAGAATCGAAGCATTAAAGCTTGTGTGCAAAGCTGGGCTTTGGACGAGAGTCGAAGACAGTCGAGCTTGGAAAATCTTGGGAAGGCTAGTGTATAACACACACACACGCGCGCGCGCGCACGCTCAGCAAGCAGGTCGGGCAAGGATACAAGCAAGGAGATCTCAGTTATGTAATTGGGAAACACCCCCGGTTTTCAACAGTAACTCATGCACGCTAAGTGAAAGAGAACAATTGGTATCTTTTCCAAGCCCAAAAAAGACCAGTAAATAATAAGGTACAGCTAGTATGCCACAAGCCAATCGGCTAAGCCCCAACCAATGTACAATGTAGAGCCACCATAAGCAGTAGCGGTATCATTAACTTATACTTGCTTAGCCCATCCAGCCCTTACCATATAAACTTAGCCAACCCATATGATGGATTTTACATGGTTAAGCAGCAAGGAACATTAATCCCCAGAAGTGCCATATTTTGTCAAGGCCAGCCATACGGTGGTTTTATTTCATCAGGCTAAGCGGCCGATTATGCCACCAAAACAATTTCCAGATTTTTGCTTAAGTGCCGTCAACAATAAAATGAAAAAACAGTGAATATCGGGTAAGGAAAACCCCTTTTTTTTAAAAAAAATCATGCACCTGTAGTTGAATAATGAACAACAGCGAAAGAACCAATAACATTACCATAGTAATGCCCCCAAAAAAAACCACCTTTACCATGTGATGTCAGTCATAGCCGACCACTGTAGTGGTCCTTACCAAGATAAAGAACGAGGAACAACCCCTTAGTAATGCTTTTTATTGTCAAATTGAGCCAACCAAACAGAGGTCCAACTATTTATACCATGCAATGCTAAGTATAGCCATCCCAACTATTTAAGTACATCATTTGTTAAGTACAAGAATTTTTATGCAACAGTGCTTACCAATTAATCAAAAAAATGCCAGAAACGAGATCATTGATGCTAAGCTTAGTGACCAACCTGAGTTGGCTGAGTTGTAAGCTCCATCCTTGGTGCAACAGAGGTACAGCCCTCGCTCTTAACGCAAGTAAAACACACGCAAATTTAAGTGAGGGGTAGAATGCGTCCTCACCTCTTTAAATAGAAGAGGGAAGGCCGTCATCACTCATGGCTAATTGCCTGCAGCATATACTGAGTAGATTGAGCTCTCCCTGGGGAAATGTGGAAGAGTAGCCGCCTACAATGTTGTCTGGCACAATAGCTTAACCCAAGCACCTCACGATATGGTAAATGAAAGTAGTAAGTAATTATTTAACCCTGCCTTGTAACCATCATACCCTTTTAAGGGTCCTATCCCATGTCTAGCAACAAAAAGTTGTGGGTCCCCTTTAATAGAACCCAGACTATCGACAACCTATGGCATAATACACCTCAATTTGATGCTTAAAAAAGCTACCAGCAAGTGGTGGAATGTGTGTGTGTGTGTGTGTGTGTGTGTGTGTGTGTGTGTGTGTGTGTGTGTGTGTGTGTGTGTGTGTGTGTGTGTGTGTGTGTGTGTGTGTGTGTGTGTGTGTGTGTGTGTGTGTGTGTGTGTGTGTGTGTGTGTGTACCAACAAGTGTGAACTAAGCTTGGAAAGTTTAATTTGATACTCAAAAAAGGCTACCAGCAGGTGGTGAAATGTGTGTGTGTGTGTGTGTGTGTGTGTGTGTGTGTGTGTGTGTGTGTGTGTGTGTGTGTGTGTGTGTGTGTGTGTGTGTGAAAGAGAGAGAGAGAGAGAGAGAGAGAGAGAGAAGAAAGTAGAAACTATACAGTTTCTTTGACATCGGCTCCAAAATATCCAACTTCGGCACACACACAGTGTGTGTGCACTTCTCGGCCTTAGATGTCGACTCGATCTCAGGCATCTCCATTCTCAGGCATTGAAAGGAGAGAAAGAGAGATTTTTGATGGTGGCTTTCAACATCATCTACGACTATTTGGCTAGCCACTCCCATCCAGCGCGGCAAGAGACGACATCGTCATCGACACTCACGTTTTGGCACCGGCTCGACATCCTTACACATTGCGACGGATTTCTCAATAGCCGACACCAGTTTCACGCAAACAATAGTTGTACTTGCCACACGCATGGGTGAGGTATCTCTACCATAGAGGAGTGACACCGGCATCGGCACTGAGCGCAACGGTTGCATTGTATAGCATGGTTTTTTGGCTACGGCACCTTTGGCAGCTATTCGACTAGCACATTTCTCCCTGACGGCGAAAGCTGAAACATAGCAACACCAACATGCAGGTTACAGGTTATAGGTTACAAGGGGTTTTTAGTCTATTCACACACAAATTCCCTAAATTACTAGACACGTTGCTTTCACAGGTCATTTGGCAGTCATTTCAACAGCAGATTCTTTGCGGACAAATGCGTTGACAGATGCATTTTGCTGTAAGCACACCTAGTGCTACATAGCTCTTTTGAGAGCAGATATCCCCACAGGGATCACTTTTCCTTCATGCAACAGTTATTGGCACGTATTTGAGCACGGTTTACTCATGTACGTTGAGTTGTGGACATTGTCCATTGTACTATGTGTGGAGCAAATGTTTTAGTTATTGTTGTAGTTTTTCTCAGCCGTTTCTGAGACTCGGACCGGAAGAGCCCTTTCTAAGATTGTGGCTAGTCCATTTGTGTCTTCATTAGCCTTTGGCGGGTTGATCGTGTGAGGTTTTCCTTGAGCTGGGATATGCTCAAATGTTGAGACACCTTTGGTGATACAGGTAGTTGGAGTTCCCTTGTACGGTACCCTCACCATAGAAAATGTATCTGACCGGTTTCATATGCTTTTGATGCCGAGTTGGCGATCACATTGGGCTTGAAATTTCTTCTCACCCCTTGTTGGAAATTGATCCTTGAAGCAACCATAGTGTGGTTGATGGCTTCGATCATAGTGCTAGGCCATTGTGAGCTGACATACTCTGCCATTTCTTCAGATAATACCACACCAAACTGTTGCTTTTGTTTGGTAAAGTCTATCCTTTGAAAGACTGTAGCTTTGAGATGTAAACACCAAAACTTGTCCACATATTTGTGGATAGACTCATGAGAGAGAAGCCTCAAACTCCGCCATTCGGTGAGCACTTTTTCCTTTTCATTGCTTGCAAGGAATTGCTTCATGATGGAAACTCGTAGAGTTTTCCATGTCTTTGGGGCTTCGTCGTTGCCATGAAGGCTAGCCCACCATTGACGAGCCGATTTTTGGAAGTGCATAGCTACATGGCAGAGCATGGAGGACTCTGTGAAGCCCTAATCTCCAAAGGCCACATCAAATTGCTGGATGAAGGCCAATACTTTGTCGGTAGCATCAAAAGTGCCATCATAGGTGAGAAAAGAGATCCTCTTTCCTCCCTCTTTCTTTAGCTTTTGTGACCTTCACCATGCAGGGTAAGATTTGGGATGTCCTCCCCTCTTGTATTCTCTAGGAGAATAGCCATAGCTTTCATCGGTAGAGGAGGAAGGTGAAGAAGAAGGAGAAGAGAGTGACCTCTTTCTTGCCCTTTTATTCCTTTGTTTCCTCTCTTCCCCTTGGAGTGACGAGGAGAAGGACTATAGGTTAACTGTTTCCTCTTGGGAGGAGTTGGCGATCATTTAGTCCGCCTTCTTCGTGGAGCCACATCTTCGAAGGAACTTAGGGATTCATTACTTTCTTGATCTTTGAGGATTCCTCCTCTCATATGGGAGAGAGTCTTCTTTTGAGGGTCTCATCAAGAGGCCTCCTAAGCTCTCTCTCCTCTTGGAGAGGAAAAGAAATCCCATAAGCACGAAGTTGTTGAGTAACTTCGGCTTGCAAAGCGGGGTTGTCTATAGCTTGTTGCAACGTAGTAATAAGATAATTAACAAACATGGGGGCAACATCATTAGCACCTTCATGTGTAAAATCAGAGTTATCAATGTTCATTCTTCTCTCTTGGTTAATGTCAGCCATGTTAAATATACTTATGTGTTTACTTAGTGTATTCTTTGGCAACTCAAAACCTTAGTTCCTACTCCTCTTAGCCTTTGAAAGTATGCACTTAAGTATCTACACCCACGGCTCGAATTGGTTAATTATAGAGAGTAGTGGGGTAGGTCTAGCATAGAAAAATTGCCAAGGGATAGCTCCTTTTGGACTTCTTATGGCTCAATAATGGTAAATCCATAGGCAAGTCTAAAAAGACCCCATTATTAAGACCAAAGCTCCCTAGGTGTGCACCATATCCCACATAGTGGATAATAGATCCCAGTCCCACTTACCCTAATATAATTAACAAAATCAACCATTAATAGGCTACTTAAGGACCTCTTTTCTTAAGCAAGAAAAGAGAAACCAAATGCTCTGATACCAATGTAATGGAAATGGCCTATGAACTTTGAGAATAGCGGAATTAAGAAAATTAAGGTGAGCATTTTTTAGAGATCAATTTGAGAACATAGAGGGTGAACTTAATTGATGGTAGCAGCATAAACATAGTACTTAATTAACTTGGCATGAACAATAATTTTGCAAGAGAGTATTAGAGAACATGACAATAGTTGAGGACCGGATTTATTTGGAGCCTGTCTCCCCTCCAAAAGCCGTTTGTATTATAGATTCTCCCATCAAGAGAGACTTTGTTACAATACAATCTTTGTGTTCCTTGTGACCTTGGTGATGCTATGAATACGGAAAGCTTCATGCATCATGAGCTTGACATAAACTTTGCAAAAAGAATTAACTATCTCAAGCCTCAGTCCCAAGTCATCAAACAACTTTGAAGGTGGAGAGAGCTAGCGGGGAAAGAGGGTAGGAAAGAGGAAGAAGAAACATTCCATAGGAGAAATAAATAGTTCCTCAATTATCATCACTCTTCTTGCTTAGCATAGCATAATAGCATAGTAATGAAGATGAAGAAGATGGCAAGCTTAAGCATTGAAGCATGGCTCTTGGTTGGATTTGCATTCCATAGCCGAGAGTGCTGGTGTAGGCTCTCCACTTCTCAACAAACTTGGAGGAGGAGATGGAGCTCTTGCATTTTGCACTCCGCACAATGAGAGAATGTGTGTGCGTGCGCGGGAGAGTATACCCCCCCTCTCATGCTTGGTCCACCTCTCTCTCTCTCTCTCTCTCTCTCTCTCTCTCTCTCTCTCTCTCTCTCTCTCTCTCTCTCATTATTTTATTATTTCATTTGGACATGTGTCCTCTTTTTCCTCTTTGAGAGAAAGAACTTAATTATTTATTTTTATGTATCTAAATTCTCAAAACCTAACCAATAGCATTCAAGCACATCGTGAGGGCCACATGTGGAGGATCATTTGAACATGTCTTTTATGTTTATTAAGTCATTTGGTTGAATTGAATGCTTCAAGGACTTAGTCAATCAAGCACGCATGTGTTTTTTATGCTTCTTAAGTCATTTGTTTTGAATTGAATACTTCAAGCCTTAGTCAATCAAGCATGGACTTTCATGCCTCTTGAGGATTCATCTTTGAATTTAACATTTCAAAAACCTTAGTCAGTTAAGCATAAAAATCACCTCAAGCTTTGGGCAAGGTTTCCACAACCACTTTTAGCGTCTTAGCACCTCATGCTTGGGTACGATTCCCACCTTGAGGTTAGCCCTAGCTTGCGTAAGGTCAAATGAATGTTTAACACTTCCTTTAGGAAGTCTTCAATGAAGCTAACCCTAAGGTGTTTTAAGCTCCATTAGATGCACGTTTCTCTTTGTTAGACTATCTCCGTTTGGACCCCTTTTGAGATGTAACCATCTCTCCTCTTAGTCCCTTGTTGAGGTAAATCTAGAAGCACTTATTTCACATTGCTCTTTGGGTAGACCGTCTCCTTTTGGACCCCTATTGAGATACAACCAATTCTCATTTTGGTCCCCTGTTGAGATAGGTATAGAAGCACATATATATATACTAACTCTTGTTCCCCTGTTATCTTCCCATATTAAGTGATCAATTTAATATGAGAAAATCATTTGATAAAGTTAGATATTATATTTTATGACATTACCTCTCTCTTGAAATCATAGACGTCCTTGACTATGAGGTAGAGAAGATAAAGCCTAGTCATTAGTCCATGTTTCTTAGTGGGTAGAGAATCCCTTTTTACCCTACAACATCATTCGAGAATGGATGACTAATCCATTTGGTGCTCGGGAGACTTAGCTGTCGCGCAAGCATGTCTACTCTTTAGTCCATATCATACTTCCAAAGTAGAGTGACAAGTTCTACTTGGTGTTTGGGAGACGTCGTCACCACAAACATGATCCTAAGCATGCATACTTCTTAAATTTTGTGCACAATAAAAGAAAGAGAATGAGTCTTATAAGACAAAAACGTTGTTCATTTAAAATGCATTTTCATTTGCTTACTCTAGTTTAGCATTGTAAGCATTGACAAGGTTCATATTATCCTTAAGCTAGGTTCCTTATCCATCTAGTATCTTTAAAAAGATAATTTTTAAACTTAAAAAGATATATTGGATAATCTTACCGTTTCTTAGTACCTTGTCTTCGTGTGTCAAAGAATCGATTCGGGCTGCAACACCTCTTCGTGATCTTCGATCTCTAGCGGGTGTGTTCTTTTTGTGGCTCTCCTTTGTAAGGCTTGAGTAGGCTCATAAGGTTAACATTGTGAATGATCCAATGGTTGGGCAACTTTAATTGATAAGCCATCTCATTGATTGGCTTAAGAATTAAAAAAGGACCATAGTATCTTTTTGCTAGCTTAGCATGATACTCTTGGTGGCCCGTAAGAATCTTACCTGTAGTATTCCTTAGATGAGACTTTATAAACTTTAGCAAGACTCAGTTATTTTTCTTACAGGCTAAGGCTCTTTTGTGCTTATTAGCAACAACCCTTTTTGCCTTTTCTGTAAGATGGATATAACTTTTTTTACTCTTTGGAAAAGATTCTTGTAAGTTTATGCTATATTCATCAGCAGTGAAGATCTTCCCATATACCTTAAGTAGTAGGGGACTTTTGGATCTTCCCTCTTTAACCTCGAAAGGTGCTTTCTCCATAGAAGTATGTACAATGTCATTGTACGCATACTCTATAAGAGGTAGGTACTTCTCTAATTGAGAACGTTGATCTACTTCCATGACATAGACTTTTAGTAGATTCAAGAATCATTAGATTAGTTATTTCACTTTGGTCATCCATTTGTGGATGATAGGCCAAAAGAGAAATTTATTCTACTTCCTAGATTTTCAAAGAGACCCTTCTAGAAATTACTAGTCATCGTAGGATCTTGTCTGACACTATGGATGTTGGAAAGCCATGATACTTGAAAATTTGAGACCTAGAGAGGGTTACCGTTTGATGTGTCTTAATAGTTTTGACAGGCATAGAGTGTGTTTTCTTGCTAAGCCTATCGATTGAAACAATCCAATTTGCTTTCCTCGATCAAATTTCAATTTTTGGTACACCATGCATTTTGAAACATATTCTTGTATGTTTACTTTTCATGGTAGACCAACAGAAATACATTGCTACTCCTTGAAGAGTAGATTATGGAATCCATTTAGGAAACTAGACAACCATTAGAATCATTTACAGATTCTCTAACAAAAATCATATATTTAAAAATAGAGCTTTTCATTGACTTATCAAAAGCAAGTGTATTTACTAGGGATATGGTTTTCCCTGACACGTTAGCATCTATGTACATGCTCATTTTCCCATAGGTGAAGTAGATTCTCCTTTTAGGGAGCTTCATGTTGGCAGCCATGAGATTGAACCATGGTGCCCCTAGGATAACATCCTCAGAGCCTCAACTTCTCAATCAAGGGAGTAACAGAGGCTTGCTATCCCTTGAAAGTTGTGTCAGCAGCAGTTACAATATCTCCCATCTCAAAAGCTTGAATGCCCAACTTGGTGGCCAACTCCGTTGATATGAAGTTGTGAGTAGGGCCAGGGGCAAACAAGATGAAGGCATCATGCTCGCTTACTTTCCCCCAAGCATAGGAGATTGAATGAGCCTTTGCAATGAGTATCATCTTTTGGAGCTTCAATCATGGAAGCTATAGGAGTGTCATTGCAAACATTTTTTTGGGGCAAGAACGATAACCATGTCCTTGCTCCCCACACTTAAAGCATCTATGGTCTTTACAAAAGGCCTCTAATTCTTTGGGAGAGAGCTTGTTTTTTTACCTTTGTAAGATCCTTTCTCCTTGGCCTTGTTGTTGTTAGTGTTGGTGTTTCCTTAGGAAGAGTTTTGAGCATTGGTCTTCCCTTTAGATTCATTTTAACAGACTGATGTTGTTGTCGTGCAGAAACACTGCTCGCAGACGCTAATACAATGAGAACCAAGCCAACAACAAGTTGTCAACCTAGGACGGAGTTGATCCGCAGGCACATGGAAACAAATAGTTGATTGTCACTCAACTATTGGACCTTCTCTAGACAATCACTACCAAAGGAAATCATTCTAAAGCACTCTAATCATACTGAACTGCAATCTTTCCTACAACACTTCTGTTCACCGAAACATGGTCAAACATTGTCGATTCGTCACGAAACTCAAGGATCCTACTCTACACACCTAGAGGACACTTCCCTGAAGTTTCTAACCTAATCCACAACCCGTAAACATATGGTGCAGAAATCGCATATAAAGACAGGCTGAGATTTACAGGTCGTCGAATCTGGAAATGTTTAGTCCTAAAGTGTAGTTCTACTCGCCGTGAACGCAATGACATAAAGCAATCACAAAACGAACACACGGATAGAGAGAAAACTCACTCGGAAGCTCACGGAAGAGCTCTTCGCGAAGAGACTGAAACCGCTCAAGCTTGGCGTCGAAGCGTAGCTTTCGCCATTGCTAACACGATGGTGTAGTCACTTCCACAATGTAGTAGTCATAGCATGCAAGGGGAAGGGAAGAAGACCTCTCTCACTCTCACACACAGTACGCAGTCACCGTATATTCAGATAAACTCCCAAAAATGATTTAAAAAAAAGATCCTTAGGTTTACAAAAGATTGGCATTTATACCTCAGCCTTGGAGGTGTCATCTCATCAAAAATGAATTCTACTTCCTATCAGGGGTGTTGTTGAGTAGCAAATACAATGACATATGTTCCGAAAATTATCTGGAGCCTGAAGAATTAATTACATTTAAGCTCATCGTGTGAATAGTACAAGAAAAATGGGATTTTGGATGCGGTTGATTTGCAGGTCAATACTCCCCCCTTCCACGTTCACGTTGTCCCTGACATGATCCTTGTCTGCTTGAATTGCCGCCTGGCCATCTTCTTATGCCCGCTGCTAATGGAAGCCTGGTGGCTTTATCAATTTGAGATAGGATTCATATCGTACATTCCCCAGAGTGATAGTAGGGCCGAAGATCTTGCTGTCGTAAGTGAAAAATCCTGTGTAAAACGCCTCTTTGAATGCCTGCATATGATAGCTCGGCAAAAACATAACTCTCTGATAGAGTAGATGCAACACTTCAGGTGATGGCTGCTTTGAGAGGTCGTAGACCATCTTGGCGAATGTGTCGCCCGTTGATAGTAGACTTGAGTCAGTAGCTTTGGAGGGAGCGAACACTTCAAGACAGGCCAGTAAGGTTTTGCATATTTTTCTTAGCATGATACACGCTAGGTCAGGAGAGCCAGTGAATATCCTAATGGCGCCCTTTAGGGTTTTCACCATATAGGCTGCACTTATTCTCTCTCCTGCACTAGGTGGTGGCAATGGTGGGTAATTTATCCATGTTGCGTGTGTTCTCAATAATCTGAGATGATTGGCCCATGATCTGACACGTGGAACTACGCAGTAGGCACAATCATCCCTTATATCCTTAGGTGCTTCCACCAAATTCTTCAAATATGTCGGATATTTGATGAGCCAGGCTTTTCTCCATTTGGGTTGAGAATCTACAATTCTTTTCACATCTGCATTGCTTTGTAGATCTCCTTCGTATATGGCTACTGTTCCTTCGGTTCAATTCTCTTTTTGGTTGCTTCGACTTCGTATTTTAAGAGAGGATATGGAAGTGTTGGCTGCATCCACTCTTCTCTTAATACTGATGTGGCGATCCCTTGAGCACCCAATGAGTGGATAATTCTATTTTCCCATTCTATGGTGTCTTTGTGATCTTCCGCTGTAGTTTGTTCTATGAGATGCTGCAATCGGGCCTCCTCTTCAGCTATTAGAGCATGTTCCTTTTCCTCTTTCTTCTGCATCTCTTCCTCAATAGGCTTAGGGTCTTCAGCCCCTTCTGGTATTTTCATGTGCTCTGTCTGAGCACTCACCTCTGTCTCCCCTGTGCTCGGTCCTGCTTAGAGCTCTTGCGGTTGTCTTTGTACATCTACTTCCCTTTGAGTAGCTATGGCTGCATTTTCGACCAGCAATTCTTGAAGCTCCGCAAGTTGTTGGCTTAACTGCTCGTTGTTGGCTTTTAGCTTCTCTTCTTCTCTTACAAAATCTTCAGCTAAAAGAGTCCTTTGTCGTTGCTCAGACTTAAGAGAATGTTGTAGTCCTTTTATTTGCTCTTCGAGGGCCTGCACTTCTCTACTGCTGTCTTCCGGTCCGCCTCTTGCTGCCCTTGGAGTTGCCCGTAGCCTTTGGATTGTTGTGTCTTGAAGTTCCAATCTGGCTTTCAGCTCCATGATCTCATCCCTAGCGGCTTCTAACTCATCTTCCACCTTTTCTTTTTCAAAGGTGACACTTTGGACCTCATTGGAGGCCTCTTCCATCTGGAGTGTTAGTCCATCTCGTTCCGCTTCAGCTTCTTTCAAAATTCTAGGTACATCTTCAAGTTCATGCTCTGCATCATCTGCTCTTAGTTTTGCATCTTGAAGGTCTTTAAAGAGATGATCATATCCATCTTGCATGTTCGCTTCTCTTGTTCTGAGTATACTATTTTCCTCAACTAGTGTAGGAGACCGCGTCCTGATTCTGTCCAGAAGTTGGTGTGCGTCTCTTACATCTTTCTCATTATCTTGCAGTATGTTCTGTCTAGTAGCCCGATCAATTGGCTCGGAAAATGGAACTTGGTACCCCATGCTCAGCATCACCCCTGATGGAGGAGGCTTATACGAGCGCTCCAAGGGTTTCCAAATGTAGTGTTGGGGGTTCTGTTCCATTCCCGGCACTTCAGGTTGCTCTTGTTGCTCTTGAGACTTTTCTCGTGCTTTTCTATCCCCCTGTGCTCTTTCCGCAGCTTGTGCTGGCGGTTTTTCTTCATTCTTTTCCTTCCATGGTGGGCCTGCACTCTGTACACTCCCTTGGCTGCTTCTTCTTCTGAATAGCCTGCATTGAGTAGGTCTTGAAAAGCGCATCTGTCTTCTTCCTCCTTATCCTTTGGTGGTGTCTGCACCTCTCCCTTCTCTTTTGGTGAGCTCTTTGGAGGGGTGATTGAAGGTTGAGGGTTGGGTAAAGGAGAGCGTGGCCTTGGAGAGGGTGATTTCCCACTTTCCTTCTTTTCGTCTTGGGCATCTTGTATTTCTTTCAATTTCTTCTTTATGTCCTCCACTTCATCTGAAGTGAAAGGCTCTAGATATTGTTGCTCTATCACTCTTTCAGACTCTTCATATGCTTTAATATAATGATCAAATTGATCTTCGAGTGGTCGGGATGAGCTGCCCCCGACTCTTCCTGGATCTGGCACCCAGTATTCTTCAAAATCTCCCTTCAAGGCTCTTTCGGCTCTAAATTGGTCAATTAGCCGTTCTATCCTTGCAGCTTTTTGGCTAGTGGTCTCCTTGTTCCTTGGCTCCTTGGTCATAATTGCTTTGCCTTTCTTTGGCGGAGGTTGTTCCGCTTCCTCTTCATGTACTGTTTCTAATCTCTTTCGGGATCTGGTCGCAATCCCAATGGGTGGTGCTACAGGTGGCTCTTCCTCTACATCCTCCTCCTCTCTCAGCCACTCATTCTGTGATGGGGGTGCAGGCCATTTTCCTCTGGCTCCAATGGCTTCGTATGCTATCTTGGTTAAGACCTCTCCCCCGCCAATGTATCTTGGCTTCTCTGTCCCCATTCGTACTATTTGTTCATGCAAATACTGTGCATAGTTTACCGCTTTAGGCAGGACATATTGGATGAGGACAATTACCCTATGTGGGATTACATGATGCAACATATTCTTGTGTCAAAGGGCGTTTGGAATATTGTGCAGGGCATTGATGTACGTCCTGGTTCTGAGGATGTAAGCGATGTTGAGGATGTTGCAGGTCTTGCTGCAAGGATTGCTGTTGTTAGAGTTGTTTTTCCTATGGTAGAAAAAACTCGCTCGGATATAAAGGATGTGCAAGCTCATGCATTGATTGCATTGTCTGTGAAGCGCAACATTACTCCTCACGTTTGTTCAACAAAATCTGCAAAACAGGCTGTGGATATTCTGGTTGTTCTTTATGCAAGACGCAATGAGGCAAAAATTGCATTGCTCCGTAAAGAGCTGGAGTCAAAGATTATGCATGAGGAAGATGATATGGACACTTTCCTTGCTGGTGTCAAGGATATCAATGAGCAACTTATTTTTGCAGGTGAAGTCATTTCAGGTAGTTCCCTTGTGCAGACTATTCTTGATGCCTTGCCAGAATCTTACCATACTTTTGCTAGTACTTGGAGACTCATGACCCAAGGAAATCCTGAAGTTGTCAAGTTTGATGCATTGTACACATTGCTATTGCAAGAGTCACTTTCCAACAAAAAAAAAAGGACTAGATAGTGTGCAGTTGAATAGGCTTTTATTGATGCTCAAAGAAAGGGTGATAGCAGCAATGCAGCCACTTCTTATGGTTCTTCTACGAGTGAAAAATCACTTGTTTCTAATGCTTTTGCTAGCAGCAATTTGTCTAGAAATTTTGGTGATAAGGGGAAAAAGAAGATGCGTTGTCAGTACTGTAAAGCTAATGATCACTTGATTAAGCAGTGTCCTAAGTTGAAGGCCAAAGAGGCAAAGAATAAAGAGGGTGGTTCCACTGCAAATGTTGGTTCCACTACAAATGTAGCTATTGTTGAGTCTTATGTGAAAGGAGACTGTGATGCTGATGTTGATGCAGAATGGGATTTTAGTGCAGAGTGTACCTATAATCTTACTCTCCATGATGCATGCATGCCAGTTGCTGCATATTCACATGTGAGGTATTTTGATAGTGGTGCTACAAAGCACATTACCTCACATCGTGATTTGTTCACCTCTGTTGAGTCTGTCGCTCATAGGAATTCAGTTACTTGTGCCAAGAATGCCACTTAACCATTTCAGGGAGTTGGAAAGATTGTGCTTACTGATACAGATGGCAATTCTCTTACACTTGTTGATGCACTTTATGTACATGGGATCAAGAAGAATCTTTTATCTATATATGCACTTACTAGGCTTGGTCTTGTAGTCAAATTTGTGGATGACAGATGTACAGTACATGATCTCAGTTTTGGTGATGAAATTTTTGCATCTAGCATTTTATGTCATGGGCTGTATAAGCTCACTTTGTATGACAAGTGTGGGTAAAATTTTGTAAGTGCAGTTGTGGATTCAAAGGCTATTTTAGATGCAAAACTTTGGCATGCACGTTTTGGTCATCTGAATTTTGCCACTTTGCTGCGTTTGCAGAAATCTGTTATGTTGCTTCTTTGCCGCCTCTTGAAGCACCTATCAAACATATTTGTGAAGGTTGTATTTTGGGTAAGATGCAGCGTTCAAAGTTTCCAAAGGATGGTTCAATTAGGGCCACATGCAGGTTGCAGCATATGCATAGTGATGTTTGTGGGTCCATGCAAACTCCGCCCTTGGGCAAGTACCTTTACTTCGTGACTTTCAGTGATGATTACTCCAGGCATGCATGGGTATTTTCGCTTAAAGCGAAATCCAAAGTTTTTATGTGCTTCAAACAATTTTTGGCTATGGCTAAAAATGTCTTGAAATACACTATGGGCACCCTCTGTTCCGATCAAGGGGGGGAGTATATGTCTCATGTATTTAATGCATTCCTGGCTAGTCATGGGATAAAACACCAATGTACAGTGCCTTATACACCTCAGCAAAATGGTGTTGTAGAGAGGAAAAGCGGGTCACTTACGAAAATGGCCGCATTCGTTTTGGCTTAAGGCCTTGGCTTGAGGCCATCATGTGTGCCCTTATGTACTAAACAGGTGTCCTACAAAAACTTTGCAGTCTATTACTCCATATGAAGCATGGCATGATAGAAAGCCTTCTATTGAGCACATGCGTGTTTTTGGTTATTTGACATATGCTCTAGTGCCACAAACACAGCACAGAAAATTGGATGATAAGGTTGTCAAATGTATTTTTGTTGGTTATAGTGCTGAAAGAAAAGGTTACAAGTTGTATCAACCGCAAACAAAGCGTATTTTGGTTTCACAAGATGTTGTATTTGTGGAAGATTTTGTTTAGCCCTTACTGTCATGTACTAGAGACAGTAATGTTAAGCTCAAAGAATTCAAAAAGTTGGATGGCTGCCATGCAATCAGAATATGATGCACTTATAGAAAATGACACACGAACTTTATGTGATTTTCCTATTGGCAAAAAGGTTATTGGTAAAAAGTGGATTTACAATTTGAAACGCAAGCCGAATTGTGAGATTGATTGTTATAAGGCTCGACTTGTTGCAAAGGGTTATGCATGGAAAAAGACATATATTATGAAGAGACTTTTTCTTCCACTTGTCGTATGACTACTGTGCATTTTCTATGTGCACTGGTAGCTCAGTTTGGTTGGGATGTACATCAATCAGACAACTACTTTCTTGAATGGTGACATATTTGAGGAAGTTTATGTAACGCAGCCTCGTGGTTTTGTCAAGAAAGGACAAGAGGATAAGGTATGCAAATGTAACAAATCTTTGTATGGGTTGAAGCAATCTCCTCGTGCTTGGTATGAGAAGGCTGACACTCATTTGGTCAAACGAGGATTTTGTAACAATCCAACAGAAAGCACATTGTATGTAAAGCATGAGAGTGATGTACTTCTCATTGTGGTTCTTTATGTAGATGATTTGTTGATCACTAAACCAAATGAGAGAGCTATTGCTGAATTTAAGGCTGATTTGAATGCTACTTTCAAGATGAAAGATTTGGGGCTATTGCATCATTACTTGGGTATACAGAGTAAGCAGTGTGATGGTGGTTATTGAATATGCCACTCTTCATCTCTTGCTACAGTTGATGAACCAACCTCATTATAGGGCATAACCGGCACTATAACCTGCCCTTCCACTTTTCCTTCAAGAAACATGTACTTGACTAGCAAAACACTATTTTTTGGTAGTGGTGGTTTTTGACCTAGCAGTGGTTGTGGTATCTCCATAGCCATGGGTGGTTTCTACATTTGTCCCATGTTAGTGGATACCTATACATAGGTTTTCCTTGCTATCTCTTAGGAATATATTGGACATTTCCATCATATTTTGGTTTGTAATAGCACTAATTGGTCTCATGGTCTATCCATTTGCCTTTGATGGCACATTACTTAGATAATTTTGCACGTCCCATGGGCTGCCCTTGTGGTGTACCTTGTCCTAGCCCTCCCATTGGAATCCTCTGCATATTGCTCATCATATCATCCATACATTTGAGCATGTCTTCAATGGCATTAATATAAGGGGCTAGCACTATGGGTCCTACCTATTTTGGCATATTGGATGTAGTTTACTCACTTTGCATGTCCTTAACAATGCTCTGTTCATTGAAGATTTCATAGTTGTCTCCCAAGTCTATAACATCTAGACTACATGCTTTTGGGGTGGTTTGTTTCTTGATATATAGGATAGCATGCAACTCTTTGTTGAGTAAGCCTTCTAAAAATAACAAGACCAATTTTTCCTCGATTGGAATTTCCAAGTCTAGGCATCTACCGATGTACTGTCTCATTTGACTTACACAATCTCTTACAAACTCCCCTTGTTTCTGTTTGAAGCTATAGATTTGTTCTATTGTGATGTGCTTGATTCACATTCTTGAACAAGCAACAAAAATCTCATTGCCAATGTTGGCAAATTTTTAATGGACCCAGGAAGTGTTGTTTGAAACCATGTTTAAGGCTTACCTTCTAGAGTCATTCCAAATCCCTCAAATTTAGTACAAAAGTCTGATATTTTCTTTGCTCTTAGTACTTGCTTAAATCTTGCTAGGTGGACATATGGATCCCTAGATCCACTATGATTTTTGACCCATTTTTGTAAATAAGTTGGTATAATCATCTCTACAGTTATGCTCAACACCCACTCTTCTGGCTAGTGGTTCTCCATCCATTCCTTCAAATAAATTTCTTGGTAGTGGTGACTCATTTGGCCCCCTTTTGGTCGTGGTGTCATTTGCTCTTCCTTGATTGGACAGTGTTTTGGATTGGGTGCTCATGGCTTGGGACATGATTGCAAAGTAGCGATATTCTCACAAGGAGGCCCTTGGAAGGAGGCTAAAGTGCACGACAAAATTCTACCTCCAAGCTGGCCTTTTTTGAAGTTAGGGAGCTACATGCAGGAGATACTAAGAAACTGCAAAAAAGTGACATCATCACTGGAATGGGGAGGACTTTAGATACTTCAAGTGGTCCATCTTATTCTAGTCCCCTTGCCTCTTCCATCTTCCCTTGGCTTGCAGAGGATCCTTGAATTCCTTTTGGAGGGAAGTTGTAAGGAAGGTGAACAACAAAGGGATCTCCAAGCTGACATATTTTTGGGATGATGACAACTTCTGCAGGAAGGCATTGGACCACTTTTGGTGGTGTAGCATAGTTTGAATCTAGATGAAAGACTATTGATTAGTAGACTCTATGAAGTTTCAAGCAATAGTCCAATTCCTTTCATTGGGTCAGCAGATCTCGATTGGAAAGCTTGGCATTCGCCCAAAGATAAAATTCTCCAACTCTTGAAACACTATCCCTTCTCATGAAGTCTTGCTACCAAAATCTGCAAATGGGTGCAAAGGACATGGAAGGTTCTCTTCTTCAGGAACAACTTGGTTCTAGGAGGGAGAAGACTTCAAAACAAAGAAATTTTGGTGTGCATAAAAATTCTGCAAATGGGTGCAGACGACATGGAAGGTTCTCTACTTCAAGAATGACTTGGTTTGGGGAGGGATAAAAGTTCAAAATAAAGAAATTTTCGTGTGCTAAAAATTACTAGATACTGCTACTCAATCAAATTTGGAAAGCCTAAAAACTTTGGTTCTTTGAAAGAAAAGTGGTGGTAGCTCAATTCACTGATACTACGCATGAAAGCACCAAGCTTACACATTATAGGATCAAGTGTAGGGTCAAATGTGCAAGCTAAATAATGGAAGCATACACTAAGTTGCATCGGCTACTCGGGCCGGGCTCTCTAGGGGAGAGTAGACCATTGATCTACATCTAGAGCTACTAAACAAGGGAAGAATAGGGTCTCTTGCTTGACCTTTACACAGCAGGCAAGGGTCACCCTAAGCCAATCATCCAAGATTTTCCTTTTCCCTATCAGGTATATCATCTGCTTGATTTTTTGTACAATCTCTAAGAAGCTATCCACAAAGAGGTCTCTATCAAAGACACGAAAATTCTTGGCCTTCCAAATATGACTAAAGATATAGTATCCGACAATTTGAGTGCATTTTAGAAGTGCATGACTTCAAAACTATTTCCCACCAAGGCACATATCCTTCTTGAAAAACCCTATCTTCCACGTTCTTTGTATCAATTTGCACATGTTCCCTGCCATGCCAATAATTGCAGGGCATCTTCTTCTAGTCAAGTTACTATCAATGTAAGAGATTAGCATGCTTAGTTTTGTTTGTTGAGTCAATAGAATTCAAGGGCTCCCAAGATTTTTTGTCTACATGTTTTGCATGTTTCAAATGTGAAATCCCTCAAAGGCAGCTTTTGGAACAACTATTAGAAATTGTTGGCCTCTTGGTCGACTACGATGTGTTTTCTCTTACATTTTTATAACTGTACACATTTTTTGATGATCATTCTGCAGCATAAATTGCACTCACTTTTTTTTTTAAATCTAGGTGGGTTTTTCTTTGCTCTTGTTGTCAATCGTCACTTTTGCTTTTTTTAGTGCCATGATTGTAAGTGAAGGCACTTGTTTTAAACAAAATTTGTAATCTATGTGCAACTTAATCTATGGTCTTTTTTTTGGGCTTTCTAAAAGAAGCCTTAGAGAAGTGTTGGGTTGGGCATACTTTCAATGTTTTCATTGATGATGATTGAGACTTACCTTAAATGTTATTTTGGTTTTAAAGTATCAAATGAATATTTTCATTTCACTTCCTCCCATGGCTTGACTTCTCTTGCATTCTATTATTTTAGAATGATAAAGCCAAGATTTACCTTGCATAATTCTAGTAAGTTCTATACACACACACACACAATATAAATAATTAAATATATAATATATGTTAATGACTTGTTATTATTATACATGTAAATTTATTTATTTATTTATCTATTTATATAAACACACACACACATATATATTAATGAGTTATTATATATATATATATATATATATATATATATATATATATATATATATATATATATATATATATATATATATATATATATATATGTTAACGAGGAAACCATGGTAAAGAGAAGAAAAACTTGTGCAATGATGTCAAAACTTAGTTCAAAAATCCTACAAATTACAAAAAATTTGCTAATTTCTTTGGTTTTCTTCTTTGCGAGGAGGACACTTGATCTCTTTATAAAAGAGACATTCTCGAACAATGCTTCACCTTATATAATTCTAGTTATAATTATATATATACATATATATATGTGAGCCAACCATGGTAAAGAGAAGAAAAACCGGTGCAATGAGGTCAAAACTTAGTTCAAAAATCCTACAAATTTCAAAAATTTGCCATTATTTTTTGTTTTCTTCTTTACGAGGAGGACACTCGATCTCTTTATAACAGAGACATTCCCGAACAATGCTTCACCTTATATAATTCTAGTTATATATTTATATATATATATATATATGTATGTATGTATGTATATATGTATATATGAGCAAACCATGGTAAAGAGAAAAAAAACCGGTGCAATGATGTCAAAACTTAGTTCAAAAATCATACAAAATTCAAAAAATTGCTAGTATTTTTGGTTTTGTTCTTTGCGAGGAGGACACTTGATCTCTTTATAAACGAGACATTTTTGAACAATGCTTCACGTTATATAGTTCTAGTTAAACTCAATCTAATAATTTTACCACTTTCTTATTGTTTTAGAAAGCCATCGTGACCCTTTCACTTGTTTGGCCTGCAAGAGAAGACCTTAGTGCAAGGTTGAAAAAATGGTGGAAAGGCCGTCGTGGGCGCCATGTGGAAAATTAGGTGCTTTATTTTTTTGATACAGGCCTGGCATGTGAAGCATGCGCATCATGCTCTACCTGCAACGCGTGCCCTTGAGACTAAGTGACACCCATATTAAATGCGGGGTGGAGTAATGGGATCAACGATCATGGCTGCAGGGCGGGATCTCGAAGCGCACTAAACCTGGCCAACGGAAAAACAAGGCGCGTCGTCAAAAAGGCGAGGTGTATTAAACATGGCCAGCAAGAAAAAAGAGGTGCGGCGGGGTGATTTGAACCCAAGACCTGGCCGTCCGGGTTTAGGGACGCATAGGCTAACCACCTCACCCATGCATGCATTGTGTACCCACAGCCGTTTTTACAACATTATATTATAATTTAACATGCATTTTACAGGCTTTCCAGGTTTAGTGCCCGTCTAGGTTTAGTTTTGATTTGATTGTTGCAGCTGCGATCTCCCCTGCTTTCACGCGTGAGCTTCTTCGCCTTTGATCCCATTGCCCCCCCTCTTCAATATGGGTGTTACTTAGTCCTGAGGAACACGTGGAGGAGGACGTTAATGCCTGCACGTTTTCAGTGTTGTTAGCGGAGGGAAGTTAGCACTCTTTCAATGAGGTGCGCATGTTTGTGCATTGGCTTTGTTTTGTAAGTTTTGAAGAAGACAGATTGGACATCGCTGCAGGGCATAGAGGACACGGTGGCATTGCAGCAGGCCGATGTTGAAGCGGATGTCGACTTGTCTCATAAGCTTTGGGCCATACACATTGTGGAGAATCGCTACTCCCCTCATCTACAACCGATGGTGTTGAGCGGGAGCTCGTTGTGTGTATATAAAGTGGTGATGTTGTTTTGTATTGCATGTTCAATTTGGAGTGCTTGTCATAGAGTAGTTCTCAAGGAACAGTAGTGGTGCTAAGTTTGCGTCAAACTCTGAGTTCGCAGAGAGTTTCAATGTTTATGAGTGTGTGAGCCTCTATGCCAAGAGTACGAGCAATGAGATGGACTTCGAGCAAGGTTTCACATATTTGTGATTGTTATGTTGTTTGAAGCTTTTGATGGTTGCATTTGCTACTAGGATATGTTATTTACGGCCTACTGGTTGGTTTTCAGAGACTTGAAGAAATTTTTTGAGGGTTGCAGCAGAGGGAGCTATACTGCACTTAATTGTGGACGGACGCCATGTAGTATCTTTAGCTCGGCTCCAAAAGTTTGCAAGAGGGCTGCACAAAGCAAGGGAGGTAGTTAGCAGCGGTTAACATAGGCTACACCGAATATGCATCAAGCGGGAGATATCTATGGTTGTGCATAATATTTCCAACTCACTTTGTTTAAGTATTGGGCTTACTTGGAGTTCCAAAGTTGTATTTGCTAGCCTAGAGGGCTCAAGCTTAAACCCATAGTAGAAGGAATTGTGGTGAAAGCCTTTAAAAGGAATCCTTTATTCAAGGAGGCTTCATTCTTGAGTATCCACTCTTGAGGATCCACTTTCGAGAGCTCCCTCTCTCTTGAGTGTTCACTCTATGGCCTAGCCTTGAGCTTAATGTCTATGCTTGAGAGGCTAGTGCTAACCATTGTAATTAGAGTAAGCTCTTCTTGATTAATCTAATCCCTATTTTCTCATTAGTCTACTTCTTCTCTACATTTCATTATGTCATGAAGTAGTATTACACTTTCATTATTCTAGATTTGAGAGATGTATGTACTTCTTGCTATTAACCACTCTTATTCTTCTATAAGCATTCGATTTGTGAGATTTAATGTCACTAATTAGGTTGATCAAGTTGGGTCTTAATCTTGTAATTAGTGTGTGTGCCTTATTGTTTGCTTGCGTGTAGATAGGTTTTATGAAGCTCTAGCACCATTCACCTCGTGTGTGTAGCTATTGATGAAGTGTCGTGATTGACATGTGGTAATAGTGTGTGCTTATCATTAGTGTGCTTGGGTTTCTAGTCTATGGTAAGTTGGACTTCGGTGGACTTGATGTGTGTAGGAGTTGATTGATTAGTGATTAGAGTAGGTTTAGAGTTAGTATAATCTCTACTTGCATTGGAGAGGTGATATCTTGAATCCTCTATTTCTATTCATCCGATAATCCTGCTTCCATACCCTAGCTGGGTTGCCGATCCACGGATTTAATAATTTTGTGTGGGTTGCGATTAGGTCGTGCTACAACGCCTCCCAACATTTGGTGCCGTTGCAAGGGATCGATAACCTAAGCTAGTGAGTTAAGGATGTGTAGAATAGAGTAATCTCATTACTGATTTCTCGATTTTTGAGTGTGTGTAACTCAAGTTTGGTGTGATTTGATGATGTTTGTGGAAGAAATTGATGCTAATGTTGAGTTATGAATACCCCAAACCCCCAATTTCACTAATTTCATACTAACCCTTGCTATTTCGCTTCGTTTCCATGCTAATTTTATTAATTTCTATTGGAATTAGGGTTGCAGAGAAATGCACACAACTTGGAGAAGACGAAGGAAGCTCAACGCACACAATGGACAGTGTGTTTCTTAGTGTGCAATGGAAAGATAGATAGCCCTAGAGTGGCGGGCGTATATTTAATGCACAGGGGGAAAAACCTCCTAAAGAGGGGAAAAATGCTCGACGGTCCTACTGTGTTCACACACATCACTACCACATGTATATGGTAACAAATCCCCCCTGGAGTGATGCGGTGAACGAGAGTTGGCACATGAGTAAAGGGAAGTGTGATGCCCTAAGGACATGATCAGTCCACAAAGGGGAGTAAGCCCAAAGCTTTGCGGAAAGCTTCAATCTTCTCATGAGACAATGCCTTTGGGAAAAGATCTGCAAGGTTGTCCTGTGTTGGCACATAAGCCAAGCTGATCTCTCCTACTGAGAGCCTCTCCCTAACATAGTGGTAATGCACCTCAGTGTGCTTTGTGCGAGCATGAAAAATTGGGTTCCTCGCAACCACCAATGCACTCTGACTGTCAGTGTAGATAGTGTTGGCAGTGTCCTGTCCAACACCCAAATCAACCATAAGGCGTCTGAGCCATACACACTCAACCGTAGCTGTGAAGACTACCCTATAGTCAACCTCACAACTCGAAGTGGCCACAGTAGGTTGCTTCTTTCTCAACCATGATATACATGAACTGCCAAGCATGAAACAAAAACCACTTGTGGACACTCGCATGTCAAAACAACCAACCCAATGTGAGTCCGAAAAAGCATGTAAGTCTGGCGGCAATGATCCCCCCTTGGGATAAAACAAGCCAAGATGTAATGTGCCACTAAGGTAGCGAAAAACCCTCTTGACAGAGTGCCAATGCTTAGACCCTGGGCTATGCATAAATCTGCTGACCTGTGAGACTGCAAACTGAATATCTGGCCTCGTGTTGCATACATAAATGAGGCAGCCAACAGTAGTTTGATAAAGAGTGACATCAGTAGGATCACCAGCATCATGTAGACTCAACTTCA
The DNA here is from genome assembly GCF_014529385.1 of Adiantum capillus-veneris. NCBI lineage: Eukaryota > Viridiplantae > Streptophyta > Polypodiopsida > Polypodiales > Pteridaceae > Adiantum > Adiantum capillus-veneris. The sequence goes on from NC_140959.1 coordinate 124,069,832, forward strand.
AACGTGTTTCCATGTGAGTGGCAATAGGTTTGCAATCCTCAAGTCCAAATTTACATAGCAATGTCTCTATGTAACTTTTTTGACACAAGGCAATACCACCATCACACTGCTTAAGCTGTATACCCAAGTAGTGATGCAACAGCCCCAAATATTTCATCTTGAAAGTAGCATTCAAATCAGGCTTAAATTTAGCAATATGTCTCTCATTTGGTCCAGTGATCAGCAAATCATCGAGATAAAGAACCACAATGAGAAGTACATCACCCTCACGCTTTACATACAATGTGCTTTCTGTTGGACTATTACGAAAGCCTCGTTTAACCAAATGAGTGCCAGCTTTCTCATACCAAGCACGAGGAGATTGCTTCAACCCATACAAAGCCTTCTTACATCTGCACACTTTGTCCTCTTGTCCTTTTATGACAAAACCGCGAGGCTGCGTTACATAAACTTCCTCAAATATGTCACCATTCAAGAAAGCAGTAACAATGTCTGATTGATGGACATCCCAACCAAAATGAGCTGCCAATGAACATAGAAAATGCACAGTAGTCATAGGACAAGTGGGAGAAAAAGTCTCTTCATAATCTATGCCTTTTTGCAGTGCATAACCTTTTGCAACAAGTCGAGCCTTATGGCGATCTATATCACCATCCGGCTTGCGTTTCAACTTGTAAACCCACTTTGTACCAATGGCCTTTTTGCCAGGAGGCAAATCACATAAAGTCCATGTGTCATTTTTTATAAGTGCATCATATTCTGATTGCATGGTAGCCATCCAATTTTTTGAATTCTGTGCTTCATCAAAAGACAGAGGCTCCTCAACATCATGTAAGCTAGACATAGCCAAAGCATAACAATCTGATGCATAAGATGCATGGCAAGAGCCTGAACGAGTACAACTAGACAAAGGTGCATCCAATTTACTGTCACGCAAAGTGAGCACCAGCCATTTTGGCATACCTCTAGCCTGCTCATTTTCAGCCCTTTCCTCATCAAGTACATCATGTACATTTGCATCAGTAATAGGCTGATCTATAACATTTTCAGAAAACCCCATAGGCTGTACATTTGCCTCATTGGAACTTACATTTGTATTTCCACCACTGAAAAGAGGCAACAAAGTGTCATAAATGTCCTGTGAGCTTACATTAATGTCTCTAGTACATGACAACAAGGGCTGAACAAAATCTTCCACAAACACTACATCCCGTGAAACCATAATATGTTTTGTTTGCGGAGGATACAACCTGTAACCTTTGCTTTCAGCACTATAACCAGCAAAAATACATTTGACAGCTTTATCATCCAATTTTCTGTGATGTTTTTGTGGCACCAAAGCATATGACAAACAACCAAAACCACGCATGTGCTCAATAGAAGGATTTCTGTCATGCCATGCTTCATATGGAGTAATAGATTGCAAAGCTTTCGTAGGACACCTGTTAAGTACATAAGTGGCACACATGATGGCCTCAAGCCAAAAAGAATGCGGCAGCTTGACTTTTGACCATACATCGTACCATTTCCGTAAGTGACCTGTTTTTCCTCTCAGCAACACCATTTTGTTGAGGTGTATAAGGCACTGTACATTGGTGTTTTATCCCGGGACTAGCCATCAGACATATACTCCCCCCCTCGATCGGAACGGAAGGTGCCCATAGTACATTTCGAGACATTTTCAGCCATAGCCAAAAATTGTTTGAAGCACATAAAAGCTTCAGACATCGCTTTAGGCGGAAATACCCATGCATGCCTAGAGTAATCATCAATGAAAGTCACGAAGTACAGGTAAGTGCCCAAGGATGGAGTTTGCATGGGCCCACAAACATCACTATACACAAGCTGCAACCTGCATGTGGCCCAAACTGAACCATCCTTTGGAAATTTAGAATGCTGCATCTTACCCAAAATACAGCCTTCACAAACATGTTTGACAGGTGCTTCAAGAGGCGGCAAAGAAGCAACCATATCAGATTTTTGCAAACGCAGCAAACTGGCGAAATTCAGATGACCAAAACGTGCATGCCAAAGTTTTGCATCTGAAATAGCCCTTGAATCTACAATAGCATTTGCAAAATTTTATCCACACTTGTCATACAAAGTGAGCTTATATAGCCCACGGCACAAAAGCCTAGATGGAACAATTTCATCACCAAAACTGAGATCATGAACTGTACCTCTGACATCCACAAATTTGACTACAAGTCCAAGTCTAGCAAGTGCGGATACAGACAAGAGATTCTTCTTGATCCCAGTTACATAAAGTGCATCAACAAGTGTGAAGGAGCTGCCATTAGCAGTAGTGAGCACAATCTTTCCAACTCCCTGAACTAGATAAGAGGCATTGTTGACACAAGTGACTGAATTCCCATGAGGGACAGACTCGAGAGAGGTAAATAATTCATGATGTGAAGTAATGTGCTTTGTAGCACCATTGTCTAAATACCACACATGTGAATCTGCAGCAACAACTGACAAGCATGCATCATGGACAGTAGGATTGTAAGTGCACTCTGTGCTAAAAGCCCATTCTGCATCAACATCAGCAACACAGTCTCCTTTCACAGAGACCAGCATTTGCAATGGAATCACCCTCTTTCTTCTTAGCCTCTTTGGTCTTCAACTTAGGACACGACTTGATCAAGTGATCATTGGCTTTACAATAATGGCAACGCATCTTCTTTTTTCCCTTATCACCAGAATTGCCATACGAAGTGCTGCCAGCAGAAGCATTAGGAACATAAGTTTTGCCACTCGCAGCAGAACCATAAGAAGTGGCTGCATTGCTGTTACCACCCTTTCTTTGAGAAGCAATAAAAGCATGTTCAACTGCACGCTGCCTAGTCCTGTTTTTTCCGGAAAGTGACTCTTGCAACAGCAATGTGCATAATGCATCAAACTTGACAACTTCAGGATTTCCTTGGGTCACAAGTCTCCAAGTACTAGCAAAAGTCTGGTAAGAATCTGGTAAGGCATCAAGAATAGTCTGCACAAGGGAACTGTCTGAAATGACTTCACCTGCAGAAATAAGTTGCTCATTGATATCCTTGACACCAGCAAGAAAAATGTCCATATCATCTTCCTCATGCATAATGTACGACTCCAGCTCTTTACGCAGCAAAGCAATTTTAGCCTCATTGCGGCTTGCATTAAGACCTGCTAGAATATCCCAAGCCTATTTTGCAAATTTTGCTGAAAGGATGTGAGGAACAATGGTGCGCTTCACAGACAACGCAATCAATGCATGAGCCTGCACATCCTTAACATCCCAACGAGCTTGTTCTGCCGTAGGCAAAACAACTCTAACAACTGCAATCCTTGCAACATCCTCAACATCACCTGCATCCTCAGAACCAAGACGTACATCAATGCCCTGCACAATATTCCAGACGCCCTTTGACACAAGAACGTGTTGCATCATATAAGATAGGGTAATTGTTCCCATCCAACCTATCCTTAGTAGCAAACATCTTGAACTTATATGTCTTGTTGTTGTTAGCTGTGGTAAATACTGCACATGATGTGAAAACTACACGAAAATAGGAGAAACGGAGCGAGAACAACAAGTGCTATATAGCACAAACCGTAGAAGACTGTAAGGCACCTGTTATGCAAAAAACGGCACTGACAAAAATTCTGCACAAAATGACGAAAGAGCCTGTGGAGTACTGCCTGTAGTGGAAACGGAGGCCGAAATGAGCCCGAATCAAAATTCTGAGCAAACTGAGTTCTATGAGCTTTCCCAAAATATTTGTCGACCTGCGAACACTTGCCAAAGATCACTAAAATCGGAGAAAGTGAAACACACTAAGAAACACACTCTCCATTGTGTGCCTTGTTGCAAAGAAACGCACACAGCTTGGAGAAGACGAAGGAAGCTCAAGGCACACAATGGAGAGTGTGTTTCTGAGTGTGCAATGGAAAGATAGATAGCCCTAGAGTGATGGGCGTATATACAATGCACGGGGAAACAAACCTCCTAAAGAGGGAAAAAATGCCCCAGCGGTCCTACTGTGTTCACACACATCACTACCACATGTATATGGTAACAATTTTATGCTAATTTTTACTAATTTTTACTAACCCTGCTAACTAACCACTAACATTTGAACTGTAAAGTATGTTAAATCCCTTTTTAAGAGGTGGAATCATCACTAATCAAGTTAATTTTGCTAATTTATGCCTAATTTGATGATTTGAGTGTTTGATTTTTGACCTACAAATAGTCAATTTTGGAGCCGATTTGATGGTGCACACACTTGTGTGTACAATGATGCATCTTCGCGTGGAGCAAAGGAATAGCTTGGAGTGTGATTACGATGTAAGTGCACTCACTTGCTCATGTCAATTCTTGATTGATTAATGTGGTTCAATATGTGCTAATTATTTGTTAAAATTAGGTGTGTAGCTTGAAATGAAAATAATGGTCAAATCTTGACTAATGAACTTTGTGTGTACCCAAATAATGCTTAATTCTCATCAATAATTCATGTGTGTGCATAAAAATCATTATGTGTGTAATGCACCAAAGAGGGCGGAGAAAACTGTCAAAAATTTCAAGTGTGTGTACACCTAATCTTTAGTGTGTGCATGCGTATAAAGTGATGGAATTGATGGTATATGACTATGCAATCATGTAATTGATATGTATGCTAGGCTAATTCAACCATTGGATAAGCCTAATGGCCATAAAATTGGGCAAAGATTGAGTGTGTGTGCCTATCCAAGGCCACTTGATTTTCTATGATTGATGGTCAATTAGGGCACCTAAATGGTTTTTGATTATAGAATGGTCATGAAAAGTGTGTGTAATCATTAGGTGTAAGCCTAATTGCATTGCCAATCGAGCCAAATTTGATCATTTGTTCTTAATTTTTGAGTGTTGCATTGCTTGATTGGGTAAAAATAGTGTTAATTTTTTAGAAATTGAGCATGCATGCATTCAATTATGTTTGATCGAGCTTGCAATTTGAGCATTTCAATGTGGAATTGATGTAATTTTTGCATAAAATTTTGGCCTAAATTTGGGTGTGAGGGCCTAATCAATGGCATGTGCAATTCAATGGATGAATGAATAATTGGTAATTTTTTACCAATTATGATGATTAATTTGGCCTAAAAGATCGTTGTATATGAGATTGATTGACTTGGATGATTCAATTGGTACTCAATTGAAGATGATTTATGTGCAATCACTGCGCCAATTTGATTGAAAGTGGTAAAAATTTCATTGATTTATGCATGTGCAAATGCCGGAATCAATTGTGTAGCTATGCAAACCTAAATGACAAGCCTGTCAATTAATTTCATATACACCGATCTTTTAGGCCAAATTAATCATCATAATTGGTAAAAAATTACAATTATTCATTCATCCATTGAATTGCACATGCCATTGATTATGTCCACACACACAAATTTAGGCCAGAATTTTATGCAAAAATTACATCAATTCCACATTGCAATGCTCAAATGCAAGCTCGATCAAACATAATTGAATGCATGCATGCTCAATTTCTTAAAAATTAACACTATTTTTTCTCAATCATGCAATGCACACACTCAAAAATTAAGCACAAATGATCAAATTTGGCTCCATTGGCAATGCAATTAGGCTTACACCTAATGATTGCACACACTTTTCATGACCATTCCATAACCAAAAACCATTTAGGTGCCCTCATTGACCACCAATCATAGAAAATCAAGTGGTCTTGGATAGGCACACACACTCAATCTTTGCCCAATTTTTTGGCAATTAGGCTTATCGAATGGTTGAATTAGCCTAGCATACATATCAATTACATGATTGCGTAGTCATATACCATCAATTCCATCACTTTATACGCATGCACACACTAAATATTAGGTGCACACACACTTGAAAATTTTGACAATTTTTTCCCCCCCTCTTTGGTGCATTACACACATAATGATTTTTATGCACACACATAAATTCTTGATGAGAAATAAGCATTACTTGGATGCACACAAAGTTCATTAGTCAAGATTTGACCATTATCTTCATTCCAAGTTACACACCTAATTTTAACAAATAATTAGCACATTGAATCACATTAATGACTCAAGAATTGACATGAGCAAGTGAGTGCACTTACATCGTAATCACACTCCAAGCTATTCCTTTGCTTCATGCAAAGATGCATCATTGTACACACAAGTATGCGCACCATCAAATCGGCTCCAAAATTGAACATTTGTAGGTCAAAAATCAAACACTTAAACCATCAAATTAGGCATAAATTAGCACAATTAACTTGATTAGTGATGATTCCACGTTTTGAAAGGGGATTTAACATACTTTACACTTCAAATGTTAGTGGTTAGGTTAGCAAGGTTAGTCAAAATTAGCATGAAATTAATAAAATTAGCATGAAAACGAAGCAAAATTAGCAAGGGTTAGTATGAAATTATTAAAATTGGGGGTGGAATTGAAGGTTTGGGGTATTCATAACTCAACGTTAGCATCAATTTCTTGCACAAACATCATCAAATCACACCAAAATTGAGTTACACACACTCAGAAATCAAAAAATAAGTAATAATGAGATTATTCTATTTTACACATCCTAAACTCACTAGCTTAGGTTATCAATTCCTGGCAACGGCGCCGAATGTTGGGAGGCGTTGTAGCACGACCTAATGGCAACCCACACAAAATATTCATATCCGTGGATCGGCAACCCGGCTAGGGCATGGAAGCAGGATCATCGGATGACTAGAAATAGAGGATTCAAGAGATCACCTCTCTAGTGCAAGTAGAGATTAGCCATGGCAAGACTAACTCGAAGCCTACCCTAATCACTAATCAATCAACTCCTACACACATCAAGTCCACTGAAGTCTGACATACCGTAGACTAGAAACCCCAAGCACACTAATGATAAGCACACACTCATTACCACATGTCAATCACGGCACTTCATCAACAGCTACACACACACACACACACACACACACACACACACACACACGAGGTGAATGGTTCTAGAGCTTCATAAAACCTATCTACACACAAGCAAACAATATGGCACACACACTAATTACAAGATTAAGGCCCAACTTGATCAAACTAATTAGTGATGCTAAATCTCACAAATCTAATGCTTATGGAAGAATAAGAGTGGTTAATAGCAAGAAGTACATACATCTCTCAAATCTAGAATAATGAAAGTGTAATACTACTTCATGACATAATGAAATGTAGAGAAGAAGTAGACTAATGAGAAAATAGGGATTAGATTAATCAAGAAGAGCTTACTCTAATTACAATGGTTAGCACGCCTCTCAAGCATAGACATTAAGCTCAAGGCTAGGCCATAGAGTGAACGCTCAAGAGAGAGGGAGCTCTCAAAAGTGGATCCTCAAGAATAAAGCCTCCTTGCATAAAGGCTTCCTTTTAAAGGCTTTCACCACAATCCCTTTTACTATGGGTTTAAGCTTGAGCCCTCTAGAATAGCATATACAACTTTGGAACTCCAAGTGAGCCCAAGACTTATACAAAGTGAGTTGAAAATATTATGTACAACCATAGATATCTCCCGCTTGATGCATATTCGGTGTAGCCTGTGTTAGCCACTACTAACATTCCCCCCTTCCTAAGTTCGCGCACGTCCTCGTGTGCAGGTGAAGCAAAACACGGTGACATGGTAGAAAGCAAGTCCATGGAAGAAATGTTGAGCTGCAAATAATAAGAACAAGTAATGAGCATCAAAGGCCACCAAGAATGAATAAAACATGAAGCACAATGAACAATTACAAAGTGATTTTTTTTTTCTTTGCTTCTAAAAGGTGGGTGAGTCATAGTAAAAAACGAAACAACATAAAGCAAAGAAACACTCAAACTATCATGAAGATTAAACCACTTGAAATTTCAGTTTTATGCATTAAACACAAGCTCATGGAAGTTTTGTTTTGGTCAATCATTGAAAAAAGTAAAACATATAGCAAGGCTACCACCCCAAGGCAAGTTTAGGTGTGACTCTTGGCTCCTTGAACCCTCAAGAAGGTGTTAAGAGCCTACTAGCCCACTAAGGCAACGACTAACCACTATTAGCCCAGGGCATCGGTTTAGGGCCTTGACCAAGCATGCCAAGGTGTTTCCCCTTGTCTGCCAAGTGCTAATAAGGCCCTAGGCCTCAGGTAGACACAACATAACATATAAATTTGCTTTTCACGTGTCTAGTAGCATTTTTGCTACTTTTTCTTGACACTTTTTTGCTTCATTGTTTCATATTTTAGCAGTTTTTTATTTCTTCCAACATAAGATGTTTATGGCAATTGGACTAAAGAGACTAAAGCCTAATCATAGCCCTAGGTCATGTTAAAAATGAATGGAGTATTTAGACTATCATTAAGAGTCTAAGAATAATGAGAAATGAACCTATATTAACCTAAGGTCAATGCCAATTACCTATGATTAGCATACATAAAACCTATTTTTTGGATAAGTTAATTTTCACAAAGCAAAGTGTTGAAACTTTAGTATGCCTAGCCTTTGAACATGAAAGAACCATAGCTTAGAAGCAAAAGTTACTTAAGCCAATCATAGAGAATGAAGAGATAAACAAAAGAGCAAAATCATGGAAGGATTACACCTATCCATGCTCTTTGTGCATCCTTAAGCAAGCATCGCCTTTGTAGAGAAGCCTCTTAATCTTTTTATTTGCAAAAAAAGCTGATTTGAAGTTAAGTGTAAACACAAACTCCAAAGGCCTTTTATGGAAATCAAAAGCACAAAAAAACATGAATGAAAACCTAAAGCTAGGGTCTTGCATACCCGTATTCGCCAAAGGGAAAAAACCCAAGGGAAAAAAGTGTCTTTGGTTATGCACATGATGCTCTTTGATAGCAAATGTATGCATACATAACAACAATGAGAGAGAATGAGCTTCTTCATGAGCAAATTTTGCAATCTAAAGTCTCTCATGCATCATTCAAAAGTTTGAATAATTTCTAGTTCAATTTAGTTCAATGAAATAATGGAAAAAACAAGACAAGAGCTGAAAATAATGCAACTTTTGAATGAAATGAAGTGGCTCTCGATAGACAAATTTTACAATTTAAAAGCTCCAAACAAGTTGGCTAAACACCAGCTCACATTAAAGTTTTGAATTTTTCGAAGCAATCTATGAGCTAGAGATGACTGCAACTTGATGAAATGAAAATGAATGGCTCTTAATAGACAAATTTGTACTTGAAAGCTCAAAAAATTGGCTAAACACTAGCTCAAAATGAAAAAATTTAACTTTTGACCAAGGTATGAGCTAGCATGTACACAACTTTCAATCCAAACAATTGGAATGGCTCTAAATAGCCACATTTTGCAATATTTTGCAATGATGACCCCTTCTTGGATCAATGAGAGCACACTTCGCCCACATCCCTTCAAAATAAACTCAATTGTTAGTGCTAAAGCATATGGTAAATTAACACAAGCACTAAAAAATGTCATGTTCAATCACAAACTCAAAATGATATTGCTCTCTTGGCCATCAAACAAGCTCAACTTTAGTGCCTTAATGATTTTTCATTAAAAACTAGCACTTAAATGGAAAGGCAATGATAAGTTTAAGCCCAAAATGTTCCAATTATGCATCAACTCATTATCAACAATGTGACTGGCATGGCTGCATGCTTTGCTACCAAGCTTCGAATCGAGATGGCACGAAACCAATGCATAAGGCAACAAATGATGCGTTTAAAGTTCATTCATGAAGTTCTCAATCAAAGTACACATGCAACCGATGCCCATTCCCTTGTTCTTAAACTAGCAGGTAAGACATACATAGGAAAGTAGAGAGAGAGTTTTTAGGATGAAGGAAATATGAACTCTCTCAATTGATTAATCACGACCGAATATGATACTTCATGTCCATTCACAACTCTCAATTTTAGTGCTATGAAATGTCTTTCGTAGTTAAATCAAGCACGAAAAATATACAATCAATGCCAAGCATTAAAAATCAATGCTCAATTACAAATCTCATCCATGCAAAGTATAATGGGCTACTACCGCTTCAAAATAATAGTTGAATTTAGTGACCTCGAGATGTGAAAAGTTTAAGATTCTAGGAAAGCCCGTTCCTTTGAGCTAATTCAATGTTTTAGTGGTCCATCAAAGGCTCGGATTGCTAAGTCACCTTTTTAGTGCTTGAAAGCATTGATGGAGTGGGAATTCTTGCTTACAATTTTTTTTTTTAATTTCTTTATTTTCTGAAAAAACTTTGCTGACAGGGAGTTGTAGCTATGGGGGTGATGAGAATTTGTGTGTGTGTGTGTGTGTGTATTTGCCAAAAGTGATGGGTTTTGTGGGCTTTGAATGCCTGAGAAGGCCTCAGAAGGCAGCGCGTGCGTGCGTGTTTTGGTCGGATGCACCAAAAATGGGCCGGAGAAGTCGAGCAAGTGGACAGTGAGCAAGAACCTTTTTGGCTTCTTGGGTTTGAAAAAAACTCACTTAGGAGGCATCCCCGCGGTGGAACTCAAGATTGGGCTTTCACAATTTTGTTCTCCATACACATACACAATTGGCAAGAAACGGGCTTAAGCCCAAATTTTTCATATTTTTGGCTAAAAATTGATGTGGAAACTCTATAGATCAGGGTCATGTATTGAATTTCAATGCACTTTTATGCCCAGCTTGATCACTCATATGAAATCGAATGTACAATTACCCAATTTCCAATTTGAAACCAATGCAATGTACATACACAAATTAAGTGTACAAGTCCATACATTCGTACTCAATTGAAGATGATTTATGTGCAATCACTGTGCCAATTTGATTGAAAGTGGTAAAAATTTTGTTGATTTATGCATGTGCAAATACCGGAATCAATTGTGTAGCTATGCAAACCTAAATGAAAAGTCTCATTGGGCTTGAATGATATGGGATATTGGAATTAAGCAACCCAAGTTGCAATGATGATAATAGGGGATGGGTTGGCAAAAGAGAGAATGTATGGACTTGTACACTTAATTTGTGTATGTACATTGAATTGGTTTCAAATTGGAAATTGGGTAATTGTACATTCGATTTCATATGAGTGATCAAGCTCGGCATAAAAGTGCATTGAAATTGAATACATGACCATGATCTATAGAGTTTCCACATCAATTTTTAACCAAAAATATAAAAAAATTGGGCTTAGTCCGTTTCTCGTGAATCGTTTATGTGTATGGAGAACAAAATTGCGAAAGCCCAATCTTGAGTTCCACCGCGGGAATGCCTCCTAAGTGAGTTTTTTTTCAAACCCAAGAAGACAAAAAGGTTCTTGCTCACTGTCCACTTGCCCGACTTCTCCGGCCCATTATTGGCGCATCCGACCAAAACATGCACACACGCGCTGCGTTCTGAGGCCTTCTCAGGCCTTCAAAGCCCACAAAACCCGTCACTTTTCACAAATACACACACACACATTCTCATCACCCACATCATCTCTCTCTCTCTCTCTCTCTCTCTCTCTCTCTCTCTCTCTCTCTCTCTCTCTCTCTCTCTCTCTCTCTCTCTCTAGCGGCCCCATAGCTGCAGCTCGCTGTCATCAAAGTTTTATCAAGAAACTTTCGAACATTCCCATACATTCCCACCCCATCAATACTTTCGACCACTAAAAAGGTGACTTAGCAAGGCAAGCAACATCCGAGCTTTCGATGGACCACTAAAACATTGAAATAGCTCAAAGGGACGGGCTTTCTTACAATCTTAAATTTTTACATCTCGAGGTCACTAAATTCAACTATTATTTTGAAGCGGTAGTAGCCCATTTTGCTTTGCATGGATGAGATTTGTAATTGAGCATTGATTTTTAATGCTTGGCATTGATTGTACATTTTTAGTGCTTGATTTAACTACGAAAGACATTGCATAGCACTAAAATTGAAAGTTGTGAATGGACATGAAGTATCATATTCGGTCGTGATTAATCAATTGACAGCGTTCTTATTTCCTTCATCCTAAAAACTCTCTCTCTCCTTTCCTACGTATGTCTTACCTGCTAGTTCAAGAACAAGGAAATGGGCATCGGTTTCACGTGTACTTTGATTGAGAACTTCATGAATGAACTTTGAACGCATCATTTTTTGCCTGATGCATTGGTTTCATGCCATCTCGATTCGAAGCTTGGTAGCAAATCATGCAGCCATGCCGATCACATTGTTGATAATGAGTTGATGCATAATTGGGACATTTTGGGCTTAAACTTATCATTGCCTTTCCATTTAAGTGCTAGTTTTTAATGAAAAATCATTAAGGCACTAAAGTTGAGCAATATCATTTTGAGTTTGTGATTGAACATGACATTTTTTTAGTCCTTGTGTTAATTTACCATATGCTTTAGCATTAACAATTGAGTGTATTTTAAGGGATGTGGGCGAAGTGTGCTCTCATTGATCCAAGAAGGGGTCATCATTGCAAAATATTGCAAAATGTGGCTATTTAGAGCCATTCCAATTGTTTGGATTAAAATTTGTGTACATGCTAGCTCATAGCTTGGTCAAAAGTTAAATTTTTTCATTTGAGCTAGTGTTTAGCCAACTTTTTGAGCTTTCAAGTACAAATTTGGCTATTGAGAGCCATTCATTTTCATTTCATCAAGTTGCACTCATATCTAGCTCATAGATTGCTTCTAAAAATTGAAAAATTTCATGTGAGCTAGTGTTTAGCCAACTTGTTTGGAGCTTTTAAATTGTAAAATTTGGCTATCGAGAGCCACTTCATTTCATTCAACAGTTGCATTATTTTCAGGTCTTTGCTTGTTTTTTCTATATTTTCATTGAGCTAGAAATTAATCAAACTTTTGAATCATGCATGAGAGACTCTTTATTGCAAAATTTGCTTATGAAGAAGCTCATTCTCTCTCATTGTTGTTATGTATGCATAAATTTTCTATCAAAGAGCATCATGTGCATAACCAAAGACACTTTTTTCCCTTGGGTTTTCTTACTTATACGAATTCGGGCATGCAAGACCCTAGCTTAAGGTTTTCATTAATTTTTTTTGTGCTTTTGATTTCAATAAAAGGCCTTTGGAGTTTGTGTTTACACTTAGCTTCAAATCACCTATTTTTGCAAATAAAAAGGGCAAGAGGAATCTCTACAAAGGGCATGCTTGCTCAAGGATGCACAAAGAGCATGAATAGGTGTAGTCCTTCCATGATTTTGCTCTTTTGTTTATCTCTTCATTCTCTATGCTTGACTTAAGTAACTTTTGCTTCTAAGCTATGGTTCTTTCATGTTCAAAGGCTAGGCATACTAAAGTTTCAACACTTTGCTTTGTAAAAATTAACTCATCAAAAAATTAGGTTTTATGTGTGTTAATGATAGGTAATTGTCCTTGACCTTAGGTTAATATAGGTTCATTTCTCATTAGTCATAAACTCTTAGTGATAGTCTAGATACTCCATTCATTTTTAACATGACCTAGGGCTATGATTAAGCTTTAGTCTCTTTAGTCCAATTGCCATAAACATCTCATGTTGGAAGAAATAAAAAACTGCTAAAATATGAAACAATGAAGCAAAAAAGTGTCAAGAAAAAGTAGCAAAAATGCTACTAGACACGTGAAAAGCAAATTTATATGTTATGTTGTGTCTACGTAAGGCCTAGCGCCTTATTAGCACTTGGCAGGCGAGGGGAATCACCTTGGCTTTCTTGGTCAAGGCCCTAAACCGATGCCCTGGGCTAATAGAGGTTAGTCGTCGCCTTGGTGGGATAGTAGGCTCTTAACACCTTCTTGAGGGTTCAAGGAGCCAAGAATCGCACCTAGACTTGCCTTGGGGTGGTAGCCTTGTGATGTGTTTTACTTTTTTCAATGATTGACCAAAAAAAAACTTCCATGAGCTTCAATAAGTGTGATTGACATGTGGTAATAAGTGTGTGTTTATCATTAGTGTGCTTGGGGTTTCTAGTCTATGGTAAGTCGGACTTCTGTAAGGTCTCCACCTTTCTAGCTGTTGGGAATTAACTTAAGCTTTAGGAGAAAGCATTGATCAGGCAATCAGGTAAAAACACTATCTCAAAAGCAATAAATATTGGTCTTTTTGGAATCTTAAGCATAGCAAACCCCAAGCTAGAAATTTTCAGATTTAAATTCGAACAAAAACTGACCCCGCTAGTCCTTCCGAAAGATTCATGTTAATTAAATTATTAAGAAAAATTGAAGGGTTGCAGTAATCATTTAAGCATAGACTTTACTAAAGGTCTCCTAGATATTTACAAGATATTTACCAATTAAGCAAAAATAGGTCAAAATTTAGCAGAATTGATATTTTAAAAGCTGGCAGGTAATGGGAGGGTCATCACTGACCTTCCAGGGACTCATTTAGCAACAAGGGATGCCATCTGGAGCTCTAGGGCTGCTTGAGCTGCAAGCAACTGCTTTTTCCAGCCTGTGAGAGCTTATGAGTGCCAGAAAACTATAAATAGGACCCCTTGCTTCAGAATTTGGGGAGACTCGGAGCCTTGGCACATTCTCTCTCATCTAGAGAGAACTCTACGCAAAAATCACTAGAGGTCAAGCTCTAGTTGGTAATTAAACGATAATTAGCCTAATCTTTCTTAATTAGCAAAGCTAGGTTAACCTATTTTCTTAATAAATTGAAGATTAATCCTATGTATACTCAAAAATCCTCTCTTCTTTAAATATTCTCTGCTGATTATTGTGATTAAGCTTAGGGATATTAAGCTAATTAATTATTATATCATATTAGGGCTGAAATTATCCATTTTAACCATAAATTAATGGGAATTATACTAATTAAGTTTAGATTAAATTGAGATAATTATCAGAGCTATGTTGGACTGTCATTATGCTAGAAAAATTATCTTATAATTTTTTGAGTAATTTTCATAATTAATTAAGCAGAATTACATTATTATTAGGACAAATGAAAAGGGAGAAAATAGAAAATTGAATCAAAATGCTCTAAGATAATTATCAGAAGTTAATCACATTTTAGGGAACCGTGATAATTATGTTAACCTCAGACAATTAGTTAATCTAATTATCTTAGCAGAATTACATTGTTTCAAGGACAAATTAAAAGGGAGAAAATGGAAAACTGATTCAAAATGCTTTAAGATAATTATCAGAGGCTAATCACATCTTAAGGAACCTACGATAATTATGTTAATCTCAGATAATTAGTTTACCTAGTTATCTCAGTATAATTACATTGTTTTTAGGACAAAGTAAAACGTGGAAAATAAAAAATTGATCCAAAACGCTTTGAGATTTTTATCAGAGGTTAATCACATCTTAGAGAACCCATGATAATTATGTTAACTTCAGATAATTAGTTTGTCTAATTATCTTGGTATAATTACACTATTTTTAGTATAAATTAAATGAGGGAAAATAGAAAATTGATCCAAAATGCTTTGAGATATTTATCAAAGGTTTATCACATTTTATAAAACCGGTGATAATTATGTTAACCTCAGATAATTAATTTACCTAATTATCTTAGCAGAATTACACTTTTTTAGGACAAATTAAAACATGAAAAATAGCAAATTGATTCAAAATTATTTAAAATAATTAATACAAGTTAATTAAATCTTTAAAAACCCATGATAATTATGTTAACCTTAGATATTTAGTTTATCTAATTATTTTAGCAGAATTACACTATTTTTAGGACAAATTAAAAGGGGAGAAATAGCAAATTGATTCAAAATGCTTTGTGATATTTATCACAGGTTAATCACATTTTATGAAACCCATAATAATTATGATAACCTCAGATAATTAGCTTTCCTAATTATCTCAACATAATTACATTGTTTTTAGGGGAATAATAGCAAATTGACTCAAAATTCTTTGAGATAGTTATCAGAGGTAAATTGTATTTTAAATAACCTGTCGTGGTTGAACAAAGACACTCCTATTTGGATATGCGGAGCTTCAGAAAACGGAAGCTTAAAACGAGAGGAATGTATTTTAGAAAGGGATTGCACAGACGAAGCTTATGTACCTGAACCCTTTCCAGAGCATTTGTTTGAGCCATTTGAGTGGACTGAAATTTTTAGCAACAGTGGATGTATGTGTGAATACGTCTATGCCTACTCAATTTTGCAATGAGGACGGCTATGGCATAATTCCCAGCCAAATGATTTCAACCCTCTACATTGAAGATGCAAATGAGGAACCCAAGGACTTAATGAAAGTTCAACAAGTCTTTTCAGACCTCTACTACGATGCAACAGATGAGTTAGAAGAATTTAACCACAGATAATTATTTTAGATAATTATGTCAAGGTTAGAAAAGTAGTATAAATATTTATTTAAGTCAAATTATACTAATTTTAGCTGAAAATTAAATATGGAAATTAGATAATTAAGTTGGAAAATAATAAGATAATTTTTAAAAGTCAAAAATATCCTTTTCTACTTGTGATAATTATACCATAGTTAATTAGTGAGTTTAAAAAATTATAATTGACTAAAAGTCCTATTTTTGGCAAAAGATTAATTAAAATAAATAGGGTTCGTGGTCAAAAGTTTTTAGGAAAATTATAGTAAGTGTAAACCTGTGATATAAAATTGAAGAAATGAAATCTTTAAGAGAAAGTAAATAGAATAAATATTAAGCTCAAAATAAGCAGATTCCAAGCTTAAAATTCGATGGGAAAGTTAGTAAAAAGATATACAAAATTATAAGAAAGTTAGGATAGCTTAGAAAACCCTTAGGGAAGCTATGGGAAAAGTTATCATGCCTATATAGGAAAATAAGAAATTACTAAGTCAAGAATTTACCAATTCGGACTACAAATTTGACTTAGATTTGGATACAAACGTTAAGTCTAGCTTTCGGATAATTTACCTAATGATTAGACATCCTTTTTATATGGATAAGAACTTATGGCACCTAAAAGGACCAGAGAAAATCCTACATCTGATGATGAGGACGTAGCTCCAAAACGAACTAGAGCGTCGCACGACGATGAAGCCGGGCCTAGTCATAGGCCTACGGAGGAGTCGGCGTCAGTGCAACAGCAGATGGCCAATCAGTCCTAGGTGGGTTTCCCATTATTCAATTAAGTCTTTAAATAGTTTAAGTTCTTTTATAAGTTACATTGCATACGTAAAGAGTGAGTAAGAATCAGAAAAGGAATAGTTGGTCAAAAGGTAACTTCCAAGAAACCAACGTGCATTTGTTTATAAAGTAGAAAAGAATTTTTTGGGTTAAATCTGGTTGAATTAGGAAAGATATGATTGATCATCCTTAAGACAGCTTGTCTCAAGACACTTGTCTCAAGACACCTCCGACTCCTTGGTATATTTTGATGATAATGATGGCTTTCCGGCCATCATACAGATAAGCCGGTCACCCCCATGAACGTTGAGTTTCTACTATGGGTCATGTCTAGATGTTTCTACATAAGATAGGATACCGTTTTTTATCCTAGGAGGCCCGCCCGGTTGTATGGGCAACTGGTTTGGTGTATGGGCACCCGGAACCTTGGGTGGGGGTTTATCCACTCCGGATTACGAATAAGGAATGGGTGTTGTTTTTTCACCCTTAGGTGATCTTGAGACAAGAAGAGTACTGGTCATGGTTATTATGGACAATGTTTTGATTGACAGTACCCTGTCTTTAAGTTTAAAGATGTTTGTTTGCTAAAAGAATGTTTTCAATACTGTTTTCAAGGGCTGTTTTAATAAAATCCTGTTATGAAGGATAAAAAGAATCATTATTTTAATTGTGATAAGAACATGATAGTAATTAGAAAATAAAAGAATCATGTATGAGTGCGGGGAGGTAAGTGGGGATTGACTAAGGTTATCAATCATGGACGGGTGGACCTGATTAGTCAGGTAACTATCCATCCTTGTGCACTAAAACGTTTAGAAAACTTCTTCACTTGGAAGAGGAGCCCTCACAACTGTTAGGGGGGGAAAAGCGTTGGTTGAGGATACCTTAGCCCAATTGTGGCAGTTATAGGGCCGAAATAGTTTTTTGGACTTTTAATACGTTGTCTCGTTTCCGCTGCGAGATAGGACTAGGTCTTCCTCTAAGGCTATAGACCCAAGCCATTGTCAATGATAAAGGTCTATTCCTTGGATTTTTCTTGTTTCGAGACTCTGATTTTTATTAGACCTAGAGACCTGTCAAGGATCCCATCCCGATCTTGGTATTGGCGGGTTGGGGATCTCACAACTTTGGTGGACTTAATGTTTGTAGGAGTTGATTGATTAGTGATTAGAGTAGGTTTAGAGTTAGTCTTGCCATGGCTAATCTCTACTTGCATTGGAGAGGTGATCTCTTGAATCCTCTATTTCTATTCATCCGATGATCCTGCTTCCATGCCCTAGCCAGGTTGCCGATCCACGGATTTGATAATTTTGTGTGGCTTGCGATTAGGTCGTGCTACAATGCCTCCCAACATTTGGCGCCGTTGCCAGGGATCGATAACATAAGCTAGTGAGTTTAGGATGTGTAAAATAAAGTAATCTCAGTACTGATTTCTCGGTTTTTGAGTGTGTGTAACTCAATTTGGTGTGATTTGATGATGTTTGTGCAAGAAATTGATGCTAATGTTGAGTTATAAATGAATACCCCAAACCCCCAATTTGACTCATTTCATACTAACCCTTGCTAATTTTGCTTCGTTTCCATGCTAATTTCATTAATTTTATGCTAATTTTTACTAACCTTGCTAACTAACCACTAACATTTGAAGTGTAAAGTATGTTAAATCCCCTTTTAAGAGGTGGAACCATCACTAATCAAGTTAATTGTGCTAATTTATGCTTAATTTGATGATTTGAGTGTTTGATTTTTGACCTACAAAAGGTCAATTTTGGAGCCGATTTGATGGTGCACACACTTGTGTGTACAATGCTGCATCTTCGTGTGGAGCAAAGGAATAGCTTAAAGTGTGATTACGATGTAAGTGCGCTCACTTGCTCATGTCAATTCTTGATTGATTAATGTGGTTCAATATGTGCTAATTATTTGCTAAAATTAGATGTGTAACTTCGAATGAAAATAATGGTCAAATCTTGACTAATGAATTTGTGTGTATCCAAATAATGTTTAATTCTCATCAAGAATTCATGTGTGTGCATAAAAATCATTATGTGTGTAATGCACCAAAGCTTTGTCTTTGAGTGATAAACTGGATTGCGAGCCAATTGTATAGCACTTTGACTATCACAATATAACACAGGCATCTCTTCTTTGATTCCCAAATCTGTTACTAGTCGATTAAGCCAAATTGATTCTTTGCATGCCTCTGATGATGCAACATAGTCAACCTCTGTAGTATACTGAGTAACACAATCTTGTAATCTAGAACGCCATGATACTGCTCCACCAGCCAATGTATAGACATACCCTGACGTAGACCTTCGGTTGTCTAAGTCACCTGCATAATCTGAGTCTGTAAAACCCTTTACACTTAGCTCCTGACTCCCATAGCACGCATACTCTTGGTAGCTTTCAGGTATCTCAATATTCCTTTCACTGCCTCCCAATGTTTCTTGCCTGGGTTTGACATGTATCGACTTACTACTCCCACTGCAAATGCAATGTCTGGGCGAGTAGCAATCATTGCATACATCAAACTACCCACTGCAGACGCATATGGAATCTTATCCATTTCAGCCTGTTCTTCCTCAGACACAGGACAATCTTGTTTGCTAAGTTTCACATATGGTGGCAATGGAACACTCAATGCCTTTCCCTTCTCCATATTGAAATGTTGCAAAACCTTGTCAATATACTATGTTTGAGATAACCAAATCAACTTCTTTGATCTGTCTCTCTCAATGCGCATACCAAGTATATGACTTGCCTCACCCATGTCTTTCATGTCAAACAATTTTTCCATCTTTGACTTCAAAGCTGAAATTTCTTCCAAGTGCTTGCCAGCAATCAACATGTCATCCACATACAAAATAAGGATCAGCCAACTGCCATCCTTAGCCTTCTTTGTATATAGACAGTGATCAAACTTACTACGTTTGTAGCCTTGAGAAAGCATAAACTTGTGGAACTTATGGTACCATGCCCTCGGTGATTGTTTTAAGCCATAAAGACTCTTTAACAACTGGCATACCAAATCTTCCTTGCCTTTATCAACAAACCCTTCTGGCTGCTGCATGTAAATTTCCACATCTAAATCACCATGCAAGAACGTTGTCTTGACATCCATTTGGTGCAACACCAAATCTAATATGGCAACCAATGCAAGAAAGCATCTCAATGTAGTCATCTTGACCACCGGAGAGAAGACTTCATCAAAGTCAATGCCTTGTTCTTGCTTAAAGCCCTTGGCAACAAGCCTTGCTTTGTACTTTGGCTGACTATCATGAGCGGTGATCTTATACCTGTAAACCCATTTACAAGGTAGAGCCTTTTTGCCCTGTGGTAATTTAACTAGCTTCCATGTCTAGTTTTTATACAGAGCTGTCATCTCTGACTGCATGGCCAATTGCAAATTACCGGAGTCCTTCATTTGCACTGCTTCCTTGTAACATGAAGGCTCATTGCAATCAGCCAACATGACATAGTTCATAGATGGAACAAACCTATCAGGAGGTCGCGTGATACGTCCAGATCTACGCACAATAGGTGGCTCAGGCTCAGCCACAACCTGTGGTTCCACTCTATCCTGTCCTTGCTCCTCTTGAGCCCTAACATTTTGTCTTGCACGTGCAGGTCCATCTTCTTGGAAGACAACTCTTCTAATCTCCTCAACCCTCTCTGGTTTAGAATGATATTTGGCTTCATTAAAGTGAACATCATTGCTGCGGATAACCTTTCTGGATTCAGGATCCCAAAGTCTGTACCCCATCTCACCAGAATTACCATAGCCTAGAAAGATGCACTTTCTACTCTTTGGCTCAAGTTTGTTCCTAAATTCCTTTGGAACATGAGTATATCCCTCACAGCCAAAGACTCTGAGATGCTTGTATGAGGGCATTTTGCCTGACCATACCATCTCTGCCACAGAATCCTTCTACAAAACCTTGCTAGGAGATCTATTTATAAGATGAACAGCTATTGATACAGTTTCAGCCCAAAACCCATTTGGCAGTTGTTCATTAGACAACATACTTCTGACCTTCTCTTGTATGGTCCTATTCATCCTCTCAGCAACACCATTTTCAGGAGGATTGTAAGGAGCAGTAAGTTCACGTTTTATACCTTTTGACTCAAAAAAGTCCTGAAAGGACTTTGAAACATACTCTCCACCATTGTCAGTGCGTAAGCATTTAAGCTTCTTGCCACTCTGATTCTCCACAAGTGTCACAAACGTTTTGAAAACACTAAACGCTTCATCCTTGTGCTTGAGAAAGTAAACCCATACTTTCCTCGAGTAATCATCTATAAATGTCATAAAGTAAGAAGCTCCCCCTAGAGATAGGTTAGGCATAGGTCCACACAAATCACTATGAACAAGTGCCAACTGTGTATCTCTTCTACTGCTTCTATGCTTATGTGGCTGTTGTGTTTGCTTACCATACAGACAATGTTCACAGAATTCAAAATCATTAAATGAAAAGCCAGGCAAATAACCAGAACGAGACAAGATTTCCATTCCCTTCTTGGAGATATGTCCTAACCGGCTATGCCACAAAGAAACGTTCGGCTGCTCGGTTACATTGATTACATTTTTAGAGACATTTGATACATAAATCATGTAAAGTCCTCCAGACTTTACTCCATGTGCTACTGTCATAGATCCCTTGGATATCTTCCACATATTCTGTCCAAAAGTGGTGACGTAGCCAGCATCATCAAGTAAACCTGTGGTGATCAAGCTCTTTGTAATTGCGGGAACATGTCTCACATTCTTCAGCGTGAAAGAAGAGCCATTCTGAAACTTCAATTGAACATCTCCAACACCTAAGATCTCACATGTCTGCCCATTGCCTAGCCGAACATGATCTTTAGTGGTCACATAAGAAGTAAACCACTCCTTGTTTGGAGACACATGAAGTGATGCCCCTGAGTCTATTATCCAGTCACGCAGTGCATTTCCATCAGATGCTGTAAGAAGAGCTGAGTCCATTGTATTCTTCAAGGAGCACATGTCTCCTGACACTAGACTGTCATCCTCTGCAACAGTGTTTGTCACATTTATTTCTTGAATCTTCACTGAGGACTTGTTCTTCTCACCATGGTCTTCAACTTTCTCTTTGCCTTTTTCTGCTTTCCATTCTCTGCGGTCTCTTTTCATGTGACCCTTCTTGCCACAATGGTAGCATTCTATGTCACTCTTGCCTTTAGCACTGCCGGACTTGCTACGAGACTGATCCCTCTTTCCACCTTTGTACTTTTCTTTGGTCCTTCCCCTGACAACTAAGGTTGTTCCTTTGCCTTTGTCCATTGCCTTTCTGTTGGTTTCTTCAGTAAGCAGACTGCCTTCTACACCTGCTATGGTCAAACCATCTGGAGGTGCAGAATTACTCAAAGCTGTGCAAAAAGTGTCCCAACTTTCCGGCAATGTGATCAACAGGAACATAGCTCTAACAGGTTCATCAAACTTGACACCTTGAGCTGACAACTGACTCTAGATTGTGTTGAATTCATTCAGATGATTCGACATAGGTGTCCCTTCTTTCATCTTCAAGTCAACAAGCTTCTTAAGCCAGTATACCTGTGAAGTTGCACTCTGCTTCTCATAAAGATCACTCAGCTTTGTCCATGCTTGATAAGCCGACATCTCGTTTGCTACATTGAAGTAAACGCTTTCTGCCAAAGTCAGCATAATGGTAGAAAGTGCCAATTCATCCATTTCGCTCCATTCATCTTCGTCCATATCTTGTGGTTTTATCCCCTTGAGCTTTATATGTTTTATCTGCTTCTTTTGTACCAACACGTGCCAAATCTGCTTCTTCCACAATGGGAAATTGGTTCCATCCAGCTTTTTGATATTGTAAAGAGCAGTGTCTTGTGATCCAACCATAGCTACGCTTCACAGTAGTTTACTTTCTTGGGAAAAATTCGGCAGAGTTTCCCCTGTAAACTGACCTCTGAACCAATATCAACCTGTCAAATGAACCAAGAAAGCTTCAGATTCTGCATAAATTTCGGCAGAGTCTCCTTTGTAAAATGGCTATGGTGTACTGAAAAACAGCTCAAAAAACACATTGTCTCTCTGACACTGTAAGTTGCGGGTAAACCTATCCTGCACCTGTACTGTCTCTGACTGTCCTGTCACTGTCCTGTAAGCATAGACTGCGACAATGCCTCAACGGCAGTAAAGCAAAGATGCAATCCCAACTGTCTAACTCACAGTCAATACATCCTAACTGCCTATCTAAGGGTGCTCGAGGGATTGCTCCAAGACCTGTATCACCGAAAGGATCTCAACATTCGAGAATCCCCCAGCTCAATAAAACCTCACTCGACCCTCAGCAAAGGCTGCAGTAAATCTGACAATACATAGACTTCCCACAAAATCATACATCCACAAATTTCCCATTATATGTTGTAACAGCTACGGCGGTTGTTTGCTGCGTGACTCACAGCCAGCAAACCCTCAACAGACATACATCATCTCTGACAATACATCCCATGTGGAAGTACCTGCAATGTTAGGATGAAATCTAGAATATCAAACAGCAAACACAAGCTACCTGATGAACTAGTGGATGTCGCCTACAGTCTGTGTGTAGATGCGCCCGTGTCGTATGTGACACGCCTCCAAGAACTGTGAGTCATCCTTAGATGTGTAGACAGCCACAAATCAACACTCTGGGAGTGCCGATATCCTCAGCACTTGCAGTCGTAGGCCGAAACCCCAAATTTGCAGAGTCAGATCTGCACCCGCTAAGACCACGTAGTCGAAAATGGCCTGCGTAGAACTTTGTCGAAGCCGAACGGTGGCCGAGATGACCTCAGAATGAAATTCTGAGAACACCGAGCCCTTTGGGCACACCCACAGGAATTGGGGCCGTGTCTTCGCCTGTCGAATCTCACTCCAATCTGAGCAGGTGACTCTGGCTACCTACAAATGCTGCCCCGACCCTCAATCTGAGCTCTGATACCAGTTGAAGGAGTATGAGCGGAAGTGCGACGCAAGAGAGAGTGCGAGAAGACGAGCACGATGATATGGTGAACTCGCTCTACTGTAATGTGTAGAGCATAGTGAGTTCTTATTAGGTTTTTACAAAAGAATATGTGTACATACCTGGCGGCCCGCCCACTTACCTGGGCGACCACATTGGACTTTATACCCCAACAATTAATAATACCTCAATATACATACTATATTTACACTACGTGCCTATTTAAAAAACCCCACCCCCCCTCTGTATGTATACATTTTGATCTTTTATTAATCCTCTCCGGTTAACTCACGTGATAGCATACACATTCTTAAAAGTGACCGCCCTGGAGCAAAAGATAGAATGTATGGACTTCAAAACTTAATTTGTGTATGTACATTGCATTGGTTTCAAATCGGAAATTGGGTAATTGTACATTCGATTTCATATGAGTGATCAAGCTGGGCATAAAAGTGCATTGAAATTGAATACATGACCATGATCTATAGAGTTTCCACATCAATAATTAACCAAAAATATGAAAAAATTGGGCTTAGCCCGTTTCTCGCTCAATCTTTTATGTGTATGGAGAACAAAATTGTGAAAGCCCAATCTTGAGTTCCATCGCGGGAATGCCTCCTTAGTGAGTTTTTTCTCAAACCCAAGAAGACAAAAAGGTTATTGCTCACTGTCCACTTGCCCGACTTCTCCGGCCCATTATTGGCGCATCCGACCAAAACACGCACACACACGCTGCCTTATGAGGCCTTCTCAGGCCTTCAAAGCCCACAAAACCCATCAATTTTGGCAAATACACACACACACACACAATCTCATCACCCACATCATCTCTCTCTCTCTCTCTCTCTCTCTCTCTCTCTCTCTCTCTCTCTCTCTCTCTCTCTCTCTCTCTCTCTCTCTCTCTCTCTCTCTCTCTCTCTCTGGCGGCCCCATAGCTGCAGCTCGTTGTCAGCAAAGTTTTTTCAGGAAATAAAGAAATAATATTTTTTTTTGTAAGCAAGCATTCCCACCCCATCAATGCTTTCGACCACTAAAACGGTGACTTAGCAAGGCGGGCAACATCCGAGCCTTCGATGGACCATTAAAAACTTGAATTAGCTCAAAGGAACGGGCTTTCCTAGAATCTTAAATTTTTGACATCTCGAGGTCACTAAATTCAACTATTATTTGAAGCGGTAGTAGCCCATTATACTTTGCATGGATGAGATTTGTGCTTGAGCATTGATTTTTAATGCTTGGCATTCATTGTATATTTTTAGTTCATGAGGACGTACGCCAAATTAGGAAGGGGGGAATGTTAGCAACAGCTAACACAGGCTACACCGAATATGCATCAAGCGGGAGATATCTATGGTTGTGCATAATATTTTCAACTCACTTTGTATACGTCTTGGGCTCACTTGGAGTTCCAAAGTTGTAAATGCTAGCCTAGAGGGCTCAAGCTTAAACCCATAGTAGAAGGGATTGTGGTGAAAACCTTTAAAAGGAAGCCTTTATGCAAGGAGGCTTCATTCTTGAGTGTGCACTCTTGAGGATCCACTTTTGAGAACTCCCTCTCTCTTGAGTGTTCACTCTATGGCCTAGCCTTGAGCTTAATGTCTATGCTTGAGAGGCTAGTGCTAACCATTGAGAGTAAGCTCTTCTTGATTAATCTAATCCCTATTTTCTCATTAGTCTACTTCTTCTTTACATTTCGTTATGTCATGAAGTAGTATTACACTTTCATTATTCTAGATTTGAGAGATGTATATACTTCTTGCTATTAACCACTCCTATTCTTCCATAAGCATTTGATTTGTGAGATTTAGCATCACTAATTAGGTTGATTAAGTTGGGTCTTAATCTTGTAATAGTGTGTGTGTGCCCTATCATTTGCTTGAGTGTATATAGGTTTTATGAAGCTCTAGCACCATTCACCTCGTGTGTGTAGCTATTGATAAAGTGCCGTGATTGACATGTGGTAATTAGTGTGTGCTTATTATTAGTGTGCTTGGGGTTTTTAGTCTATGGTAAGTCAGACTTCGGTGGACTTGATGTGTGTAGGAGTTGATTGATTAGTGATCAGAGTAAGTTTAGAGTTAGTCTTGCCGTGGCTTATCTCTACTTGCATTGGAGAGGTGATCTCTTGAATCCTATATTTCTATTCATCCGATGCTCATGCTTCCATGCCCTAGCCGATCGGGTTGCCAATCCACGGATTTGATAATTTTGTGTGGGTTGCGATTAGGTCGTGCTACAATGCCTGCCAACAGAGGTTTTGGGAGGTCATTTGGCAACAGGAGTGGCATTGTGGGGGGTGAGAAGCCTATTCAAGCATGTAGTTCCTTCTCACTATGAATGCCATAAATATATCCTAATTTTGGTTAGTTGCCCTGATGCTGTAGATATTGCTACTCTATACTTCGGCCGATTGTGTCTTTCAGCATGGGTTTTTTAACGTCTTGCTGGTTGCGAGTGAACTTGTAATTTGACCTCATGAAGGTTAGTTGAGGTGAATGGTGTTGCTTTCGATGAAAGGGAGAGTGAGGGGTAGAAGTGGTGTTATGCATTCGTTTTATTGCTGTTGTGAATACCGGCAACTGTTTAGCTTTGTCAAGTTGTTGTGATGCTACTTTGTCTGGACATGATTATGTCATTCAGTAACTTGCTCACCGCCTACGTTGTGTCGAGCTTACAACCTCCCAGAGTTTGGAGTATGATTGATGCATCGATGTACTGATGTGGTCGAAAGACGCCATGTTTATGTATTAATGTTGTTGCTTGGTGTATGTATGAGAATTTGTATGCATGGTTCAAATTGCCTGAGGTTTTGCTCCCTTTTGGTGTATTCCATGTTGAGATCATCACCCTCTGTCTCCATGATGAGAACCATTACGATCTTGAACCCAGCAGAGCATGGGTAAGCCCTCCCATGGAACTTTAGCATCCTGAAAGGAAGTCTCTACTACCAGAGAACTCGACCCTATGCCCATATTCCCAAGCAAGCTCGGGCTCCCCATTTCCCTTTCCTGCCTATGTGGCTGCTCACCTGATTACTTGCTTGAGCTCTACGTGATGCCTTTTGCATTGAAAGGAAGTGTCATTGTTGGCAAGGAGTCCATAATTCTAACTTCAGCCATGTGATGTCTCTCCTTTATGTGCTCTGTTTCCTTTTGTACCAACGAATATTCTGCCACTAATTGAATGCAGCTTCCTTGCTTTTCTATACATTCATTTTTCAAACAGACAATAGTTGTTTCAACAACTGACGATATATTTGAGAGTTTGGTCTGATTTTCCGATGTGGTTGCTGCCTCAGTTTGGATAATAGGTAGATTCCCTGTTGTGTCCACCTTCTGAGACATAGAAATAGAAGTGCCTCTACTGCCTGCAACATTGTTCTCATCCCCATTACTCACTGCTTTGTTCTTGAGGAAAGTGTATGTTGCCTGTAATGTTGTAGATACTTGTTGCATGTAATGTTGTAGATACTTGAATCACTGGAGAACATTACCATGTGCATGGAATGTTTGCTGGTTCTCAGATGCAACTTGCAAGTTTTGAAACCTGACAGCTTGTTGCCATAGCGAGTCACATTCCTGGTGTTAGGAGCTCCACAAATGAGTGGACAGCTTGATGGAAAATGATGTGGTGTTCAATGCATTGATGGCGGTGCCATTATCAAGAACACATTGGGCTTCATCAACTCAGTGACCAAGATGTTTGCTACTGAGGTTGTGTTTGCATTTACTAGGTGGCATATACACGTTGTGGTTTCCATATTGGCACTGTTGCGAGACATTCTCTAAGTGTGGTTAATGTCTACTAGTGTGATTTATGGAGTATGTGGAGCTGGGGCAATTAGTCTCTAACCTCCACGTGTGTTCGGATCTTTGTTTGGGTGTTCTTCATTGATTTGCTTGTCTGGTTCTTTGCATAGCTTGTGTGTGGATGGTGGGTAGTGAATAATGGTCATAAATACTTTGTTTCTTGTGTAGATTCCATGAACGCCCACTAAACATGACATCATGCCCTTTCAATTTGGTTGAGTAAATTGTCTAGGAGACCAGCAGATTTGAATGAGCGTCAACTCTAGCCGCCATATGCAGTGGACTGGTATTTTTTGTCGTGCCCAGATCGGCCTTGCTGTTGTTTGAGCCACATTTGGATTGCTTGAAGTTCTGCTCAAGATTGAGTAGGCACAACAAGTGACAAGACAAGCTCAACCTTGACTTCGGCTTGCACAAGAACTTCAGGAAGGGTTTTCTTACCACTGGCGGCCACCTCTACTACTGCACCCATAGAACAAACAACACCGTTGAAGGGTTTTCTTACCACTGGCGGCCACCTCTACTACTGCACCCATAGAACAAACAACACCGTTGAAGCAAGTTAACAAAGCCACTCACAATTGGAACCTGTACTTTCATTGACTTCGTTGTGTTCAATTTCTAGGCGTCTCTCCCAAGCAACCATTCAAAAGGTAAACAAATCATCAAGCCACTGAACACATGGCACTTGCAAGCGAAATTAATCCAAGCTTTTATCAAGTTAGACTATGTACGAAATTATTCACAACTTTAAGGAGGAAGATTTGAATGAGGCAAAACGCAAAAAAAGAGGTTGGATGCTTTCAAAGCCTTAGCCTTACACCTATTAAGGGAAGAAACCTTAGATTTCCAAATGAGTACGAGAAGACTCAAGTTTTGTGTTTGATTGTTAGGTTCTCTCTCCATAACAACCCTACATTAACTACATCTACTGGTCAGATCACTCATCTACTTACTAATGCTTTAAATCTATCCCTTCCAATTTTCCCTTTGCACAGGCCACTGTGAGTCCTCACCTTGTTAATGTAGAAAAGAATGGATGCTTTTGTTTTTTTGGACAAAACTCACAATTTGTGAGTGGATTGTATTAACCACATCAAATATTACATAACCAACCTCAGCTCGGATCGAGCCTTGAGGTGCAAAAGTTTACAAGCTGGTTGTTTACAAAAATGGATGGTTTTAAAAGAGGTGAAAATCCACCAACATATAACACTGACATATTGGTGTTAGGCTGTGGTCACGCAAAGCTTAGTTGTCTATTATAAGCCCCGACCAAGCCTGACAGCGTGCAGCTTTCCACCGACGTAGTGTTGTCACTATGCCTTTTTTGCCATAGTTTTCAAACTAAGCGGTTTTTGTGGCGGTCAACCCTCGTTCTCTCTCTCTCTCCTGTCTGCACCTTCATCATCCTCTCACTACTAGCTGCTCCTGATGATGTTCTGAACTGCCGCACCTGTTGTAGTCAGAGCTTCGTAGGCCTACATATAACTAAGCTTCGTGTGACCACGCCCTTATCATGTCTTTACTTTCACACTTTGAAATAGTAATGCAATGCTACCTACTAGTGTTGCCAAAGCTTCTAATGTAGCTCGCACATGAGACAATGGAAGGAGCGTGCGTTGATATTAGGAACGCAGCTCACCGATCGCCTGTTTGCGCACATGTGCTGCGATCCGCTGCGATCGTTGCTGCTAATTCCCTGCTGACAGACCGTGTGCAGGTTAAAAGATGATGAATGAGCTCCACATCAGCCCGCTACAGCTTTTGCAGGTCTGCAAGTCACTCAGAATCGTTCCCGGTCTCACGAACATAGGAGAAACGCTTGAGAACGTGATGAAGGGGGGGGGAGGCTCCATAACATTGAAGTCGTTCAGTATCCGATGCTTCAAGGACAGGGGCATGGTAGGGCTTGTTGAGGTGGAGGGCACTTTTAGGCCGAACGCATGGCTGAACGCCGCCATATGCTCACCATATGAGACGGAATCTTCAGGCTAAATTAATGAAAAAGTGAACTTTGGACCGAGTAAAACGCTCCGTTTGTCCCCAGTTCCCACGCACACAGACATGCGCTTCCGCTCTTGCACATGGGCCCATGGCTCTGCATCGCCCTCCATGGTGGCCTTGGCAGCAAATCGCTCACCCACCCCCAGGTCACTCTCGTGCTACAGCTACACCTCTGGATCACACGAGCATAAACAAGCATGCATGCACGGATACCTGCAGCAACACTCCCCCCTGCTGTCCATCTTCCACTCCACTCTCTCTCCCTTCCTCTCTCTCTCTCTCTCCACAACTACGGCTGAGTCGGGCTGACATCCTTCTCTGTCTCCCCCCCTGAACACCCTTCGTTGACCATGGAACTCAAGCTTCTTGGAGGGGAAGCTCTGCCCTTACTCTCTCAACCACAAGACACAAAGCCATTTGGCATTTGCAGACATCGTATACTCCCTCTGCCTCTCCTTGTCGCCCTCATGCTGGAAGCATAGAAAAACACCCCTCTGTCACTTGGCTCAATATCACGCCGATGGATGGAAGCTCATCACCTGGCGGCCGACCTGCGCAGACGCACTAACAGACGGGAGGGCGCGTGCAGGAAGGGGAGAGAGAGAGAGAGAGAAGAGATTGCCTACTGGCTCGTCTCATGTGCAAATGTCTCCAGCTCATGCACCCTCGAGCTCCCCTTCAAAGCACATAAGTCGGCTACCCCAGACTCTGCAAGCGCTACCTACATGGCATCACCTTTTGTAGCAAGAGACACGTGAGAGAGGAAAATATCTCCCTCTCTCTCTCTCTAACTCTCTCTCTCTCACACACACACACACACAGAGAGAGAGAGAGAGAAGAAGAAAAAAAAACCAGTCTTGCTTGGTGGGCTTTCCTATATAACATCTATAGAATATAACGGGACATATGCAAATTGACATTTAGCATCTAGTAGAGAAGGGAACAAGAGAATGACTAATTTGGCAAGGACGGCACTAAGTGAAAGGGATATACATTTGAAAAATGCTATAATTTTTATGGGAGGAGGCAAAGTTAAGTGCATCAATTATTAGAGATTATAGGGGTTACGGTTGAGATTATATCCAAGCGAGGTTGTACTACTATGTCTACTAATGAATGTTTTTTCTAGTATATGTGCTACATGTAAATTCTTGCAAACGACAAGTATTTCAAAATTATTGTAGTAGAGTTGTTGATGTAGTCATGCACATGCACTTCATCTATAATACATGCACCCAAGGTACAATTGATCTCATCTATGGCTGGTTTTCTTTCACGAATAATGGTCAAGAACTAAAGCACTTCAAGGTCCGTTGCATGTCTTTCAGAGCATGACATCTTGTACAAAGTTGCATGTAGCCAGTGGACCGAACTTGTGATATGGCATGTGTTACAAATCTCCCATGCGTGACTACAAACTGGGGGTAATTGGGCAAGATCACCGAGCAAGAGAACACATTTGTTGTTGAACGGATCTGCCAATTACTGCTTGTTACATTAACATTTTGTCTTATGATAAGGTCAAAAGTCGTTTGGATTAACATGGATAGCTCGTCTATAATTATAATATTTGCCTCTTCATGTCCAAATATCACTCATCAGTCTCATGAATAGAGAAGGGATACTATTGATTCGTGGTTGGTATCTTGAACTGGTAATGGACTGTAGATGTAATGTTGCTAAGTCTTGTTGTTGTCGCTGCGATGGCAAAGCGTCCAACAATAATACAAAAGTGAGGGCAGCAGAAGTGTCTGTTTCATTTGTGTGTCGACCTCGTTTATCGCTATATATGTGAGGTATGCTACCGTGCAGGAGGGACATATTTCTAGTTTGTGAGCAAAGATATCACATTGCATGCTCCAATTTTTATACAATACACTAGTTTCAAACCATGAGCTAGCATATGGATGATAAGCTAGTTTCAAGTTGGCTGCAGTTTTCTCCCTAGCTTATTGACGCTTGGACTGTAATCTTCTAAGTCTTGAGAACTTCATATTGATACCTAGTATGGGACAAACGAGGACATATATAGTATGGTATCAATTATTTAGGCACCTAGTATGTTATCAATTATTTAGAGCTAAAGTAAAGATGCACAAGGTGAATTCACTATTGCGATACACCACATGCATTCACTACTTGTGTATTACTGTAATACATCACATGCATTGGCTAGCAACCTTACGCAAAGAGTTGCGTGTGTAAACTAACATGTACAGATGTTGATCAACGTCAAGTGTATAGTTTTGAAAACAAGATCCAAATAAAGCAATGCGAAAATTTCTAAAACAAGCAAATAGATAAAGCATAAATGAAGTGCAACAACAATAAATGAGGTGCTTTAGTGACCTGCAATGTTGTTCTGATGCTTTTTGATTGTTCAACCTACATGTCGATATTTGAGTCAAGCTACAGAAAAAAGTAATGTGAATAGTTAAACACATCATCTTGCAATGAAACGTCACAGACTGAAAGTGCAAAGTATACAATGCACATCATACAAAAGTATGGTGGAGAGTTGGCACTGTGGTCTCTCCAAAAAATTATAAGAAACGTAAGCCATGCCCTGCCCCGTAGCATTTATGTATTGCGCCAAGCAAACACATGCACATGGGAAATTGGATGCAGATAACGGACCTTGTAGTGTTGTCAAGTTGGAGTCGCGCTTGTGTAATTGGAATGTGCAATGTTGTGAATATATGTCCTTTCTGCCATACACAAAACACGAAGATGTAACTTTATGTTCTATGTCCTCTGATGAGTATTAATTCTCTCTCTCTCTCTCTCTCTCTCTCTCTCTCTCTCTCTCTCTCTCTCTCTCTCTCTCCCAGATGTAACTTTATGTTCTATGTCCTCTGATCGATATTACATTCTTTGTGTGTGTGTGTGTGTGTGTGTGTGTGTGTGTGTGTGTGTGTGTGTGTGTGTGTGTGTGTGTGTTGTAAGCTGCTTGATCGGTCAGCAATTATGTCTTCTTGCCTCCTTGTTGACTAACCTGCGTTATGTATCGTGCTTCCTAATTGCACATGATAATGGGCATCTTGAGGTTGGCATCCCCATAGTGGAAGGCACTATATTCAGTCTGCTCATCAATAATCCAAACGTGCATCTTGCGAACTACTATTTATACGTGACGCTCACGGGCATTAGTACAGCTGGCATTTTGCTTGATATCATTCATCTTCAAAGCAGAGCCAAAAAGTGGTGGGAAAGTTTTCATATTTAGCAGTTATGAAGCCCATACTACCTTGCATTCAATTTCCTACTAGGCATTGTGGCAAGCTATGAACAACTAGAACTTGAAAATACCCCACGCTATACTTCTCAACACATGAACCTACGGTTCAAGTCAACAGAACATTGAATTTGTCATTCCGTTTGACGAATGTTATTTCCAAGGGATTTTAATCAAGGTCTCAATCAAGTAGCAATTCTCTTCAACGCCGCCGAAGGTGAGGGTGTAATGAGTGTGTTGTTGTGGCCATAGAGACGGTATACTCAAGCTCCTCACCAACAACTGTAAAAGATCTATCGATGCCTTTAACAACGATCTCACTTTCAAGAGCAATAGATTTGTTTTTTGCATTGAACGTCCGCTTGATTGAACATTCGTGAGTCTCGTGTTTTGAGCAATAATGAGCAAAAAACAACTCTAAAGATCCATCAATTTTGGGCCTCCAATAACCACTTTCCACACGCAGGGGGCGCAACAACCATCAATAGAAACTAATATCTCTAATCAAAAGATGCAACTTGAAGGCTATAAAGGTACGATCCCTCCAAAAAATGCATAAACCAGTGCTTATGACAGAGGTACTAGTAGTTCTATTAATGATGCAATTGAGGTGGTGGCATGAAGCCTACGAGAAATCTAGCCCTTTTTTGCATACAACCAGATTCCATATGTTCAGTCCAATCGATGTCGCCGCCACCACCCAATGCGGTCAACTCTCCTTCTCAAGCCCTGGCGGCCCTCCAATGCATATCATTTCCATGAACATTCAAGGATGGCCGAGGGCACAGGGTTGTTGAATCTGCATGAACTATACTTGGAGCATCATAATGCTGGCCATCACTAGTTGCACCTGCAGAAACAAGCTGAGTAAGGTAGTTGAAGTGTGCAGGTAGGCTTAATAGGTTTTGAGGATTCACTGCAAAAGAAGGCCGATTCCAATATGCCGATGGGGCAAACAATGACATTGTCGACCTTGTACTACTGGAATGAATAGGGAGGAGCTTGGCCTACAGACTCTATGTTACTGAAGAATGCTCTCGTCATGTCGAGGCTCATGTCGACAAGGTAGGCTTTTCTTCATGGCTCTTCGCTTTCATGTGAATAGGTATAAGGTGCCAATACAGCTAGCATCATAGCCTTCTCTCTCTCTCTCTCTCTCTCTCTCTCTCTCTCTCTCTCTCTCTCTCTCTCTCTCTCTCTCTCTCTCTCTCTCTCTCTCTCTCTCTCTCAAAGAGTGGACAGAGACAAACCTGCAAACAAAGCTTCGAGCTGCTTCTGGGAACCTGCGAACTCCTTGTGGAGAAGATCGAACTACTTTTTTTATTTTATTCTCTTGGTTAGCTTTTCACGCTTAAAAAATAAATAAATAAATTCAATGCCACGTGGTGGCTTCTGCGTTTAGATACTGGAAAAGGAGCCTTTGGCTCACCAAGTAAAGAGGATTTTAACATCGTAGGAAACTATCCCAAGATTGAAGCCCATTGGAAAAAAAATCTTTGCCTTACGCAAAGAAAAGCAAATGTACCTTCTTCACCCCTAAGGTCTATTACTTAGGGTTTATCATTTCACCTAAAGGAGTCTCTGTTGACCCTGACAAAGTCAAGGATATTGTGGAATGGCCTCAACCCACTTCACAAAACAAAGTCAAAGGGTTCTTAGGTATCACAGGGTGGTACATGATCTTTGTAAAAGACTATGCTCTTAAAGCTGCACCACTAACCGGCTTGCTAAAAAAAGGAGCTACGATACTTGGGAAGAACAACATGAAGCCTGCTTCAAACAACTTAAGGAGTATCTTGCTTGAGAACCTCTTCTAAAACTTCCAGACTTCACCCAAGAATTTGAAGTGATCAGGGATGCTAGTAACTTTGCATTAGGAGGAGTCCTTACTCAAGAAGGAAGGCATGTAGCTTACACTTCTCGGAATCTTAGTATTCATAAAGTGAATTATGCTACACGTGATTTAGAATCGCTAGCACTTATTCATGCTCTTAAGCTATGGAGACATTATCTATTGGGACACAAATTCTAATTGGTAACATATCACAAGAACCTTAAGTGGATTTTTACCTAGCCTAACCTTAACATGAGACAAAGGAGATGGATAGAGTTCATGCACGAATATGATTTTGATATTAAATTTAGACTAGGTAAGGATAATGTTCTGGCAGATGACCTAAGCCATAAAGCTTTTATGGGGTCAATTTCCATGGCTAACAACTCTATTTTACACAAGGTCTCAGATGCTGCTGTCAGAGATGTAGATTACCATATGTTTGCTAGTATCCCATTGATAGCCGTTTTTCGGCTCTCCGTAATTTCCATAGTGAGCTACCTCACCCTACCAAAATCACCTAAATACTGTGGCTATCCCTACCATTTTATTGTACATAGGCGTGTGTGAGTTAGGGGGCTTTCCCCATATCTCTTAAAACCCTTACCTAGCTAGTCATTGGGTAAATTGAGCCAAAAAAATAAAAAATATTATGACCCATTTGTGTGTAAATATTTCATTGTATATAAGACCTAAATATAAGAAATTTTTATAATTATTTTGGTATTTATTTAAATATTTCTAACTAGGTGTGCGTCATTTGCCTATGTATGCTATGTACATTAACTCACCATTACCACAATTTTTCTTACCATTTTGCATATTCTTTATTCCTTATAAAAATATTTTCATGCAAGCTTTTCTTATTTTTGGTGTGAATCCACTCCAAAGAAAAACCTCAAAAATACCTGTCACCATTAGTCATTGCCTTTCACTAAATTCCTATTTCTTACGGGTATTTTCTTACCTCTTGTAAATAAATATACATCACTAAAAACAAATGAGGGTCCCCTCATTTAATTCCTTATATTTTCATATATCTCTTTTTTTCATTTTATATTTATATATATCTGACACTATTTTACATTCCTTGAATTGCTTATATACTACCTTGCATCATATCCATATATTATATTTATGCATAATCCACGACCATGCATATTTTCAAACCCCTAATAATCAATTAGGTCATGCTCTCATGCAAGGAGGGACTCACTTTTGGAGCCATATGCAAATTCAACAAAAAGAGGGCCCCTAAAGACTTTTTTGTGAAGAAAACCAATTATTTTGGTGGGATTTTTTATATCCATCTCCACTCCGAATTTGAAGCGGTGGTCAAAAAGGGAAAATGTGGACCAAGAGCTGCATAATCACCTCAAAAATTTTGATAATTTTTGGAGCTACCACCGGTGAGATATGATTTTTTGAATGGACCCCAGTCTGCCCACTTTTCTCATAAAGTAACCCATAGTCTTCTCTCACTCCTTTCCTACTTTCACACACACACACACACACACACACACACACACACACTCATTCCTCTCCATCCCTCACTCAAACCTACAACTTTCATGGCTTCTTTCATCTTCTTCACCATTTCCATCTCTCCCTTACTCCATAGCTCAAAATTATCATCCCTACACACATATAGCTCAATTTCTCTCTAGAATCAAACTCATATTACCATAACCTCTTCATCCTTTCACAAAAAAAGAAAACATCAGCAAATAACCAAGCTCAAGCTCTACAAAAGGAGGAGTTTGATCAAGGAAAATTCAACTTTTCATGGTCACAAGAACTACACCGACAGATTTCTACAGCCGGTGGAGATAGGTGGAAAATTCCCTTTCCATCTTGTGGTTTTCATCAAATTTTGTATATTCTAATCTTCTCTTATTTTTTATCATTGAATAAATTATATAATGCACCTTGAGTGCATATGCCATGTAATTTTACCCCATCCTACTAACTACAAACTACTAACACTAACCACTAACATACTAACACAAAATAGCCATTGACCTAACCATAAAGACACCTCACCTCAAGCTTATATATGCATAATAACTCTCTCTCTCTCTCTCTCTCTCTCTCTCTCTCTCTCTCTCCCCTTCCTTAAAACTCTACTTTCACCTTATCTACCATTAATAATGCTCTCTTTTGAGCCCACATCCATGACTCAAGCACACAAAGAAGGCCCGCAATGTTTTGATATTTTAAAAAAATCATAATCTTGATTTGTTAGCTCGTAAATTAGGATTTTCAATAATCTTAATGAGAGATCTTCAACCTATAAATAGGCCCCTCTCTTTCTTGTAAATTAGCCCCCAATATCTCACATAGCACCCAAACACTTTATGCGTGAGGAGAGATTTAGGCGTAGCAACCACTTTGTGAGCTTCACTTTTGGTGTGAGAGAAGCTTTCAAGCTACACATTGCAAGTGAGAGAGTGTGAGTTCAAAATCTCAAAACCACTCTTGTATATGTTCCTCCATCATCAATAAATTAAGGTTTGGTACATCAAAAGCTTGATTCGACGTTCACATCTTTGTTCTTCCACTTGTGCAATACGGTTTGGTGAATTCAAGGTGACTTGTGTATTTTAAGTTTCTATTATTTGATCTTCTTTGAGAAAGTGTTTGTGTGTTTTCATTGCCAATTTTGTGTCGGTATTGTGGTGAGAGGTTTCCCACACCCTAAGACTGTGTGTGTGTGTGTGTGTGTGTGTGTGTGTGTGTGTGTGTGTGTGTGTGTGTGTGTGTGTGTGTGTGTGTGTGTGTTGGCAATGTTTAGTATTCGTTAAACATTGAGTTAGCTAGTCTACGATAGTATCTCCATTTGCAAGTCACAAACAAGGTATTATGCAAGTTCCATTCCTCTCTTTCTTCCTTTTTCTCTGACTCTCTCTTGCGCCATTTGGTGTGTATCTTTGTGTGAGATTGCTTGTGTGCGTATTGTTGCACCTCCTCATGGTTGTGACAAAATCTCTCTTGCATCCTAGTTCGTGTCCCATAACTAGGTGGTGTCCCTATCTTGTTTGGGTTTGGTTGTGGGTTTGTTGTTGTGTTGTGCTTCTGGTTGTCCCAGCCCCAATTGAGCAGCACGGGAGCCTTGAGGGGTGTTTAGAGGTCGCCTCCCTTGTTGCCTACCCCGGACCGCCTCAATTTTGGTGCCCCCACTAAGGAGGGCTTGTGTATGTTGTTGTGAGTACTCAGTCTTTATAGTAATCAAGTAGCTTGCATGAATCACAAAGATTTGTATGACCCGTTTGTTTCTATTGCAATACAAAAGGTGTATATCATTATAAGCACAAAAATTACAATTTCAACAAGTAATTTGTAGAATTTTGGGCCCTCTTAGGTTGGCCGAGATAAACACTTTAGTAAATCCTTTTATTTTGTCTCTCATTAGGTACGACCTTAGTTTGGACGTCTATATTTTTGTTTTGTTTTAAGCATTAGATCATACATACACTATGGATAATAGCCTAGGAATAGAGGTTTTCCCCTTTCATTTCACTCCACACATTAGACTAAACATTACAATTAGTAAAAAAATCCATTTTCAACAACGTATGGTATTCATGTTTGGTGCCCAAAGAGTAGGAGAAATTCTCGCATCACAAAACCTTGTCATCATGCCTCTTGTTGATTATCATAGGTCATTGATGTGCATCTTCTTATTTTGTTGTAGAATAGATTGCAATTTAGAAAATATTATTGTGTAAATCTTTTTAAGAAAGACAAACAAAAACGTGTTGTTACTTTGAAATTGATTCAATGGAGGCCCAACACCAAATGTCAGGATATCCTCTCTTTTTTGGAGAGTCTGGCGAGGATGCCGAACTATTTCTAGCAAATTTCAAAATGGCTTGCCGCATAAAAAGAGTGATAGGAGATGAGAAACGCTTAGAAATGTTTGACGTAGTTCTGAGGAAGGATGTTAGCACTTGGTTTGACTCTCTATCTCTGGAGGTTAAGGGAAACTATAACAAAGTTGTTGATCATTTCAAGAGATATTTCTTTGACCCCCAAAACACTCAAAAGCTATGGCAAGACATCGTTTCTCACAAAAAAAAAAAAGACTTAGATGACTACTATATGTATAAACAAGAGTTTCTATGTCTTTGGGCTGTATGGGTGAGAAATGTTGCTAGCCCTGGTGATGGTGCAGAGATCCTAAAGAAGGAGAGGTTCATAGCCAATCTCTTTCCCACACTCAAGATAAAAGTTGAGGCGGGTGCACCTACTACCTTTGATGCAGCTGAAACTAGGGCTACTAAGAAGTATAGGAAACTCAAGTGTTTAAGAGGAGAAGTTCCAATAGAGGGTCCTAGACCAAAGGGGAAATTGCAAGCATCAACATCTAGAGAGATTCCTGAGGTAACAACGGAGGTTATCGAGAAGCTAATTGAATCCTTAAGCAACTTGTCAATCCACCTTGTAGGTCCCAAGGGACAAACAAAGAAAGCCAAGGAGCGAGAGCCACGACCTAGGAGAGTCTTGTAATGTTGGAATTGCGGAGAGTCTAGACATGGGATGTATAATTTTCCTTGGCCCTGTGGGGAGCCAAGGAGACATAACTTGAATTACTCAGTGATGAATGCAGGTGAAGGAACTAGTCAACAACCAAGCTTCTACAAAGGCCAAATGGAGCAAGACCACCTCCACAAGGAGTGGAAGGAGTTCCACCTTTGCCAGACCCAAATGTTCATGTGGTAGAGGTGACAAATTCAAAAGAGGTTGACATGGAAGCAAATGGCATTAGGCGTGGCCGAGGAAAAGGTAAGGAGAAAGAAGGAGTTACGTCACAAAGTGACCATGGACGAGAAAAGAAAACGAAGGAGACCAAGGAAACCAAGGAAACCAAGAGGACGCGACGTCGTATCAACCTCCAAGACTTTCCTCTTGGACATGGGTATGGCTCCATACAACTTGTTGGAAGACATGAGAGGTAAGGGCCCTGATATCTCGTGGCCTCAGTTTCTTGCATTATGTCCACAAGTTAGGAGGGATTTAACAAAGGTGGTTAGCACTAGGAGAAAGGTAAAAGAGAGTGTGCCTATTGTAAAAATTGCACAAGATGAAATGAATGAGGACATTACACCGGTGCTAGACTGTTACATCAAAGGAGGGTTAGTTAGTAAAGGCTAGTGGATGGGGGTGCACAAATTTGCATCATGACAGAGGGACTCATGCAAAGACTAGGCATGCACATCCATGAGACACCTGAAATCAAAGTTAAGATGACAAACAATAGCAAGGCTAGGTGTGTAGGCATTTGTAAAAAAAAAAATGTGGAGGCCTTTGGCATTAAGAAGGCAGTGGATTTTTATGTTATGTCAACCAAGGGAAGTGGCTATCCATTTATCCTAAGAAGACCATGGCTAATGAAAATGCGAGATTTGTAGGATTGGGAAAGTGGAAAGTTGATCGACAGGAATGACAATCATAAGAAGGTTGTCTTTGACATGAAGGAGCAACGTCAAGAGGAGCTCCGTGAAGAATCATCGCAAAGCGAGACGGAGGAAGACTAGGCTGATCGCACTTCAGAAGAAGA
The DNA here is from genome assembly GCF_014529385.1 of Adiantum capillus-veneris. Classification (NCBI taxonomy): domain Eukaryota; kingdom Viridiplantae; phylum Streptophyta; class Polypodiopsida; order Polypodiales; family Pteridaceae; genus Adiantum; species Adiantum capillus-veneris. The sequence continues at coordinate 124,110,323 of NC_140959.1, forward strand.
AGGTAGCGGTAGCACTACAAAAGAGGAGTCTTCCATTGAAGTCATGGGGGTAAGGTTTAAGCCAAGCAACCAAGAAACCTCTTGCCCAGGCTTGGAGGAGGTAGGTCCTCAAGAGAACCAAAATGTGGAAGATGAAGGAATGTTAGAAGGTATGTTGTCGACAACACTTACAAAGGATGAAAGAGAGGAGTTCAAAGGTGTGTTAAGGAAATTTCCTAGGCTTGTTGCTAAAGACTATATCGACGTGCATGGAGTAGATGATGTTCAACACAAGATCGAGCTAAAGCTAGAGGCCACACCTAAAGCTCAAAAGTTACGAAGGCTAGGAGTCATCAAGGTGCAGGCTTTACTCAAGGAGGTAAGAAAGCTTCTAGCAACAGGTTTCATTTATCTAGTGGCGAATTCGGAGTGTGTCTCTCCCATTGTTGTCACTCCCAAGAAAAATGGCAAGTGGAGGGTGTGTGTGGATTACCGTCCACTGAATGAGGCAACAAAAAGAGATCACTTTCCCCTCCCATTTCAGGATGAGATACTAAATAAGATAGTTAGTCATGAGAAGTACATTGTGTGTGATGGCTACTCGGGTTACTTTCAAATAGGTATTTCATTGGAGGATCAATTGAAAACAACCTTCATCACTCCTTGGGGTTGTTATGCTTTTAGAGTCATGCCATTTGGCCTGACAAATGCTCCTGCAACTTTCCAACGCTTCATGAACATGGTGTTTCAAGAATTCTTTGGAAAGTCCATAAGGGTTTTTATTGAGGATTTTTGCATTTATAGTTCAAATTCATTGCATCTACAAAAGGTAGAAGAGGGTTTGAAAAAAATCTACGACATGAGAGGTCAACTCAACCCCGATAAGTGCCACATAGGTGAGGATGAAGTGATCTTGCTTGGTCACAAAGTTTCTTACAAAGGCATCGAAGTGGATCCTTCAAAGGCAAAGGCTCTTATGAGTTACCGTCCCCCAAGAGTCTTAAGAGGTCATCTCATTCGTTCAAAAGGTGAAGTATATGTCACGCTTCATTCACTTAACCTCGGAGCTACTTCACCCCTTGCAAAAATTGACACAACAAGTCGAGTTTGTTTGGTCTAATGAGCTTGAAGAATATTTTTGTAACATCAAAGTCATTCTGTCAGAACTACCAACACTTATGCCTCCTTGTTGGGAGTACACATTCTTTGTGTTTTATGCCAAGTTTGAGACTAGATGGCAGGGGCCATATATTGTCAAAAAGACTTTCAATTCAAGTTATTACCAACTCATGGACTTGAATGGTAAAGAGCACTCTAGGAAGGTAAACGGGTATCGGCTAAAGCGCTACTTGAGTCACCTTCTACCAAAGGATCTACCAAAGAATTGTCAAAGATCTACTATCTCCTGTAAGTTTTGTTGCATGGAGCATGAATGTGACAAGAAGCCACACAATGAAAATCATTTCAAGAGACCAAATATCATAGAGGACTCAGAACCACTCAATTTGGAAAATATGCCTTTTGATGGTACATGAATGTGCAAGTGATAGCCGTTTTTCAACTCTCCGTAATTTCCATAGTGAGCTACCTCTCCCTACCAAAATTACCTGAACACTTTGGCTATCCCTACCATTTCATTGTACATAGGCGTGTGTGAGTTAGGGGACTTTCCCCATATCTCCTTAAAATCCTCAGCTAGCTAGTCATTGGGTAAATTGAGCCAAAAAAGTAAATAAAATATATTATGGCCCATTTGTGTGTAAATATTTCATTGTATATAAGGCCTAAATATAAGGATTTTTCATAATTATTTTGGTATTTATTTAAATATTTCACTACAACAAAACAAGCTGTCATCGACGCATATATCGACGCACCTCGTCGATATCTGCGTCGATATAGACGTCCCTATGAACATGTCGCTATTTGCGTCGATATCTGCGTGGAAAGGCTTCATTTGCAGCACAGATATCGACGTATATAGCGACGCAGATATCGACATATATAGCGACGCAGATATCGACGACCATAACAGAAAAAAAATTCTTGGGCAGAGGGCAGGTAGCCTGGCCTGTGCCCAGTGAAAAGATGGACACAGCCACCACAGCCAGACTTCCTGCCCTTTGCCCAAGAAAGCGAGCAGCACCAAAATCAACCGTGCTTCCACAAAAATTTCGACAGAGTTCCCTTCGTTTTTACATAAACTTTTCAAAAAAAAAATCATGTATATACGCCTCCTACATGCTATTCATGTAGGATCTCACATAAGATTTAAGGCCAATGACCATAACGAACCATAACCATAACTTAAAAGCATAACCATAACGAACCATAACCATAACTTAAAACCATGACCGACCAATATAACCACTTTGATCATAACCAGAAACAAAATTAACAATAACCATAAGCATAACCAGAAAGTTAAACATAACCATAAACAAAACCTGAACCATAACTATATATGTATATACAAGAATAGGAGAAATAACCATAACGAACCATAACCATAACTTAAAAGCATAACCATAACGAACCATAACCATAACTTAAAACCATAACCGACCAATATAACCACTTTGATCATAACCAGAAACAAAATTAACAATAACCAGAAAGTTAAACATAACCATAAACAAAACCTGAACCATAACTATATATGTATATACAAGAATAGGAGAAATAACCATGTCTATACAATGACAATGACAATAACCATGAGGGTCAGGAAAACAATAACTGTCTAAACAATAATCATAACCATATATATATGTCTATACAAAAAGAGACACAAAAGCGTGTCTGTGTCTCACAAAGCATATATATGAAATCCTGTCCACTGATGAGTAGGCATCACAACCTACACATAGGACAACTCACAAAATTAGTATTGATATTATTTCACATATACTTACTTAATTAAATCAACTCACACATATTAACGTCTCACTTCAAGCGATCAGCGAGACTGTAAGGCCGCCCAGTCTACGGGCTCTCCTAAAGCATCAAGATCATTCAATACTTCGTAGATACCTCTGCGATATCCATCTGACTCCTCCTGACGTGTCGGGGCTCGATGCATCGCAAGATTCTGCGTTTATACAAAAATCAGAGTAATAAGAATACATGATTCATCGCGTTTTAAAAATGCCATAGTTAAGATTGGATTAGAAACTCACAAACTCATAGCGAAAGGTGTCGAAGCCTCCGCTGCCAAGATGAGATGTCCCCCTGGTCGTCTGTCGTATCTGCGCGGCCTCACGCTGCTCTCTGAACCGCGTGGCCGTTGTCCGCTCATCCTCCCTGATCTGCACAACCACGTCTCGTGTGGGATACCCGAAGGCTTCGGCGAGCCGGTCCTGAAAGCCTTCCGAGCTGCATCTCGTCGATGTTTCACGGTGTCTCGTGCAACACCCTTGATCCACCTCCTCGGAACAACGTCAAAACTCGGAGCAGGCTGGTACTCTCCCAGGATGGTCTCCACTATGTAAGTGACTTTGTCCTTTTCCTGCTGATCCCAAGACGTCAGAATGTTGGTCGAAAATTGTAGCGCCGCGAGCTGGCGAATCCGCTGTCTCTTCTCAGTCCCGACTCTATCCATGTCAACAGAACCATCTGGCCGTACAGTATAGAGCTTGGAGGCACTAGGATCGTGTGCCCCCCAAGGTGTCCGAGGTGTGCCAAGAGGTGTGTCGAGAGGTGTGCCTGGGTAGGACGGGGGTCGTGAGCGAGGAGGGGTCGAAGCATCTGTGGACCCTCCTCCACAGCAACCAACACCTCCACCTGACGATCGCCGAGATTGGCGAGTGCGCCTGTGTTGCAGAGATGAGGATGTACCCGCCTCTGCCCCACCCCTAGGTGTCGAAGCGGCCGTGATGGGAGAAGCAGGCGTCCCCCCTCCCTTAGGCATCCCCCCCCCCTAGAAGTCGAACCCTCGGGTATATGCAGGTCCGCACTTCCTCCGTTAAACACCCCTTGATCGCAATTGGAAGAATGAATTGCAAGAACTTATGCCAGTCGTGCGATTTTAGTCCTGACAGTTAATCGTCACGGGTGAATGTTGTCTTGAGACATCGCATATATCCTGTTGGCGTCCTGAACTCTGAAATCACCCTTTTAACTTGTCGCTCTTTGTTTTTTAGCAATACCCATGGCGCTCTTGGAAGTTTTGTTTGGCCAGCTGCATTGGTGAAAGGCCACAGCTCTGGCATCTTTCCAACTGACTGCAAATCATTTCGTGAAGCTCGATTGTCTTTCATTCCCATGATTGTCTTCCAGAGGAGCTCTCCCACATTCTTAAATATATGCATTGGATCCAGCAAATGGTTAATTAGTAGATCACCCCAGTACGGCAATGAATGGAGAATGGAAAAACGTTTCATTCCTGGAACAGGTTTCCCCTCATGTTGCTCCCATCGACGATGCCACTCTTGTACATGCATAGGATGGCATTTGATGCGACCAAGCTGACCTTCGCGCAAGTGATGGCCATCTGGAAGATAACGGTGGTGGCCTTGATAAATTGTCTTTCGAAGAGAGGCAGAATAGCGCACATCCAAAGACTGCCCGCAAATTGGACATGCATTGTATCCCGAAGTTGTTAGCCCTGCATATATTAAAGCATGAATCAGGCCAAGGCAAAGTGCTTGCGAATAGCGAGAAATTTTGTAAATCAAGAACCATTACCAGAAGCTTCTTCGTATCCTGGCCAATCATGCATAGTCCATATAAGAAGTCCATGGATCCTTGCATGTTGTTGTCCTATTGGTTCAAACGCATCTGCTATGTCGATCCCATGCCATAACTCCCGGAGCTCGTCAACTAGTGGAGCTAGATAAACATCCATGTTTTTTGCCTTGAACCTACCAGGTACAATCAAGCTTAATATCAAATGACCCTAGTTGATGGCAAGCCACGGCGGGAGGTTGTAATTGATGAGGCACACAGGCCAAGCTCCATGACGAGCTTCTCAAGCCAAATGGATTGACTCCATCCATTGCCATGCCCAAACGCAAATTGCGTGGTTCACTCTTAAAATGTGGCCAGGTATCTTCAATGTGCCTCCAGGCCTTTGAATCAGTAGGCACCCTAAATGTTGCGTCAATGGATCTATTCGTAGAATGCCACCGCATCAACTTTGCAATGGAACCACAACGAAACATGCTTTTTATCTTAGGAATAATAGGGAAATGCCGCAACACTTTAGCTGGCACTATCTCGCCAACTGCATCTTGTTTGTAGCGCATTGCTCCGCACTTAGGACATGACAGACAATCTGTGAATTCATTGCGAAAAAGAATGCAATCATTTGGACATGCATGAATCTTGTTGTAGTCCAAGCCAATTGAGGTCAATAGTTGATTTGTGTCTGATCTGGAGGGGGACATTTCATTGCCAGCCGGGAGAAGTTGCTCCCGCAACAACCTGTTTAAGCCACATTAAATTAAAATCTCTCCAAGCAACCGGATTTGACCTACGATTTGTGTATTTGGCGTTAATTCAAACCCATTGACCTACGGCTTGCCATACACGCTCTTGACATTGATTTAAGACTACTAAATGAGCTACGAATGGTTTCAGTAAGTATAGAAGCCATTTCCGAAGTCCGTTTGCGTTTTTTCGTAGAAAAACGCAACCGGATTTGACCTACGGCTTGTGTATTTGGCGTTTCTTCTATTCGTTTGACCTACGGCTTGCCATACGCGCTCTTAACATTGCTTTAAGACTACTAAATGAACTACGGATGGTTTCGATAGGCATAGAAGCCATTTTCGAAGTCCGTTTGCGTTTTTTCGTAGAAAAACGCAACCGGATTTGACCTACGGCTTGTGTATTTGGCGTTTCTTCTATCCGTTTGACCTAAGGCTTGCAATACGCGCTCTTGACATTGCTTTATGACTACTAAATGAACTACGGATGGTTTCGGTAGCCATAGAAGCCATTTCCGAAGTCCGTTTGCGTTTTTTCATAGAAAAACGCAACCGGATTCGACCTACGGCTTGTGTATTTGACGTTTCTTCTATCCGTTTGACCTACGGCTTGCCATACGCGCTCTTGACATTGCCTAAAGACTACCTAATCGTCTACGGATGGTTTCAGTAGGCATAAAAGCCATTTCCGAAGTCCGTTTGCGTTTTTTCGTAGAAAAACGCAACCGGATTTGACCTACGGCTTGTGTATTTGGCGTTTCTTCTATCCATTTGACCTACGGCTTGCCATACGCGCTCTTGACATTGCTTTAAGACTCCCTGATGGACTACGGATGGTTTCGGTAGACGTAGAATCAGTTTCCAAAGTCCGTCTGCGTTTTTTCGTAGAAAAACGCAATCGGATTTGACCTACGGCTTGTGTATTTGGCGTTTCTTCTATCCGTTTGATCTACGGCTTGCCATACGCGCTCTTGACATTGCTTTAAAACTACCTAATGGACTGCGGATGGTTTCAGTAGGCATAGAAGTCATTTCCGAAATCCATTTGCGTTTTTCCATAGAAAAACGCAACCGGATTTGATCTACGATTTGTGTATTTGGCGTTAATTCAAACCCATTAACCTACGGCTTGCCATACACGCTCTTGACATTGCTTTAAGACTACTAAGCGAACTACGGATGGTTTCGGTAGGCATAGAAGCCATTTCCGAAGTCCGTTCGCGTTTTTTCGTAGAAAAACGCAACCGAATTTGACCTACGGCTTGTGTATTTGGCATTTCTTCTATCCGTTTGACCTACGGCTTGCCATACGCGCTCTTGACATTGCTTTAAGACTACTAAATGAACTACGGATGGTTTCGGTAGGCATAGAAGCCATTTTCGAAGTCCGTTTGCGTTTTTCCGTAGAAAAACGCAACCGGATTTGACCTACGGCTTGTGTATTTGGCGTTTCTTCTATCCGTTTGACCTACGGCTTGCCATACACGCTCTCGACATTGCTTTAAGACTACTAAATGAACTACGGATGGTTTCGGTAGGCATAAAAGCCATTTTCGAAGTCCGTTTGCGTTTTTCCGTAGAAAATCGCAACCGGATTTGACCTACGGCTTGTGTATTTGGCGTTTCTTCTATCCGTTTGACCTATAGCTTGCCATACGCGCTCTTGATATTGCTTTAAGACTACTTAATGAACTACGGATGGTGTAGGTAGGCATAGAAGCCATTTTCGAAGTCCGTTTGCATTTTTCCGTAGAAACACGCTACCGGATTTGACCTACGGCTTGTATATTTGGCATTTCTTCTATCCGTTTGACCTATAGCTTGCCATACGTGCTCTTGACATTGCTTTAAGACTACTTAATGAACTACGGATGGTGTAGGTAGGCATAGAAGCCATTTCCGAAGTCCGTTTGCGTTTTTTGTAGAAAAACGCAACCGGATTTGACCTACGGCTTGTGTATTTGACGTTTCTTCTGTCCGTTTAACCTACGGCTTGCCATACACGGTCTTGACATTGCCTTAAGACTATTTAATGGACTACGGATGGTTTCGGTAGGCGTAGAATCAGTTTCCGAAGTCCGTCTACGTTTTTCCGTAGAAAAACGCAATCGGATTTAACTTACAGCTTGTGTATTTGGTGTTTCTTCTATCCGTTTGACCTACGGCTTGCCATACGCGCTCTTGACATTGCCTAAAGACTACCTAATGGACTACGGATGGTTTCGGTAGGCATAGAATCATAGGCTGCATCAGACGATCCAGGTCACTTCAGCTTGATTGATGAGATCCACCAACGACAGATGCTGGATCTCCTATGATCTACCTATCCCAGCTAGCTGTTTTAGCCGTTTAGTCCACACCCAACAGTTTAGGATTCCATAATATTTTATTTTGTCTTTTTGTCATCTTTTTACTCTGACTTTGTATAAGATTCACCACATTGTAACTTTCTTGTCTCATAGGTCACTTTGGCCTTTCGAAGACGTTAATATAACATTTCATTTCATTTCTCTCTTTAATTTTTTTGTCTTTAATTTTAATTTTCTACGCGTATACATTAATTCTCTCTCTCTCTCTCTCTCTCTCTCTCTCTCTCTCCTACACACACACACACCGCTCTCTCTCTCTCTCTCTCTCTCTCTCTTTCCTATACACACACACACCGCTCTCTCTCTCTCTCTCTCTCTCTCTCTCTCTCTCTCTCTCTCTCTTCCTACACACACACCTCTCTCTCTCTCTCTCTCTCTCTCTCTCTCTCTCTCTCTCTCTCTCTCTCCTACACAAACACACACACACGATGGAGAGAGAGAGAGAGAGAGAGAGAGAGAGGGGTTGGGGGGGGGGGGGGGGGGGGGGGGGGGGGGAGTGACATAATACCTGCGCAGCAGGTTTCAGCCACGATTTGAGCACGCGAAAATGGCCCCTACGTGCGCGGGTTTTTCTTTTTTTCCCCAAATTTTTTGGCATCGCAATGAGCGTCGATATACCCGTGGGTGACTGCGTCGATATAAACGTGGCAAATAAAGCCTTCCCATACGTATAGCGACGTTCTTTGCGACGCGGATATCGACGCCTATATCGACGTACTCTAATTCCGTCGATATATGCGTGGAAAGGCATGGCCGTCGATATATGATGCGTCGATATCTTCATGTTATGTTGTAGTGTTTCTACCTAGGTGTGTGTCATTTGCCTATGTATGCTATGTACATTGACTCACCAATACCACAATTTTTCTTACCATTTTGCATACTCTTTACTCCTTATAGAAATATTTTCGTGCAAACTTCTCTTATTTTTTGTGTGAATCCACTCCAAGGAAAAACCTCAAAAATACCTTTCACCATCAGTCATTGCCTTTCACTAAATTTCTATTTCCTATAGGTATTTTATTACCTCTTGTAAATAAATATACATCACTAAAAAACAAATGAGGGTCCCCTCATTTGATTTCTTATATTTTCATATATCTCTTTTTCCATTTTATATTTATATATAGCTGATACTATTCTACATTCCACGAATTGTTTGTATACTAACCTGTTTTTTTCATTATATTCATATATTATATTTATGCATAATCCACAACCATGCATATTTTCAAACCCCTAAGAATCAATTAAGTCATGCTCTCATGCAAGGAGGGGCTCACCTTTGGAGCAATATGCAAATTCAACAAAAAGGGGGTCACTGAATACTTTTTTGTGAAGAAACCAGGTGTTTTCATGGGATTTTTTATATCCATCTACGCTCCGAATTTGAAGCAGTAGTCAAAAAGGGAAAATGTGGACCAAGAGCTGAATAATCACTTCAAAAATTCTGATAATTTTTGGAGCTACCACCGATGAGATATGATTTTTTGAATGGACCATAGTCTGCCCACTTTTCTCACAAAGTAACCCATAGTCTTCTCTCACCTCCTTTCCTACTTTCACACACACACACACACACACACTCATTCCTCTCCATCCCTCACTCAAACCTGCAACTTTCATGGCTTCTTTCATCTTTTTCACCATTCCATCTCTCCCTTACTCCATAGCTCAAAATTATCAACCCTACACACATATAGCTCAATTTCTCTCTCTAGAATCAAACTCATATTACCATAACCTCTTCATCCTTTTACAAAAAGAGAAAAAATAAGCAAATAATCAAGCTCAAGCTATACAAAAGGAGGAGTTTGATCATGGAAAATTCAACTTTTCATGGTCACAAGAACTACACCGACAGATTTCTACAGCCGCTCATTCACTGGAGGAGATAGGTGGAAAATTCTCTTTCCATCTTGTGGTTTTCATCAAATTGTGTATATTCTAATCCTTCTCTTACTTTTTATCATTGAATAAATTATATAATGCACCTTGAGTGCATATGCCATGTAATTTTACCCCATCCTACTAACTACAAACTACTAACACTAACCACTAACATACTAACACAAAATAGCCATTGACCTAACCATAAAGACACCTCACCTCAAGCTTATATATGCATAATAACTCTCTCTCTCCCTCCCTCCTTCCTTAAAACTCTACTTTCACCTTATCTACCATCAATAATGCTCTCTTTTGAGTCTACATCCATGTCAGAAAAAATCATAATCTTGATTTGTTAGCTCGTAAATTAGGATTTCTAATAATCTTAATGAGAGGTCTCCAAACTATAAATAGGCCCCTCTCCTTCTTGTAAATTAGCCCCCAATATCTCACATAGCACCAAAACACTCTATACGTGAGGAGAGACTTAGGCATAGCAACCACTTTGTGAGCTTCACTTTTGATGTGAGAGAAGCTTTCAAGCTACACATTGCAAGTGAGAGAGTGTGGGTTCAAAATCTCAAAACCACTATTGTATATGTTCCTCCATCATCAATAAATTGAGGTTCGGTGCATCAAAGGCGTGAGTCGATGTTCAAATCTTTGTTCTTCCAGTTGTGCAATACGGTTTGGTGAATTCCAAATGACTTGTGTATTTTAAGTTTCTATTATTTGATCTTGTTTAAGAAAGTGTTTGTGTGTTTTCATTGCCAATTTTGTGTCCATTGTAAGAGAGTATTGTGGTGAGAGGTCTCCCACACCCTAAGACAGTGTGTGTGTGTTGGCAATGTTTATTATTCGTTAAACATTGAGTTAGCTTTGTACAAGGTCTACGATAGTATCTCCATTTGCAAGTCACAAACAAGGTATTATGCAAGTTCCATTCCTCTCTTTCTTAATTTTGCTCTGACTCTCTCTTGCGCCATTTGGTGTGTATCTTTATGTGAGATTGCTTGTGTGTTTTGTTGCACCTCCTCATGGTTGTGACAAAATCTCTCTTGCGTCCTAGTTCGCATCCCATAACTACGTGGTGCCCCTATCTTGTTTGGGTTTGGTTGTGGGTTTATTGTTGTGTTGTGCTTCTGGTTGTCCCAACTCCAATTGAGCAGCACGGGAGCCTTGAGGGGTGTTTAGAGGTCCCCTCTCTTGTTGCTCGCCCCGGACCACCTCACTACGTGAAGAGAGTGTATCATCAAATCAGCCTAAACCTCTTCATTATCCCTTAGAAGATGGAAAAATTTACTATAGGAATTGAGTATACATACCTAAGGATTCTAAACTAAGGAAAGCTATCCTATATGGAGCACATGATGGCCCAACTTCAGGACATCCAGGTTATGCCAAAACCCTCAATGCAGTTCGCAAAAGTTGCTATTAGCAAGGTATGAAGGGTGATATCCTTCGCCATGTCAAGCAGTGTTTGTCTTGTCAAAGGATTAAGGTGGAGAGACTAAAGATGCTAGGCAAACTACATCTTTTAGATATCCCCCAAATGAAATGGGAATGTATTAGCATGGACTTTATCATCAGGTTTCCTTTTGTTCAAGCTGGCTATGATTCAATCATGGTCATAATTGACTTGCTTACTAAGGTGGCTCACATAATCCCAATCAAGACAACCTTTACAACTTCAAATATTGCTCATCTCTTTGTGAAGGAGATTTTCACGATCCATGGTTTACTCAAGAGGATTGTCAGTGATCGTGATGCCAAGTTTACTTCAAAGTGGTCAAACAAAAGAAGTTGAAGAAGACGTGCTCTGTCTTTGACAGTGAAACCTGGTAGTTTTTACACTGCTTTGATGTGTATTTTAACTTCGAGTCATCCAGTTCGCAAATTGGTTCTGGTCTCCATTTCCAAATGACTTCTTTTGGTTGTTGATGGTTTGATTGTATTGGCTTTGTTGTCTTGACAAAATTTGTAGCTTTTTTTTGTTTTGGTGTGGTTAGGGTTTTGGTATTGGTTGGCGTGGCGTAGGTTGAATTTCAGTACAACGTCGTTTGGGTATCCATATTTTCATCCGATGGGTTTTCATAATGGATTTTTAACCCATATTTCGTGATCACCTTTGTAGAACATTGTGGTATCAGTTCAGGGAGTGGTAGAAGAGGTTCCCATAGGTAATCTGACTTGCAATGGTGTGGCAAAATATGTGTCAACTAACATGAGTTGTAAGGTATTAGTTCTAAGTTATAAAGAATAGTTCAGTTAGTGTACCTAAGTTGCAGATTCAGTAATTTGTGGAGCCCTGAAGGCCTTGGGCATCCGGACATTGCATATATTTATCCTAGGTAAATAAGGCAGTGTGTAAATGAAATTAGGGTTCTCAACCTCATTTGTTGAAACCACTCTTTGGTGAGAGCTCATGAGGTGTGTGGCTATGGAGTCCTTGAGCTTATCCTTGCTCATGTGACTTGATTAACACTAATCAATGCTTAACTCTCTTTCATTATGCCTCTCTCATAATCTCTTGTGATTGATAATGATTCTTGATTAACTAGATCATAACTAATTAGTGGTTACTCCCACTCTAATCTTGTGTGATTTCCCTCTATTTTTTGTGTGTGCATGTAGGTTTGATTGGAGTGTGGATGCTCAATAGATCTATGTGTGTGTGCTTGTGATTAGTGTGTTGCATGATGGAATTAGTGACAAGTGCATCTTTGCAATTGTTAGTATATGTGATTGGGTTGATTTGAGGTGAAGAGAAGTGGATCTGGAGATTGCCAGACATCGTGGCTTAGCTCCTCCATAGGCTGAGAATCTCAGTTCATAGAGTCACCATTCGTGCTACCATGATTAGCTCACTAATTGGTGAGTGTTTCCATACCCTAGTTGGGTAGCTCATCTCTCCAAGTTGACATTTATTGTTGGTCATTGGAGCTATGCTACGATGGTACCCCCAACATACACAAGAGCCAGTAAAGGGCTAAATGAGTCACCACAACCAAGTAAGTGGTTTGAAGGCTTATATGGAGAATCATCGGCTAGAAGAGAAGGTGAAGGAGTACGAGCGAAAGTGCGATGCGAGAGAGAGTGCGAGAAGAAGAGCACGACGATATGGTGAACTCGCTCTACTGTAATGTGTAGAGCATAGTGAGTTCTTATTAGGTTTTTACAAAAGAATATGTGTACATACCTGGCGGCCCGCCCACTTACCCAGGCGACCACATTGGGCTTTATACCCCAACAACCTCCCACTTAAAGTCCAATGTGGTACTTTAAGTGTGAAAGAAGCTACTATACAAGCTAATATACAAGAGATGTAGAGAAGTGATGTACTACCCTACATCTATATGCTTGCGAAAATGCGCAAAGCTCTCTGAGGGAAGTCCTTTTGTAAGTAGATCAGCAGGATTTTCTGTGGTGTGAACTTTGACAAGCTGAAGTTGCTTATCCTCGAGCATTTCCCTGATGAAATGATACTTCACATCCACATGCTTTGTCTTTGAGTGATAAACTGGATTGCGAGCCAATTGTATAGCACTTTGACTATCACAATATAACACAGGCATCTCTTCTTTGATTCCCAAATCTGTTACTAGTCGATTAAGCCAACTTGATTCTTTGCATGCCTCTGATGCTGAAACATATTCAGCCTCTGTAGTAGACTGAGTAACACAATCTTGTAATCTAGAACGCCATGATACTGCTCCACCAGCCAATGTAAAGACATACCCTGACGTAGACCTTCGGTTGTCTAAGTCACCTGCATAATCTGAGTCTGTAAAACCCTTTACACTTAGCTCCTGACTCCCATAGCATATACGCATACTCTTTGTAGCTTTCAGGTATCTCAATATTCCTTTCACTGCCTCCCAATGTTTCTTGCCTGGGTTTGACATGTATCGACTTACTACTCCCACTGCAAATGCAATGTCAGGGTGAGTAGCAATCATTGCATACATCAAACTACCCACTGCAGACGCATATGGAATCTTATCCATTTCAGCCTGTTCTTCCTCAGACACAGGACAATCTTGTTTGCTAAGTTTCACATATGGTGGCAATGGATCACTCAGTGCCCTTCCCTTCTCCATATTGAAACGTTGCAAAACCTTGTCAATATACTCTGTTTGAGATAACCAAATCAACTTATTTGATCTGTCTCTCTCAATGCGCATACCAAGTATATGACTTGCCTCACCCATGTCTTTCATGTCAAACGATTTTGCCATCTTTGACTTCAAAGCTGAAATTTCTTCCAAGTGCTTGCCAGCAATCAACATGTCATCCACATACAAAATAAGGATCAGCCAACTACCATCCTTAGCCTTCTTTGTATATAGACAGTGATCGAACTCACTATGTTTGTAGCCTTGAGAAAGCATAAACTTGTGGAATTTATGGTACCATGCCCTCGGTGATTGTTTTAAGCCATAAAGACTGGCATACCCAATCTTCTTTAACAACTGGCATACCCAATCTACCTTGCCTTTCTCAACAAACCCTTCTGGCTGCTGCATGTAAATTTCCACATCTAAATCACCATGCAAGAACGGTGTCTTGACATCCATTTGGTGCAACACCAAATCTAATATGGCAACCAATGCAAGAAAGCATCTCAATGTAGTCATCTTGACCACCGGAGAGAAGACTTCATCAAAGTCAATCCCTTGTTCTTGCTTAAAGCCCTTGGCAACAAGCCTTGCTTTGTACTTTGGCTGACTATCATGAGCGGTGATCTTATACCTGTAAACCCATTTACAAGGTAGAGCCTTTTTTCCCCGTGGTAATTTAACTAGCTTCCATGTCTGGTTTTTATGTAGAGTTGTCATCTCTGACTGCATGGCCAATTGCCAATTCCCGGAGTCCTTCATTCGCATTGCTTCCTTGTAACATGAAGGCTCATTGCAATCAGTCAACATGACATAGTTCATAGATGGAACAAACCTATCAGGAGGTCGCGTGACAAGTCCAGATCTACGCACAATAGGTGGCTCAGGCTCAGCCACAACCTGTGGTTCCACTCTATCCTGTCCTGGCTCCTCTTGAGCCCTGACATTTTGTCTTGCACGTGCAGGTCCATCTTCTTGGAAGACAACTCTTCTAATCTCATCAACCCTCTCTGGTTTAGAATGATATTTAGATTCATTAAAGTGAACATCATTGCTACGGACAACCTTTCTGGATTCGGGATCCCAAAGTCTGTACCCCATCTCACCAGAATTACCATAGCCTAGAAAGATGCACTTTCTACTCTTTGGCTCAAGTTTGTTCCTAAATTCCTTTGGAACATGAGTATATGCCTCACAGCCAAAGACTCTGAGATGCTTGTATGAGGGCATTTTGCCTGACCATACCATCTCTGGCACTGAATCCTTCTGCAAAACCTTGCTAGGAGATCTATTTACAAGATGAACAGCTGTTGATAAAGCTTCAGCCCAAAACCCATTTGGCAGTTGTGCATTAGACAACATACTTCTGACCTTCTCTTGTATGGTCCTATTCATCCTCTCAGCAACACCATTTTGAGGAGGATTGTAAGGAGCAGTAAGTTCACGTTTTATACCTTTTGACTCACAAAAGTCCTGAAAGGCCTTTGAAACATACTCTCCACCATTGTCAGTGCGTAAGCATTTAAGCTTCTTGCCACTCTGATTCTCCACAAGTGTCACAAACGTTTTGAAAACACTAAACGCTTCATCCTTGTGCTTGAGAAAGTAAACCCATACTTTCCTCGAGTAATCATCTATAAATGTCATAAAGTAAGAAGCTCCCCCTAGAGATAGGTTAGGCATAGGTCCACACAAATCACTATGAACAAGTGCCAACTATGTATCTCTTCTACTGCTTCTATGCTTATGTGGCTGTTGTGTTTGCTTACCATACAGACAATGTTCAAAGAATTCAAAATCATTAAATGAAAAGCCGGGCAAATAACCAGAACGAGTCAAGATTTCCATTCCCTTCTTGGAGATATGTCCTAACCGGCTATGCCACAAAGAAACGTTCGGCTGCTTGGTTACATTGATTACATTTTTAGAGACATTTGATACATAAATCATGTAAAGTCCTCCAGACTTTACTCCATGTGCTACTGTCATAGAACCCTTGGATATCTTCCACATGTTCTGTCCAAAAGTGGTGACGTAGCCAGCATCATCAAGTAAACCTGTGCTGATCAAGCTCTTTGTAATTGCGGGAACATGTCTCACATTCTTCAGCGTGAAAGAAGAGCCATTCTGAAACTTCAATTGAACATCTCCAACACCTAAGATCTCACATGTCTGCCCATTGCCTAGCCGAACATGATCTTTAGTGGTCACATAAGAAGTAAACCACTCCTTGTTTGGAGACACATGAAGTGATGCCCCTGAGTCTATTATCCAGTCACGCAGTGCATTTCCATCAGATGCTGTAAGAAGAGCTGAGTCCTGTGTATTCTTCAAGAAGCACATGTCTCCTGACACTAGATTGTCATCCTCTGCAACAGTGTTTGTCACATTTATTTCTTGAATCTTCACTGAGGACTTGTTCTTCTCACCATGGTCTTCAACTTTCTCTTTGCCTTTTTCTGCTTTCCATTCTCTGCAGTCTCTTTTCATGTGACCCTTCGTGCCACAATGGTAGCATTCTATGTCACTCTTGCCTTTAGCATTGCGGGACTTGCTACGAGACTAATCCCTCTTTCCACCTTTGTACTTTTCTTTGGTCCTTCCCCTGACAACTAAGGTTGTTCCTTTGCCTTTGTCCATTGTCTTTTTGTTGGTTTCTTCAGTAAGCAGACTGCCTTCTACACCTGCTATGGTCAAACCATCTAGAGGTGCAGAATTACTCAAAGCTGTGCAAAAAGTGTCCCAACTTTCCGGCAATGTGATCAACAGGAACATAGCTCTAACAGGTTCATCAAACTTGACACCTTGAGCTGACAACTGACTGTAGATGGTGTTGAATTCATTCAGATGATTGGACATAGGTGTCCCTTCTTTCATCTTCAAGTCAACAAGCTTCTTAAGCCAGTATACCTGTGAAGTTGCACTCTGCTTCTCATAAAGATCACTCAGCTTTGTCCATGCTTGATAAGCCGACATCTCGTTTGCTACATTGAAGTAAACGCTTTCTGCCAAAGTCAGCATAATGGTAGAAAGTGCCAATTCATCCATTTCGCTCCATTCATCTTCGTCCATATCTTGTGGTTTTATCCCCTTGAGCTTTATATGTTTTATCTGCTTCTTTTGTACCAACACATGCCAAATCTGCTTCTTCCACAATGGGAAATTGGTTCCATCCAGCTTCTTGATATTCTAAAGAGCAGTGTCCTGTGATCCAACCATAACTACGCTTCACAGTAGTTTACTTTCCTGGGAAAAATTCGACAGAGTTTCCCCTATAAACTGTCCTCTGAACCAATATCAACCTGTCAAATGAACCAAGAAAGCTTCAGATTCTGCAGAAATTTTGACAGAGTCTCCTTTGTAAAATGGCTCTGGTGTACTCAAAACAGACCAAAAAACAGCTCAAAAAACACATTGTCTCTCTGACACTGTAAGCTGCGGGTAAACCTGTCCTGCACCTGTATTGTCTCTCATTGTCCTGTCACTGTCCTGTAAGCATAGACTGCGACAATGCCTCAACGGCAATAAAGCAAAGATGCAATCCCAACTGTCTAACTCACAGTCAATACATCCTAGCTGCCTATCTAAGGGTGCTCGAGGGATTGCTCCAAGACCTGTATCACCGAAAGGATCTCAACATTCGAGAATCCCCCAGCTCAATAAAACCTCACTTGACCCTCAGCAAAGGCTGCAGTAAATCTGACAATACATAGACTTCCCACAAAATCATACATCCACAAATTTCCCATTATATGCTGTAACAGCTACGGCGATTGTTTGCTGCGTGACTCACAGCCAGCAAACCCTCAACAGACATACATCATCTCTGACAATACATCCCATGTGGAAGTACCTGCAATGTCAGGATGAAATCTAGAATATCAAGCAGCAAACACAAGCTACCTGATGAACTAGTGGATGTCGCCTACAGTCTGTGTGTAGATGCGCCCGTGTCGTATGTGACACGCCTCCAAGAACTGTGAGTCATCCTTAGATGTGTAGACAGCCACAAATCAACACTCTGGGAGTGCCGATATCCTCAGCACCTGCAGTCGTAGGCCGAAACCCCAAATTTGCAGAGTCAGATCTGCACCCGCTAAGACCACGTAGTCAAAAATGGCCTGCGTAGAACTTTGTCGAAGCCGAACGGTGGCCGAGATGACCTCAGAATAAAATTCTGAGAACACCGAGTCCTTTGGGTACACCCACAGGAATTGGGGCCGTGTCTTCGCCTGTCGAGTCTCACTCCAATATGAGCAGGTGACTCTGGCTACCTACAAATGCTGCCCCGACCCTCAATCTGAGCTCTGATACGAGTTGAAGGAGTATGAGCGGAAGTGCGACGCGAGAGAGAGTGCGAGAAGACGAGCACGACGATATGGTGAACTCGCTCTACTGTAATGTGTAGAGCATAGTGAGTTCTTATTAGGTTTTTACAAAAGAATATGTGTACATACCTGGCGGCCCGCCCACTTACCTGGGCGACCACATTGGACTTTATACCCCAACAATTAATAATACCTCAATATACATACTATATTTACACTACGTGCCTATTTAAAAAACCCCACCCCCCCTCTGTATGTATACATTTTGATCTTTTATTAATCCTCTCTGGTTAACTCACGTGATAGCATACACATTCTTAAAAGTGACCGCCCCGGAGCAAAAGAGAGAATGTATGGACTTCAAAACTTAATTTGTGTATGTACATTGCATTGGTTTCAAATCGGAAA
Organism: Adiantum capillus-veneris; assembly: GCF_014529385.1. Classification (NCBI taxonomy): domain Eukaryota; kingdom Viridiplantae; phylum Streptophyta; class Polypodiopsida; order Polypodiales; family Pteridaceae; genus Adiantum; species Adiantum capillus-veneris. Next base: position 124,128,844 of record NC_140959.1, read on the forward strand.
TTGGGTAATTGTACATTCGATTTCATATGAGTGATCAAGCTGGGCATAAAAGTGCATTGAAATTGAATACATGACCATGATCTATAGAGTTTCCACATCAATAATTAACCAAAAATATGAAAAAATTGGGCTTAGCCCGTTTCTCGCTCAATCTTTTATGTGTATGGAGAACAAAATTGTGAAAGCCCAATCTTGAGTTCATCGCGGGAATGCCTCCTTAGTGAGTTTTTTCTCAAACCCAAGAAGACAAAAAGGTTATTGCTCACTGTCCACTTGCCCGACTTCTCCGGCCCATTATTGGCGCATCCGACTGAATCCTTCTACAAAACCTTGCTAGGAGATCTATTTATAAGATGAACAGCTGTTGATACAGCTTCAGCCCAAAACCCATTTGGCAGTTGTTCATTAGACAACATACTTCTGACCTTCTCTTGTATGGTCCTATTCATCCTCTCAGCAACACCATTTTGAGGAGGATTGTAAGGAGCAGTAAGTTCACGTTTTATACCTTTTGACTCACAAAAGTCCTGAAAGGCCTTTGAAACATACTCTCCACCATTGTCAGTGCGTAAGCATTTAAGCTTCTTGCCACTCTGATTCTCCACAAGTGTCACAAACGTTTTGAAAACACTAAACGCTTCATCCTTGTGCTTGAGAAAGTAAACCCATACTTTCCTCGAGTAATCATCTATAAATGTCATAAAGTAAGAAGCTCCCCCTAGAGATAGGTTAGGCATAGGTCCACACAAATCACTATGAACAAGTGCCAACTGTGTATCTCTTCTACTGCTTCTATGCTTATGTGGCTGTTGTGTTTGCTTACCATACAGACAATGTTCACAGAATTCAAAATCATTAAATGAAAAGCCAGGCAAATAACCAGAACGAGACAAGATTTCCATTCCCTTCTTGGACATATGTCCTAACCGGCTATGCCACAAAGAAACGTTCGGCTGCTCGGTTACATTGATTACAGTTTTAGAGACATTTGATACGTAAATCATGTAAAGTCCTCCATACTTTACTCCATGTGCTACTGTCATAGAACCCTTGGATATCTTCCACATGTTCTGTCCAAAAGTGGTGACGTAGCCAGCATCATCAAGTAAACCTGTGCTGATCAAGCTCTTTGTAATTGCGGGAACATGTCTCACATTCTTCAGCGTGAAAGAAGAGCCATTCTGAAACTTCAATTGAACATCTCCAACACCTAAGATCTCACATGTCTGCCCATTGCCTAGCCGAACATGATCTTTAGTGGTCACATAAGAAGTAAACCACTCCTTGTTTGGAGACACATGAAGTGATGCCCCTGAGTCTATTATCCAGTCACACAGTGCATTTCCATCAGATGCTGTAAGAAGAGCTGAGTCCTGTGTATTCTTCAAGAAGCACATGTCTCCTGACACTAGACTGTCATCCTCTGCAACAGTGTTTGTCACATTTATTTCTTGAATCTTCACTGAGGACTTGTTCTTCTCACCATGGTCTTCAACTTTCTCTTTGCCTTTTTCTGCTTTCCATTCTCTGCAGTCTCTTTTCATGTGACCCTTCTTGCCACAATGGTAGCATTCTATGTCACTCTTGCCTTTAGCATTGCGGGACTTGCTACGAGACTGATCCCTCTTTCCACCTTTGTGCTTTTCTTTGGTCCTTCCCCTGACAACTAAGGTTGTTCCTTTGCCTTTGTCCATTGTCTTTCTGTTGGTTTCTTCAGTAAGCAGACTGCCTTCTACACCTGCTAGGGTCAAACCATCTGGAGGTGCAGAATTACTCAAAGCTGTGTCAAAAGTGTCCCAACTTTCCGTCAATGTGATCAACACGAACATAGCTCTAACAGGTTCATCAAACTTGACACCTTGAGCTGACAACTGACTCTAGATTGTGTTGAATTGATTCAGATGATTCGACATAGGTGTCCCTTCTTTCATCTTCAAGTCAACAAGCTTCTTAAGCCAGTATACCTGTGAAGTTGCACTCTGCTTCTCATAAAGATCACTCAGCTTTAACCATGCTTGATAAGCCGACATCTCGTCTGCTACATTGAAGTAAACGCTTCTGCCAAAGTCAGTATAATGGTAGAAAGTGCCAATTCATCCATTTCGCTCCATTCATCTTCGTCCATATCTTGTGGTTTTATCCCCTTGAGCTTTATAGGTTTTATCTGCTTCTTTTGTACCAACACGTGCCAAATATGCTTCTTCCACAATGGGAAATTGGTTCCATCCAGCTTCTTGATATTGTAAAGAGCAGTGTCCTGTGATCCAACCATAGCTACGCTTCACAGTAGTTTACTTTCTTGGGAAAAATTCGGCAGAGTTTCCCCTGTAAACTGACCTCTGAACCAATATCAACCTGTCAAATGAACCAAGAAAGCTTCAGATTCTGCATAAATTTCGGCAGAGTCTCCTTTGTAAAATGGCTATGGTGTACTGAAAAACAGCTCAAAAAACACATTGTCTCTCTGACACTGTAAGTTGCGGGTAAACCTATCCTGCACCTGTACTGTCTCTGACTGTCCTGTCACTGTCCTGTAAGCATAGACTGCGACAATGCCTCAACGGCAGTAAAGCAAAGATGCAATCCCAACTGTCTAACTCACAATCAATACATCCTAGCTGCCTATCTAAGGGTGCTCGAGGGATCGCTCCAAGACATGTATCATCGAAAGGATCTCAACATTTGAGAATCCCCCGGCTCAATAAAACCTCACTCGACCCTCAACAAAGGCTGCAGTAAATCTGACAGTACATAGACTTCCCACAAAGTCATACATGCACAAATTTCCCACTGTATGCTGTAACCGCTGCGGCGGTTGTTTGCTGCGTGACTCACAGCCAGCAAACCCTCAACAGACATACATCATCTCTGACAATACATCCCATGTGGAAGTACCTGCAATGTCAGGATGAAATCTAGAATATCAAGCAGCAAACACAAGCTACTTGATGAACTAGTGGATGTCGCCTACAGTCTGTGTGTAGATGCGCCCGTGTCGTATGTGACACGCCTCCAAGAACTGTGAGCCGTCCTTCGATGTGTAGACAGCCACAAATCAACACTCTGGGAGTGTTGATATCCTCAGCACTTGCAGTCGTAGGCCGAAAAACTCCAAATTTGCAGAGTCGGATCTGCACCCGCCAAGACCACGTAGTCGAAAATGGCCTGCGCAGACCTTTGTCGAAGCCGAACGGTGGCCGAGATGACCTCAGAATGAAATTCTGAGAACACCGAGCCCTTTGGGGACACCCACAAGATTTGGGGCCGTGTCTTCGCCTGTCGAATTTCACTCCAATATGAGCTGGTGACTCTAGCCTCCTGCAGTGCTGCCCTGAGCCTCGATCTGAGCTCTGATACCAGTTGAAGGAGTACGAGCGGAAGTGCGACGCGAGAGAGAGTGCGAGAAGAAGAGCACGACGATATGGTGAACTCGCTCTACTGTAATGTGTAGAGCATAGTGAGTTCTTATTAGGTTTTTACAAAAGAATATGTGTACATACCTTGCGGCCCGCCCACTTACCTGGGCGACCACATTGGGCTTTATACCCCAACAGAAGGTGCCAAGCATAATCAAAGAGTCAGCCTAGCTAATTTTCAAAAATCGATCAGAAAATATAGTGGATCTAAGAATCCATACAACCATTAAGCTAGCTTCAAGCAAGTGCCAAGAGTAGAAAGAATTTTTGACTTCCATACTGAGTGATTTAGAATAATTTTAGAAGGTAAGTCTTTGACATGGTTTCAAACCGTACCTCCTTGTTCAATTACAAGCTTACCAACATTGGCTAAGAGATTTATTTTTGCTTGCTCAAAACTGGAAATCAAGCATAGTTCGTTAGCAAAAATCTATAACTTTAAACCAAAACACGAAGAGCCCGTGAGAGATTGTGTAAGCATAATGAGGAAATATATTGATAGATGCCTAGAGTTGGAAATACTAGCTGAGGAAATACTCGTCTCATTGTTCCTTGAAGGTCAACTCAACAAGAAGTAACATGTTTTTCTTTATAGCAAGAAACATACTACCATTTAAGCGCATATCCTTGATGTGATAGACTGAAATTTTAGTGACGAGAGCACCATGAGAGATATTGCGAGTGAGAAAACTACATCTATTGTGCCCGCACAAGTAGGTCCAACTATGGTAGCACCTCAAAACATCATAAAGGACATGCTCAAATGAATCAACAACATGATGATAACATGCAAAGAATGCCATTGAGAGGGCCAAGACAAGGTACATCACAAGGACAACCCATGGGACCAACGAGGGTGTGATATCAAGAGTAAGTGGACAAACTATGAGACAAAAAAGTGCTATAATAGACAAAATTACGACAAAAATATCTATTATGTATCCATGATACCACAGGAACAACCTATGTATAGGTATCCACCTAACATGGGCTAAATGCAAAATCCATACATGGCTATGGAGAGACCACAACTTGTGCTAGGTCAACAACCACCACTCCCAAGAAACAATGCAACACCATTCAAGTATATGCATCTTGAAAGACAAGTGGAGGAGCAAGCTATAAGACCAGTTACGCCATACAATGAAGCTAGTTTGCTCGCTATGATAGCAAAGGAACATTGATATAATTAACCATAAACTACCATGGTTGAACTAGTTTACTAGGTATATCTAGAAGCAGCACTTGTGTACTTGAAAGCTTACTCGACAAATTCATGGTGATTCATCGCAAATCAGCACCAAGCTAATGGACAACAAGCCGAGAGTACCAATAAAATCTTATGCACGGTGCTCACCAAAATAGTGAGTGACTCAAGAACTCATTGGGCCCAAAAGCTACACTCAACATTATGGGCTTACAGGGTAGCATTTAAAATGTCTATATGAACCACTCCATTTAACCTTGTTTCCGAGATTAATGCAATTCTACCCATGGAATTCTTGATTAACACACTGAGTCGCGACACAGTTAGGATGGACATGAGATGAACTATCTAAAAGACTAGACATCTTGGAGCAATTACATAAAACTAGAATGAGGGTGGTAGCAAGAATATATGCTAAAATATGACAAATAAAAGCTTTACATGACCAACATGTAATTAGCAAGGATTTCCAAAAAGGGGACTATGTATTGGTGTATACCTTAAAGCAACACTCCAAAAAACTCAAAAAGCGAGGGATGGGGCCATTTGTAATACATGATATATCGCAAAGTGGTGCCATCAAGCTTGCAACATTGGCAGGTGAGGAGATGCCTAATTGGATAAGTGGATGCAAGTTAAAAAAATATCTTCTCCCATTGACACCAGAAGAGCTCCAACCAATTCATGCTATTCAGGAACAAGCTAAAGAAGAAGTCAGGATCAGAATATTAAAGCGAAAGGAACAAGCAAACCTTCAGGGAAATTGGCGACAGAACAAAGGCATCAATCCTCCTCCAAAAGCATCAATTCAAATGGAGCCTACATGGTTAGGTGGCATAGATCTACGAATTTTACAAGATGGTACCAGCGAGCGCGCATTAGTGAACATTGGGGCACGAGCAAATGTTGTCAACTACTCAACATTTTTAAAATTGACAAGGGAACCTCTAACGCCAAATACTATTGTGTTCAAGGTGGCCAGCCAAGGAACAATGAACAACCTGGGACATGTCAATTTACCAACAATAACTGTTGATGGAAATGTTTATCCTCGTCAATTTCATGTAGTTGCAGATACAGACCTTAATGAGGCAATAATTCTGGGAGTGCCGTTGATACGCACTTATAAAGCCACACTGAATTGGCAGAATTCATTGAACGCATAACACGTTACAATTATTACAATGGCTCGAAATAAGTCGGGAAATTACATTACATAGCCATTTTGAGAAACGTAAAAAATGTGTAACCCAATCTTTACTACTTCTTCGTATTCATCTTTGATGTGTACTCGTAAGGCTTGGGCCTTTAGCAGCTTTTGTTAATTGAGGTCAGCTCAGTTAACATCCCCCCCTTCCAATTTTAATGCCCGTCCTCGAGCACTTTTGAAAAGTGTCCATGGAGGCCGTGGAAGTTTTTTGATTGGTTGTCGATGGGCTATATTGTCTTCATTTGTTGTTGAGTTTGTTGATGAGGTTTATTCCGCTGTAGCATCTTCATTGGTCCGAAATTGTCTTTGATGTGAGAGATGATTTCGCATTTGTTCGTTGTAGTAGCATATGGTGAGGCTTTTGTTTATTTATTAAGAGTATGTACAAAGGGAAGTAGAACGATGAGGATCTAAATTAGGGTCTAATATTTGAATGACCAAAGGGAGAAAACCAGTGGGAAAAAATTGCCTTTGGATTTGCACATCATTGGAGTACTTATTAGCATGGGAAATATTAATAAAGTACTGAAGGGATTATTCGCTGATGGATGTGGAAATAAAAGGGTAGCAAAGACGAGGGTAGCAATATGGGAAGTTGGTTTTCCTATTGTAGTTCACTCAAGGTGCATAGATGGAAGCAAAAAAGAGTGTCTAATGCATATATCCAATGATGGGACATCCTATATATGCATACACAGGAATGTATGGAAAACAATATGCTTCCAGAAAATTTTTTGAGGGGTTCTTTATACATAATGTATAGCTATGAAAGAGTATGATGTGGCTTTACAAGCTGGCGCCCCTTTAAGAAGGGTTTTTGTTGTCGAGGATATGTGCTCTCATCTTACTGTGCACTGTGCATGAATGTTGGACTCTACGTCACTCCACCATGATTAAGTTAATAGACTTTGACTCTTATACTCATTTCATCCAACATGAGCGACACTTCGATAGCTCAACTCTTCCAGCTGAGCGTAAGCCTAATAACTATGACTCTTAGCACATAGTTTATTACAACTTGAAGCTTGAGACTAACACTTTGCTCATTTAATGGCTCAACAACCCAGCTCTAACTATGCTAAAGAGTATTTTTTGCACCCTAGAAACTTTGGACTTTTTACATTCTTGTGCTTACTACAAAAATTTCTTCAGGTGAAAGTAAGCTTGAATTCTCAAAGAGTTGATTAGTGAAGGACCAAGTTGACATTGAAGGTTTCTTTTCACATACTTGTTTTATCATCTTTGAATTTGCATATGCATTGGTTGGGTTGTCCTTCTTTGAATTTGAAGACTCCATTGTTTGTTTGATTCTCCAATTAGGCCTATTGTAAGGAGCCTTTGATGTTGTTGTAGGCCTTTGTTGAGTGTGAGCATCTAATTTCTGACTAGGAGCATTGGAAGACTTAGGAATCCAAATCCCTGAGATCTTCATGCAATTTTGTCGTAATTGCAGTTGGCCTTTGATTGATTGGTACCCAAATCTTTGTATAGCCTTTGTTCGAGAGGAATATTCTTTGAAATCCATCTTTGTTTTGTATCCTCTTGACTCCATTTTCACTGCCGAGGACTATAGATATTATCTTTGGTGGTTCTCTTGAAGATTCTTCCATAGTCTCGTCTTGATCTAGCTTGGTCTCTAAAGAAGGTAATTTGAGACTTTGTTTTCCACTCCGACTTCCATTTGCTGATTCAATTGGCAATGAGTGATTGACCTTTGGACTTCCTATTACTTCATGTTTGTCTACAACCTCAATCTTCTTTACTTCTTATCTTGATGTTACTTCCATCTCATTGGCTTTTGTGGTTGCTGTCTGCTCTATTTGAATTGCACTTCTTGATGCCAGATCTTCCTTAGGCTCTTCGAAGGTTTTGTTGGTTTGAGATGAAACATCTTCAATACACTGTGCTTTGGCATCGATCTCCATTTTAACTGTACTTGTGTTGTTTTTTGTCGATGACTAGTCTCCATTCTTGGTTGTCTTTGAAGACTGCATCTTGTTTGAAGTTTGTATCTCTTAGAACCTTTTGGGCCAGTGGCATTCCCAATATGATTTTTTCCATTATATCTTTTGTTGTCATCACATGAAATTGAGCCATAAGGGTCTTTGAACCTATTTAATGATGATGGTAATGATTCCCTAGCATCCTGCTAGTTTGTTTCTAGATATGCTATATATATATATATATATATATATGCATCAGGAGCATCTTCCAGCTGTGGTTGGCCACATTTTTTCCAAGTGTAAAAAGACATGAGGTTCTTGTCTAGATGAAAGTCTAGCTTCACTTCACTTGACAACTTTTCTTCGTCTTCGCCAGTAATGTTGCACTTGATCTTCTTAGGATTTGTTTCTATACTGATTGATCTTGCTGTGGCGGTGTCCCCGAATTAAACTCCTTCTCTATCTTCTTTGCTTTGAACACCTACTTCAATAGATGTTGACTCATTTGGTTGTGATACTACACCTTTTGCTTGCAAATGTTGAGCATTGTCTGACTGCATTTGAGTAACCTTTGATCTTAAAAGATCCACTATACTTTCTGGCATAATCTTTCTTTTTGGAGGAGATTTTGGTGGTGACCTTTCTGTGACCTTCTGAGCTTTAGCTTCCGTTGATTCTGAGCTATTCTTCACCTATTCTAGCAATTCGAGGCTTTGCACCATCTTGAAGTGGTCTTTGACTTTTGACTTACCATCCATAGGGGTTTGTACAAGGTCATGAACTTGCTGGTATTCATTGCCATCTGCATCTCAATATGCATATGTGAGCTTGGTCACATGCAATTTCTTGAACATTATTGGATTGGTTGGCTTTTGACTTTCACTTGTGGAGATCAGTTGGAACCTTTTTCCTTTGTGATCTTCATACTGGCACTTGTCTACATATTCTGATGGAATCTCGATCAAATGGAAACTTCCAACAACCATATGATCCTTTACTTGCTTCTGCTTTGAAGGGTCTGGCTAGAAGGTCTATGACTTCTAATTGGCATTGTGATTCGTGGTACAAGAGCTAAGTTTAATGGATTTGTAGCTCCCCCCTTCCTAGGGTGATCACTGTAGCTTTCTCTATGAGCTTGGCTAAAGACTGTTTGACTTTGATTTGGTCTCACATTTTGGGACTGCAAAGACATAGTGGGAAGCATTGTTGATGTTTGACATCTATAAACCTTCTGCATAGTTTTTTATGTACCTCCATGACACATGAAAAGTTATTCCCTAAGTCAAGCTGTAGATAGCATTATCTTCACCTTGATATTGTCTATCTCGTAGATCTCTTATGATATGAGCTTCTGTGGTTTCAGGACCCAAGGATGAATGCTCATTTGGTCACAACATCAAAGATTGACTTCTGATGGATGAGAGTTTGGCTCTGAACAAATTTTTGGGTTCACTCGCGTTATGTCACTCAGCTCTAGAGAGGATGGATTGTAATAGATTCTTTCCTCTGAAATGAACCATCCTTCCTGATCTAACACTGGGCACAATTCTATGAGCTGGCATGTGGGCCTTTCAAACACTGGGTCGGCTCTTTTTGTACAATTTCCCTTATAAGTCTACATAGTGTGCATAGGAATTACGTGTACCATACAATGCTAACAACATTCTCTTTGATGTGTCCCTTAGACTCATGAATGATTGCACACTAGTGGCAGTGGATGCAGGATCTCTTGCAAACCTAACACTTTTCGACCTTTGGTGCTAACTGGACACTTTGGCTAAATTCACGCAGGAACTTGTTTTCCAAAGGATCAATTGTAAGCTTTTCAGGTGCCCGTGCATCTTCATACAACTTTTGACTTTGTAGTGCTTTTACTAGTGCTTCTAATGGTGATGCGGAATCATACGATTGCACAAAAAATGATAAGTTAGATGCACTTACATCGGAATTTTCTTCTTCAGACTTCTCTATGCTTTGATTTGCAGTTGTTGTATCCCAGTTGTCCGGATTTCTTGAAGAATCCTCTGGAAATGTCCACCTTTCCTTCCACAATCTAAGGAGTACACCATCATGGGTGGTATTTCAATCGGTTCATCCATCTCAAGCTCTTGTTGAAAAGTTTCTGCTTCTGTTGGCTAAATTGTTGGAACACTAAGCATTAGGCTATAGATTGCTCCATCTTGACCTTTGTATTGCCTCTGACTTGGTTCTCCGATAAGACTTGCTTCTATTAATTGATATGTTGGATTTTCTATTTTTGGCTTTCCACTATAGATGTGACCACTGTAATCCATGTACAATTATCTTGATTGCATATGCACCAACCATATGGTTTTGTTGGCTTGTGCAGAATTTATGGATAAACACTTGGATCAACTTTATGAACTTCTATCTGCACCTCATCTGTGAGCTTGCAATATCTGAATCCATTGAAATCTGTAAACAACTGCGAGTTATTTGAATCTGGCTTTACTTTGATCAATAAGATCTTGGCTCCTATGCTACTTTTGCTGCTCATTAGATACTTATGGCCTTTCAAATTTGCATATAAGACTCTGTCTCCAATGTAGCCATAGACCTATAAAATTTGCTCATTACCACTGCTACTGGCTACTTTTGGTGTATTCAAACTCTCGGGTCGACTTGTGTCCATGTTGGCTTGGTCTCTAAAACTGTCAAGCTAGCAAATCCTAATATTGCTCAACAGAATTTCTCCTGCTCGGGTTGACAACACTGCTTGGACCAAAGCAATTTTGGCGTTTGAATGCACTTCAATCTCACAAGAGTTGATTGATTGTAGCTCGATTGTGTCAAACTTGACTATAGCCTTTTGAAATCATGAAAATCTGTGCTTTGAATAGCCTAGTCTGCAATCCAATGTGAGTTGTGCCCCTATTCATCCGATCCTAAGCTCAATTTGCAATGCAATTGCTTGCACTCACCATTTTATTGTCGACACGATCACTTCTAACCTCTGGCATTCTTTGGCTGAACTGTGAAATCACTTTCCGAATTTGGATAAAACATTGATGTTCTTGGCCGAAATGATTAGGTTCTAGTTTCCAAGGGTTTTCCCTAACTCTAGGTCAAATTTTTGAATGTGAGCGAGTTTTACAATGCAAATTCAGCCAGTTCTTTCCAAAACCTGCTAATCTCAGCCCCGATTCATAAATTTGGCTCATGAATTTTGCATTAATGCTGGATTGTACTGAAATTCAATTTTAAATTGAGTTTTCGTGTGAACGTGTCGTAGCCGGTTGGCTTTTGACACAGCTTCGATCTCTCCATTTTTTGTGGTTTCGTTTTTACTCATTTTTGACAAATTTTGAATTCTCTGCTCGTCTCAAGGCTCGATTTTGATTCGGTCTCTTTTTCTCGCTTTTGTAGGCGTTCTTTGGTTGGCTCTCATGGCTCGTGAGTTCCTCTGTGACTTTTTTGCTTTTTTGGCACGTTCCTCCTTTTTTTAAATTATTTTTGTGAAAGTATTGAATTTTATGTCTTTTTGGTATTTTGTGATTTTTCTACATACATTTTAAATGGATTTTTATAAGGTTTTTATGAATTTTCTAAATATTTTGCTTTTTTTTTGTGAATTTTAAAACTAATTTTCTTATTTTTATGATTTTTTAATGGCTTTTTACTATTTTTTGTGTTTTTCAAAGATTTTCTCCTATTTTTTGGATTGTTTCCTACTTATTTTTTATTTTTTCTAGTTATTTTTTGTAATTTTTAATGAAATTTTCTTATTTCCTTTTTTAAATAAATTTTTAAACGATTTTTTTGGTTTTAAATTGAATTTAAGAATTATTTCCCTCTTTTGTTTTAATTGGTGGGGGTTTTATTAAATAAAAATAAACAAAAAACAAAAAATTGAAATTTACACTAACTAAACTAAACTGATATGGTTATTGGCTACTTACCTGATGGCGATGGCGAAGGCGACGATGATTGCGTAGAGAGTAGAGGGAGAGGGTGCATTGTCGAGCACGGGTGCACTGCGCAGGCGCGTGAATTGCGGATGCGACGAGGAGAGAGGAGAGAGAAGGAGTTGGTGGCGTCCCGTGTGTGTGTGTGTGTGTGTGAGAGAGAGAGAGAGAGAGAGAGAGAGAGAGAGAGAGAGAGAGAGAGAGAGAGAGAGAGAGAGAGAGAGAGAGAGAGAGAGAGAGAGAGAGAGGACCACTCCCACGTGCGCTATCGACGCGCAAAGGAGAGAGAGAGAGAAGAGAGAAAATGACGACGTGATTGCGTTGACTCATGGCAGAGTACAGAGAGAGGGAGGACATGGCTGCGTTGGTGGCTACCTGTCGGAGGATATGTATTGTTATGTGATCATTGTAAGGTTTCCATCGTTATATAAGAAAAATGTGTTCTGATCCTATTTAAAAATATTAGGTTCAAAAATTGTTAAATCCTCATCATAAAAGTAATCGCACTTGTTATTTCTTGAATCTTAAGCGCAATATTACCTTAGCTAAGAATTTTTTGAATCAAAATCAAGCGTAGCTCGAGCCCTAAATAACCTCTAGAAATTAAAAAAATTGATATATACATAATTTGAGACCTTAGTAGATATCATAAACACATGGCCCTGATCACATGGGGCTGTTATTCTAAGTTAAAGTAGGGAATGCAACCAAGATAGCATGGCTTCATTTTCAAGTTGGGCAGGTACTAGGGAGTGATAACAAGTCATGTATAGGCCAAATGTAGCAATAGGGGGTGCTAGAGAAGCTTAGGGCCAGCTTCAACTTGGCCCGAGCTTACCGACAGAAAACTATAAAAGGCCATCAAGTCTCACAAAGCTACTTAGATTCAAAGACCCTGTCAAAACCCTCTCTAGATTTAGAGAATATACTCAAACTCACTATGATAGGAAAAAATCTATTGAGCTAACAAAAAAAAAGAATAGTAGATATGGCTTCAAAAAGGACACGTTTGAGCTTTCATTTAGTGAAGGAGGTCTCCCTGAAGAGGACTAGAGCCATGCATGATTACGAGACTAGTCAAAGTAGTGTCCCCACCGATGAAAGCATTCTTGCACAAATGTCGCAACAAATTCCTACTTTGGATCAACCCAATGCGGGTTATTAATCTTTACATTTAGTGTAAATTCTTTAAAGTTATAGCATTGCATCTGTTTTATAATAGATAAATACCTTACAAATGATAAAACATGTTGTAAGTGGAAGGTATAACTTCCAAAGAACACCATGTACTTGATTGAGAAATCAAGAAGGAAATGCTTTGAAGAGTCTAAATGGAATAGGAAGGAATTGCTTTGGTCATTCTTAAGACAAGTTGTTTCAAAAACACCTATTTCTCCAAGGAAAGTGAGATGATAGGGCAATCATCTACTATATAGGACCAAGCTTCATGCATTGGTATGCAATCATACTCTCTTTCTTATGTCATATGCATACTCTTGGAAGTTGCAAAACATTGTCGTTTCACATAAAGATAGATTTGTGATCTACATTTACACCAATTGATGAGGTTGATTTGTATCATGTTTATATTCATTTGAACATGAAATTTCATGTATAAAAACCTCGAGGAACATATGCTAATGTCTCCACTATATATCTAGCTTCCTAAAGAGAGGGGGGAAGGAGATGGCGAGCTCGTTGATCAACCAAGCTTGGTGTGGCCATGGCGTCAACTGCAGCTTCTTCTTTGCCTGGAAGCCTCCTCTTTCCAAGTCGACAATGTCGATGCTTGCTGCTTCCACTTCCATTCCATGCACTGTCGACTCTCAGTTGAGCAGCTCAGCGTCAGTCCCAAAGCGCTTCTCGCACCTCTCCCCTCTTCTCTCTCAGCTCCTTTCTGCCTCCTCTGCAGAGGTGCCGGTCATTCTAGATCCATGGCTGCCGCTCCTCACTGCAGAAGACTGGAACGTTCTCATTGCTGATGTCGGCTCCCGAAGCTGGAGTAGTTCTGTTCGAGTCTTCTACACCTTCAAGCAAAAAAGTCCTCTTTGGCACAGGCTGTTGCATGAGAGCGAATCAGCGGGTGATAATGCTCCTGTCCTCTCGAAACTTTGCACCACTTTAGTAAGACTCCTTGCCAAGAAGCAAAGAAAAGAAGAGATTGCAGCCCTCCAGAAGCAGATGCAGGAAAATAACATTCCTCGTGATACTGCATTCTACAATGCTCTCTTCACATTGTATGCAGATCACGGACAGGTGGATGAAATATCAAAAGGTCTGCTTGACATGGAGGCAGCTGGCATCAGACCGGACCAGCTGACTCATGAGTTGGTATATGTCTCCATTTGTGCTTTGATTGTTGATGCTATTTCTTTTGACTTACTTGGTAGCTATGTTAAGACCACAGCAGTGAGTGTGCATTCCCCTTTATACAGAGGAAAAAGAAGGTGTTGGTGTGAGGAGTGTTAGTAGACAAGTTTAACAAGGTAAAGACATCTGAGCTTTAAATGTAGTCTAATGGTGAAGCAATCGCATGACCAAGCTTGGTTTCACTAGATGTCAAGATGTGGTTGTGCCCCACCATTCTCTAGTTGCACTTGACAATCTCATGAGAACCCAAGGAACGCTAGCCCTCTATCAAGGTATTCTGCTCTTTCTGGTTCAATTGCTTTCATCAAGTGAAAGAACCAGACAATAGGAAGGGAACGCGACGGTTGAATTGGTGGAAGCTGTTAGAGTTTCATGGTCAGTTGCTTCATGGTTATTGGCATTCTTGTATGGTTAGTAGTGCCAAAAATGAAAACCTCGTCTGGTAAAGGCACTAGATGCTGAACAGGCACAAGGAGAGTAAATTGGCTAGATCAGAAGCGGGTAAATCTCAATAGGCCGGAAGTGCTCTCCTCTTGGCAAAAAACACAATCCCCAAGCAAAAATGCTGGGGCCAGTCTAGGTGACTGATACCATGTGAAAGTGTGCTTGTGCAGAAGCGGAGAGAGAGAGAGAGAGAGAGAGAGAGAGAGAGAGAGAGAGAGAGAGAGAATGAAATGAAATGTTATATTAACATCTTCAAAAGGCCAAAATGGCCTATGAGACCAAAAAGTTACAATTGGTGAATCTGATACCATGTCTGAGTACGGAAATTACAGAGTTACAAAGAACTAAATCTAAAACACTAAGGAGGAGGAGGAGGAGGAGGAGGAGAAGACAAAGAATCACCAAACTCCACAACTCAAAACCACAAAGAGAAATTGAACTGAACACGATGAACAAGAGAGACGCAAAGAGAGAGAAAAGAGAGACGACACCTTATGTTGGGTCCCAACCACCCTCAAGGGCCCCCTTGCTCTGTTAGCAGAGCAAGTACTTGCTTTATTACTTGCACAAATGCTGATACAATGATGCCAAATGATGAGACGTTGAGATGCTAATGGGTACTTGGTGCAGATGCTTGCCATTACCCTCGACAACGTCGTTGACATCATCATCGTCAAGCATCACAACATTTAGAACCATTGTACCAAACTTTGTGTGTAGTGTGCAGTGGAAGTGAATGATGGTGTAATATGTATGGCTCAAGATGAGTGTTTAGTGGGTGCTCAAGGTTCCTTTTATTGATGGGAAGGGAGAGCCTTCCTTGACATAATGAGAGAATGTGCAATGACCAAAACAAGAGTGGAATACAACTTGAGAGAGAGAGAGAGAGAGAGAGAGAGAGAGAGAGAGAGAGGACACCAGATGGGGTCCCAAATCCCATAGTTACCGGGGAACGCCCCCTAGCCCCCGTTCCGGCGTTCCGGGGGGCAGTTCCCTTCCCGAACGTTCCGGAACGTCCCGGAATGTCTGACGTTCCGGGTGGCCAATGCAAACTGGAACGGCCGTTCCGGAACGTTCCGAAACGCCCCCGGACCGTTCTAGAATGCCCCTGGAACGGCCAACGGCTACAAACAAATTTGGCAAAAATTGAAAAAATTGAAGTAAATGTTTGGGCTTCTTTTGAAAGTGTGCAAGGCCTCAAGGACTCATAAAATGCACCCCCCTCCCCCTTTCTCTTCACAAGCTAATCCTCAAGGCTCAAGCTCTCTCCCTCTCACTCTCAAGATCTCTCCCTCTCAAGACTCACTCTCTCAAGGCTCAAGGCTTCCAGCCTTCAAGCTCTCTTCCTCTCCCTCCCACTCTCTCAAATCTCTCCCTCTCTCTCTCTCTCTCTCTCTCTCATCATCTAGTCATAGCAAGGTTGAATGGTCTTCAAAACGAGTTTTTTGTGAGTATTAGAGTCAAAGCACTCTAATACTCCTTGTATTTAAACACAAGGAGCTAAAAATTGCACTATTTGGGTGTTTTTTATACCTCCCGTTCCGCGACGTTCCCGTTTCAGACCCCTAGCCGTTCCCCCGTTCCGCAGGGATCCCGTTGCCGTTCCCGTTCCGCGTTCCGGGTAACTATGCCAAATCCCCCTCCAAAGGCCCCCCTCTATTGCTAGAGAGGTATTTGTTTTAGATTGCACAAAGTTTGGTACAATGCTTCTAGATGTTGTGGTACTTGACGACGACGATAATGTTGACGACAATGACAATGTCGACGACAATGGCTGAAATCTGAAAATGCTGAGATCTACTATTGTGGATCTGCTATTGCTACAAGGCAAGGGTTGATTTGCTACCGTCGAGGCTTGCAAGGCCGAGGACTGCAAAAGCGCTGACTGCTTAAAGGCTGAGAACAGAAAATGCTGGCTGATCTGGGTTGAATCTGCAAAATGCTGGCTGGTTTGTGTTGGAAACTGAAAACTCTAGGCTGATCTGGGTGTTGGGGTCGTGACGGCGAGGATATGCAACAGACCCTGCAGGTTCTCGCGAGGCTAAGGGCTGAAAACTGAAACGCTGGTCTTCTTGATGAAAACGCTGGTCTTCTCTTGAGAAAACGCTAGGATGCCTGAGGTTCTACTGACAGCCGAACCTCTCTCTCTCTCTCTCTCTCTCTCTCTCTCTCGTGCTCACTCCCCTTGGTTTCTACGCTTTTGCATCTTCGACTTTGACATGGTATCATAGCTGTTGGTAAAGCTCGGTGCTTGAAGAGCCCTTGGTGGAGGAGCAGCAAAGAAGAGAAGAAGAGATCTTGTCGCCAGTGTCCACTCCCCCCTAATCGGCGTTCTAAAACGCATACCCCCGGCGCCGGAGAGCACCCGTTGCCTCCCGTTTTGGAACCCCCCTCTCATGCAGCAGCGTTTTAACTCGCCACCTGTGGAGAACCGCACTTCCATACCCTACTGTCGGTTATTGAGTGTGTCATGCTTGCGTTTTAAAACGCTAGCATGTTTGCTATATGTGGACAGTGTCGCCCTTCCTTCGCTAGCGACAACACCTCCCTTGCCTCATGGTGTTTTGAAACGCTGTCTGCCGGCCAGTTGCTCCTAACACCTACGACGTGCATTGTTCCCTTTTTTCCCCCGCGTTTTGAAACACCGCACTTGACAGCAAACCCCCTCCTTCCCTCCTGAAAGTGAGTTGGTCTTCCCTTGTTGTTACTTAGCGTTTTTAAAACGCTATGAAGACACTTAATGGGAGACGAAGAGGAGGACATGAACGGCTTGGAAGAGGCGAGGAGATTGGAGATTATTTTGCGGCTTGGGATTCGTGCAAGGTGCCAGATTACTAGATTTTGCAAACTTCACCATGGCCCCCCCTTGCTTGAGCTCCAACGACAAATTGAACGGGAATAACTACACTCATTGGAATTTGATTATGTGACTATGGTTCTCACGGAAAGGCTTATGGGATGTTGTTGACGGCTCGGAGCCTTGTCCCACGAGGGATCCCCACAACAAGTACAGTCGCCTTCGAGACGACGAATATCTCAAATCGTGTGTCGATTGGGGTGCGGCTAATGCAAAGGCAATGTCGGCCATTGCGGAATCTCTTACGAAGGACCTATCTCCAGCTATTTAGACCTTGAAGATTGCCAACGAAATGTTTTTCAAGCTCGTAGGTATGTTTGATCGGGATTCTACGATGCGAGCAGTCATGTCACGTGACACATCCAACCCTATGTGTCCGTGGACAAGCTACAACATGATCAGGGTTCAGTCAGTCTAGTCAGTCTAGATTAGAAGTGATCTGGCACTTTTGTGAGTCTATTCGTAGACCGTGCATGCCCAGTCACTCTGTATAGATGCATATCCTCTGGTTGCACATAGCATGATCATCAGTATTCCCATCAGAATCCATTAGAATCAGTTAGGGAAATTTTCCAGTGCATATAGCCTATTTTCCTTATTTTTGACATTTTTCACTTATTATTTTTAAGTGACTTCCCAACAAAAGTAGGTAGGGCAATTTTGCTAAGTTAATATATAAGCAAACCCAAGTTAGCACTAAATGGCAGAAGAGGCAACAGGAGCTCCTGCTCAACAGGCACCTTCTCAGCAAGAACCTCATCAATACCCCTGGTGTTTTGGTTTTCCTCATCGCCCACACCCTCATTACCCTAGCGTTTTCTGTCCCTAGCAATTTCCACCGCATCAAGCACCAAGCCTTGGCGATCTCAGCATGACAGTGTTGCCGTCATTCCTAGATAGCCCAGCGTTTTACTAACGCTACAGCAGCCAGCCAGCGTTTTTGGTTTTCAGCCCCTTTTGCAGCAGAAGGCTCAGCGTTTTCAGCATGCATTAGAAGCAGCAGATTCAGCCCTAGTCCCATGCAGAAGAACCTCATTTCAGCCATTAAAAATGCAGCCAAAACAGTCATTTTCAGCCACTGAAAACAGTCCCAGATTTTCAGCCATAGCGTGTTTATGGACAGCAGATAGAAGACCACAGATTTCAGCCCTAAAGTCGTCGTCGTCATCCACCGACATAGTCCCAGGTTGCATCAGTCCATTGCATCGTCATTGTACCACTTTGTGCAATCAATAGCAGACCACTCTAGCTGACAAGAGTGGGGCCTTCGAAGGAGGGTTTTACAACGTCTCTGGTGTCGTATCTCTCTTCTCTCTCTATCTTTCAGTCTCATACACTTGCACACACAGTGTCCATTCACTTTGTTTGTGATCATAACATTCTCTCATTAAGAACGGAAGGCTCTACCTTCCATAAGAACAAAAGGAACCTTGAGCATAGTTCAGAGCACTCATCTTGAGCAAAGCGCAAACAATCATTCCGCTGCACCTAACAAGTCACCCTTCTTGGACAGTTGTTTGCTATACACTTTCCCCGAGGAAGTTCCATGCAATCATTTCTTATGAAGACCGAAGTTATTCATAATCAACTACCGGCTATGAAGAGTGCACTGATGAGTACCCAGTTAGTTGCTTTGGTTCTCACAAAGTTTCCTTAAGAGTATGAAACGTTGGCTAGGACACTTCGGCTACAAGTCACGAAGGAAAAGCCGGAATCTGATGATCTCAACTCTTTTCTCATTGAGGAGGAAGCCGTGTTGGCAACTCAAGGCAAAATTCAGATTTTTGAGACAGTGGAAACACATAGTGAAGCACTTGCTGCTTCGGATTCCAGAAAGAGGAGGAAGTACCGTTGTTACAAATGTGGAAAGCGTGGTCATTTGACCAAGGATTGCAAATCCAAAGGCAAAGACAAAGATTCTACGGAGTACAAAGTAAAAGCAAGCAATAGGAGGAAAGTAGTGATAAGTACTTAGGGAAGGACAGCAAGGAGGCTGCTTGTGTGGCGATGACTACACTTGCACGGACTCCCGCCTTCTAGTCACATGAAGATCGGTGTCACCAGTAGCTTCAGCCAGAGAGAGGTCCATTGTATCAGCTCACCCTTTGTCTTCCCTTTGTATGAGCTTTCTACCCCACCCATACCCACTGTTTTCTTTTCAGTTCTTTGTACTTTTTGTACCTAGACCTGGTATTAGATTCACCACATGTAACCTTTTGGTCTCATAGGTCATTTTGGCCTTTTGAAGACGTTAATGAGCTCACCCAGATTCTAACAGAGATGCTCCACGATGCAGCATCAGAGGCATATCCCCACAGCCAGCCTACAAGCAGTTTGATACAGCTTATGCGGGAGGGAATTTTACAGAGGCCTCGAAGGTCAGGAAAGCTGCCACTTTCTTAAAGGACAATGCGCTTACATGGTGGACGACTTGTTAATGAAAGGACAGGCACCCGCCACTTGGGTTTACTTCAAGCAAATGTTTGCATCTGCTTGGCTGTCAAATGAATTTGAAGCCGACGTCCTGACAGATTGGCACTAGCTTACTTCAGCTTCGTGCAAGAGCTTGCTGGAGTACAATAGGAGGTTTTGTAAAGCGTTACTCTCAGTGACCTCCTACAGATTTGTGCCATTGACAGAGCAGATAGAGAAGTACTGTTGTGGGCTGCCTAAAGGGCTTCGCGATTACTGTACAAAGAACAGAGTGGCTACCCTTACTCAGCTTATGGAAGTTGCAAACACTGGTCTTGCCTTGTTGAAAGGAGAGGACAGTGGATTTCCGAGTAGTGACAAAGGAGGGCAGCAAAAGAAAAATTCAGCGAAGAAGCCCTTTGTGAAAACGGCTCCTGATGCGTCACAGGGGTCAGAAAAGGCCACCAAAGACAAGGATTCAGCCGGCATGTCCGGAGCGCAGGCAAAGAAACAGAAAAGGAAGCCTTTTGTGCGCAAGTCGCTCGAGGAAAAGAAGGTCCTAATGGCTGAGAACAAATGCTTTATATGCAAGCAGCCTGGTCACTTTTCTATCAATTGTCCACAAAGGAAAAGGCCAGCTGACTCAGAGGATAAAGAAGACCAGAAAGGCAAGAAGCCAAAACCCACGGTAGGTTTAGTGCCAGACATGGTGGGTGACAGGCCCAGCACAGATGCCAGTGAGTTATGCAGGGCATGGGGTAAAGTTAGGGATGAGACGGCACTCATCTTCTTTGATCCAGGTGCCAAAGCCAACTTTATCTCACCTGAGTTAGCTATGAAGCTGGGCATTAGAGCTGAAGAGATGGGGTACACAGCAGAGGCAGAGTTATGCAGGGCATGGGGTAAAGTTAGGGATGAGACGGCACTCATCTTCTTTGATCCAGGTGCCAAAGCCAACTTTATCTCACCTGAGTTAGCTATGAAGCTGGGCATCAGAGCTGAAGAGATGGGGTACACAGCAGAGGCAGGGTTGGCATGTCTTGGCCACTCAGAGTGTGTTGCTCCCATCATTGGAAAATTGCGTCTGCATATTCAGTCGTATGTGGACACTGAAGAGTTTTACATCATGCCGCTGGAAGGTTGTGACGCCTTGTTGGGGATCCCGTGGATGTTCCGAGTGCATGGAGTCTTGGATGCCTACAACAAAAAGATCACTGTACAACATAGGGGCAAAACTCACATCTTGGATGTAAAGCTTAAAGGAGAGTCAGTCCCTATTGTATCTGCTTGTGCTATCACTTCTGTAATAAAGAATCATCTTTCTGTGTACTTGATTTTTGCACGTGATGTCTTAGATAGTGATCAGTCAAATTTATCTCTGTTAGATAAAGAAAGGTCAGCATTTTTGCAAAAGTTTAGTGATTGTTTTTTTGATTCATTACCGTCGCAATTGCCGCCAGAGAGACCTGAGGACCATCGGATAGATTTGGTGCCAGGGTGTAGCCCACCAAATAGACCTCCCTACAGGGTTAGTGCGGCGCAGTAGAAAGAGATTATGGGCCAGGTTGAGGAGTTATTAGAGAAGGGGCTGATTCAGCCTAGTTCTTCACCCTTTTGCTCCCCAGTGCTCCTAGTGCAGAAGAAGGATGGCTCATGGCGCATGTGTATTGATTACCGTGCGTTGAATAAGAATACCATCAAGAATAGGTTTCCTATTCCTAGAATTGATGATATTCTCGATCGTTTAGAGGGTGCTGCAATTTTCAGCAGGATAGACCTTAAGAGTGGGTACCATCAGATTCGTATAAGGCCAGAGGATGTGCACAAGACTGCGTTTAGAACGACATTTGGTCTTTATGAGTTTCTAGTGATGCCGTTTGGGCTAACAAATGCTCCTGCCACGTTCAACAGAATGATAGACCGGATTCCGCTTGCATCAACAGTTTGTTGGAACGTTCTTCGATGACATGATAGTGTATTCGAAGAATGAAGAGGAGCATAGGCGTCACTTGACCATTGTGTTTGAAGAGCTGCGCAGTCACAGGTTACTTGTCAATCCTAAGAAAAGTGAATTCTTCCTCGAAGAGATCCACTTTCTGGGCCACATAGTCTCAAAGGATGGTGTTAGAATGGATCCCGCAAAGGTCGAAGCTATCAAGACATGGCCAGACTTGAAGACTGTGCACGATGTCAGAAGCTTCTTGGGATTGTGTTCCTACTATAGAAGGTTTATCAGAAATTTTGCAGAGATAGCATCGCCTCTTCACGCATTGCAAAAGAAAGAGGTCACTTTCAGATGGACCCAAAAAGAGATTTCAGCTTTTAGTCTCTTAAAGGAAAAGTTGACTTCAGATCCAGTTATTGTTTTGCCAGATCTCAGGAAGTCATTTGTGGTCCAGTGTGACGCGTGTGGCAGTAGCATCGGAGCAGTGCTAATGCAAGATGGACGGGTAGTAGCTTATGAAAGCCGAATTTTGCAAGGGCCAGAGAGGACTATGCAACTCTATGAGAAAGAGCTCTTGGCCGTGATTCATGCGCTTTCTAGCTGGAAGCACTACCTCTTAGGTGCTGATTTTGTTGTCCAAACAGATCATCAGACCTTGCGATACTTCTTGACACAGTCAAAGTTATCCGAAAAGCATATGCGATGGGCAAACATTCTTTCCATGTTCCACTTCCAGATTATGCATGTGGAAGGCAAGAAGAATGTTGTGGCTGATGCGTTATCAAGAAAGCCACAAATTTCAGCTGTGTCAATTCCCTATCATCATGAGTTAGATGACATGAAGGAACAATATATTGCTGATGAAGATTTTGCAAGGATCTTTGAACAGTTCCAAGAGGGGCAACATCACGAGCACTACCTCCTTAGAGATGGTTTTATGATGATGCATGGTAGACTTTGTGTCACTAGGCCACTGCGACATAAGGTCATGGCACAGAGTCATGTCCCACCGTATGCAGGGCATCGTGGCATTGATGCGACAGTTAAAGCGGTAGAGACATTCTTCTATTGGCCTACCTTGAGGAGAGATGTGGATGCCTTTGTGTGAGCATGCATAGTTTGCCAAAAGGTCAAGTTTGACAGGCAAAAGGCACCAGGGTTGTTACAACCACTGCCGATTCCGGATAAGCCATGGGAAAGCATTGCTATGGAGTTTATCTTTGATCTTCCAAGGACGCCAACAGGGAATGATGGTATATGGACCATTATCTACAGGTTTAGCAAGCAGGCCCATTTTATCCCTGTCAGGAAGAAGATAAAATCTGATCAGATGGCACACTTGTTCATGTACAATGTGTTTAAGTACCATGGTATGCCACAATCGATTATCAGTGATCGTGATCCTCGCATGACCAGTTTGTTCTGGAGAGGATTGTTTGAGAACATGGGCACTACGCTCAAGTTTTCGTCTTCGTTTCATCCACAAACTGATGGACAGTCAGAAGAGGCTAATTCTACTATCTTAGATGTGCTGAAATGCTATGTGTCAGATAATAAAGGCAAGTGGGAACAGTATTTGCCTATGCTTGAGTATGCGTACAATAATACGGTGCATTCGTCTACTGGCAAAGCACCTTTTGAGATTGTTGAAGGCGGCAAAAAGGTTCCTCCCATTTTGCATACAAAGGACAAGATCTTTGAGGCAGATCGATATGTTGAGAACATGGATGAGATGTATAAGAAAATTAAAGTTGCCTTGGAGAAGACTCAGGCAAAGCAGAAAAAGGTTGCTGATCGTCACCGTCGTGAATTGCTGTTATCACCTGGTGATTGGGTTCTGTTAAGGTTCGAAAAGGCAAGGTTAAAGAAGATGAAGGGCAAGGAACGATTGTTTCCTAAGCTCAGCATGCGTTACTATGGGCCTTTTCAAGTGCTTGACAAGATCAGCGATGCGGCTTACAGGCTGAAATTGCCTGATGCATGGAAGATTCATAATGCGTTTCACGTGAGTCTTCTAAGACCCTTCGTGGGTGATGTGCCAGAAGATATGCCAGTTGAGGATCAGCCAGAAGTTGAGGAACTTGATGAGATCCTGGTACCTGAGCAAGTTTTGGCACATAAGGACAGAAAAGTTGAAGGACAAGTTGCAAGACGCTATTTGGTGAAGTTCAAGAACTATCCGCCTATGGATGCAAAGTGGATGGAAGAGCATGAACTGTCAGAGTCACCAAATGTATTGCAGCTTTACCTTGAAGCCTTTGGGTTACAGCCTACTTATGCCCCAACCCAACGTGTGCAAAGGAGGGGTAATGATAGAGCTAGTACATCAAATGTACATATGAATTCAGTGCCATAGATGGAAATGGCAAAAGTATGAAGGTCTCATTAAGTCATTTGTATCCATGTATGTTACGACCTTTCTTGCAGATACATGCGATGATAAAAGGGTGTTAATAACACAAGATCATCAGTGGCGTGTGCTTATGGTATGCAATCGAGGACGTTTGCGATTTCAAGAGGGGGGTATGTCACGAGGACGTGGCAGTTATTAACCATGTCACAAGGATGTGGCTACTGCTAACCTTGGTTGTTGGTTTCTTTCCAATGGGGTTTATTTTATTTGTTTTGAGACCCTCTTTTTGAAGTAGCAAACGGTCGGACATTGTATGGCCACTGTGAACGGTAGTTTCACCCGCAGACGGGAAGTGGTCGGCACTGGAATTCGTATGGTAAGAGGATGTCTAGGCTCAGAGCAAGATCATATAGGTCCCCCCGTCGCACTTAGCAAGTTGGTGGATACCAGGAAGTGAACTCAATTAAGGCGTAAAGTCAAGGTGGGACTACCAACTAAAAGTATCCGACAGTTGGGCCACATTGCACTTTTGGATGCGGTTCCAATGAGGATAGATGGTCAGAAGACCAGTGGGAGCCCAACGGAAGCATCTCCTAAAATTTAGGGAACTGCTATTTTGGGCCGTGAAATGTGTTCGCGTCATTACCTCTGGTATGACTAGGGGAACATTTTACAACTCTGCCGCGAAGTCAACTGGGCAACCGGTCAAGATATTTTTAAGCGGCAAACCCGAAACGGGAAAATGCTTGAAAATGCGCCAAGTGTCAGTTTTTCATGGACTTTCCTCCTATAGAAAAATGGGCGCTGATTTTTAAGCTGGGAAAGGCCTCATTTTAGCTTTTGTCACAGGTTAAGAGCTATGGAGTGCTTCCTTTCCCTCTCATGTACAGTGTGGTGCCAGGAGTGATGCCCTGCACGCTACACACTGCTCTCTCTCTCCCCTACGTGCAGTTATGTGATGCCCCACAAGAGGGCTCCTCATTTGACTGATGTACAGCTGTGTGGGTTCATGCTTTCGTGCTGAGGCAAGAGCCTCCTTGAGCAGGAACAGGCGTAGCTAATTGCTACTCCAAAGCAGACACTGGTGAGGGTCATAACCTCACCATACAGGTGCAAAATCAGCGCTGTGTATGTGCTGTAATTTGACTGTTTTTCAGCCATACGGACGCCAGGACACTTGGGAATCGTGCCCCTCTGGCAGAGGACAGTTAGGGGACTGTTTGGGGCTGAAAACAGGGCAAAAACCAATAAATACAGCGTGCTGAATTTACTGTTTTTGGGCAGGAATCAGAGGGTATACGCCAATGCAAGTGAGTTCTAGCAAGGGAATTGGTTTCGCGCAAGTTTCGGGGTTGTTATGTTGCCGAAATTTGGCCAAATCGAATGGTATCTAGGTGGATACGCGTGAAGGATTCCCAGGACCTTACCTTGTAATTTACCCTCATAAAGAATAAAGAAATACCGAAAGGGGCGCCAATTTTGGGGCCTACAGGTTGTCGGTGTCTGCTCGGAGCATTCTAGCTTCCGAGCCGTGTGTGTGATTAAGTGTTAATTCCCGTTACAGGTTACCTTTGCAAAGTACTTTGTGTGTGTCTAAAGTAAAGAATTTCGGGTGAAAGCCAACGCCTACCGCCCTACGGGCCGGTTTCAAGATCTCTTCCAAGAAGAACTCGCTTTTCTTGCCATTGATGAGCAATCTGTTCCTGCGCAACTCTTTGAACACAATGGTCAAGTGATGCCTATGCTCCTTTTCATTCTTCGAGTAGACTATCATGTCATCAAAGAATGTGCCAACAAAGTTCTGATATGGACGGAAGAAC
This sequence comes from Adiantum capillus-veneris, assembly GCF_014529385.1. Taxonomy (NCBI): domain Eukaryota; kingdom Viridiplantae; phylum Streptophyta; class Polypodiopsida; order Polypodiales; family Pteridaceae; genus Adiantum; species Adiantum capillus-veneris. The sequence goes on from NC_140959.1 coordinate 124,154,747, forward strand.
ATATCCATGATCCTATTGAACGTAGCAGTAGCATTCGTAAGACCAAATGGCATCACTAAGAACTCGTAGAGACCAAATGTCGTTCTAAACACAGTCTTATGCACATCCTCAGGCCTAATTCGAATCTGATGGTACCCACTTTTAAGGTCGATCCTGCTGCACCCTCTAGGTGGTCAAGAATATCATCAATCCTTGGAATAGGAAACCTATTCTTGATGGTATTCTTATTCAATGCACGGTAGTCAATACACATGCGCCACGAGCCATCCTTTTTCTGTACTAAGAGCACTGGAGAGCAATAGGGTGACGAGCTAGGCTGAATCAACCCTTTCTCTAAGAGCTCCTCCACTTGGCTCATAATCTCTTTCCCCTGCGCCTCACTAACCCTATACGGTGGCCTATTTGGTGGGCTACAACCTGGCACGAAATCAATCGCATGATCCTCGGGCCTCTCCGGCGGTAGTTGAGACAGAAATGAATCAGAAAAACAGCCATTAAACTTTTGCAAAAATGCTAGCCTGTCTTTATCTAACACAGATAAATTTGATTGGCAACTATCTAAAACATCACGTGCAAAAACCAAGTACGCAGAAAGATGATTCTTTATTACAGAAGTATAGCAGAAGCAAATACAATAGGGACTGACTCTCCTATTAGCTTTACATCCAAGATGTGAGTTTTGCCCCTATGCTGTACAGTGATCTTTTTGTTGTAGGCATCCAAGACTCCATGCATTCGGAACATCCACGGGATCCCCAACAAGACATCACATCCTTCCAGCGGCATGATGTAGAACTCTTCTGTGTCCACATACGACTGAATATGCAGACGCAGCTTTCCAATGATGGGAGTAACGCACTCTGAGTGGCCAGGACATGCCAATCCTGCCTCTGCGGTATACCCCATCTCTTCAGCTCTGATGCCCAGCTTCATAGCTAATTCTAGCGTAATAAAGTTCGCTTTGGCACCTGGATCAAAGAAGATAAGTGCCATCTGGTCTCTAACTTTACCCCACGGTCTGCATAGCTCATGGGCATCTGTACTAGGCCTGTCGCCCAACATGTCTGGCACTAAACTTGTCGAGGGCATAGGCTTCTTTCCTTTCCTGTCCTCTTTGTCATCTGAGTTAGCTGGCCTTTTCTTTTGTGGTTGCAAAATGACCAGTCTGCTTGCATATAAAGCACTTGTTTTCAGCCATCAAGACCTTTTCCTCGGGCGTCTTACGCATAAAAGGCTTCCTTTTGTGCTTCCTTGCCTACGCTCTAGAAGTCTCGGCTGAACCTTTGCCTTTATTGAACCTAGCTGGCTCCTGGGACGCTTCCGGAGCCGCTCTCGTAAAGGGCTGCTTTGCTGAATTTTTCTTTTGCTGCCCTCCTTTCTCATTGCTCCGAAACCCACTGTCTTCTCCTTTCAACAAGGCAAGACTAGTGTTAGCAACTTCCATAAGCTGAGTGAGGGTAGCCACTCTGTTCTTGGTACAGTAATCGCGAAGCCCTTTAGGTAACCCACGACAGTACTTCTCTATCTGCTTTGTCAATGGCACAAATCTGTAGGAGATCACTGAGAGTAACGCTTTACAGAACCTCCTATTGTACTCCAGCAAGCTCTTGCATGTAGCCGAAGTAAGCTGGTGTCAATCTGTCATCACGTCCGCTTCAAATTCATTTGACAGCCAAGCAGATGCAAACATTTGCTTGACGTAAACCCAAGTGGGGGGTGCGTGTCCTTGCATTAACAATATCGTCCACCATGTGAGCGCATTGTCCTTTAAGAAAGTGGCAGCTTTTCTTACTTTAGAGGCCTCCGCAAAATTCCCTCCTGCATAAGTTGTATCAAACTGTTGGAGGAAAGTAAGAGCCTTTGCTTTATCCTCGAAGCCACTAAAGGTGCTGAACTTCACTGCTGCACCTCCTTCTTTGTATGGTTTTGGCTTCTCTATTGGCCCCAAATTGTCATAGGGAAGCATCTGTAGCATGGGCACTGTAGTAGGGACCATCTGTGCCCCTTGGTGTAAGGTGCAGCGGAATGAATGTTGTATTTTCTCAAGATTAGTGATCTTTATTGCTCAAGGTTCCTTTTAGTTCTTAGGGAAAGAGAGAGCTTTCCGTCTTGTAGAGTGCTGTGGTCACGAACAAAGTGAGTGGATATTGTGCGTGTAAGTGAATGAGACTGAGAGAAGGAGAGAGAAGAGATACGACACCGAGAGGTTGTAAAACCCTCCTCTGAAGGCCCCACTCTCGTCGGCGTGAGTGGTCTACTTTGATTGCACAAAGGTGTACAATGCGAATGCAATGGACTGATGCAATGGGACTATGCCGATGACGACGACGGTGACTTCGTGGCTGAAAACTGTGATCTTCTATGGGCTGAATTCGGTGGCTGTGTCGGGGCTGAAATGACTGTTTTTCTTACTGTTTCATGGCTGAAAATGACTGTCTTGGTCGGGGGTCATGCTGAGGGTGAAAACGCTGATGTTGCTGACTGTCTAGGCTGCGTTTTAATGCTACTGTTGCATGCTGAAAAACGCTGGATCAGCAGTGTTTTCCATGCTTGCAAAGCGCTGAAATGCTGAGGCCTTGAGATCCCAAAACGCTGAATCTGATGCAGTTCCTAGCGTTAGTGAGATGCTGCAAAAAAGGCTGAGTTTTGCTGGAACAAAAACGCTAAGGCTGAGATGGTTTGGTCGCGGGAAAACTCCACGGATAAGGCTGATCTGCTGGGAATGAAAACGCCAATGAAGGGGGATGTTTGGCGATGGAATCTGATGGGAATCCCCGCAAAGGAGGTCCAAAAACGTTGGGGTGTGTTGGGGGGGTACTGCTGAGAAGTTGCCTGTTGAGCGAGAAGCTCCTGCTGCCTCTTCTGCCAGAAAGTGCTAACTTGGGTTTGCTTATATATTAACTTAGCAAAATTGCCCTACCTACTTTTGCTGGAAAATCACTTAAAAATAATAAGTGAAAATCCCAATAAATAGGAAAATAGGCTAAATGCACTGGAAAATTCCCCTAACTGATGCTAATGGATTCTGATGATCATGTTGTGTGCAACCGGAGGATATGCATCTATGCTAAGTGACTGGGCATGCACGGTCTACGAATAGACTCACAAAAGTGCCAGATCATTTCTAAATCTAGATTGTCTTGACTGTCCGAACCCTGATCATGCTGTAGCTTGTCCACGGACACATAGGGTTGGGATGTGTCACGTGACACTTGGTCATTGAGATTCTGCATTAAAGGTGTCATATCTGGCTGCTGTCCAAAAAAACCAACCATTCCAAAATTGACCTGTAGCACCCCAAACTGGTCCTGATTGCTCTGAAGGCCTTGCTGCATATCAATGTTACCATACATGGGGTTTGGCGTCATGCCATGCATACCCCCAAACACTGTTCTAGGCATGTACTGCTGGTTTCCAGGCGCATAACCAGCCATACTTTGGAACACGGATCCACCCCCGAAATACCCAGGATGTACCGTGGGTGGTGGAAAAACCTGACGCATTGCCTGGAGATTGGTTCCCTGTCCTTTGAATGCAACATTTTGACCCTGAAAGGTGGCGGGCTGAACTGGCAAAACCTGTGGAGTAGGGTTCCTCGCCACCTGTTCATGGTCAGGAGGGACCTGTCTAGGAGCCTGACGTGACTCCGCAACATGTGAATGCTCCCTATCGTGCTCAGTCGCATGGGGGACCCGGGCTTGAGCCTCAACGGGCTCTGTACGTTGAGGGCATTCCCTTGCCTGCTGTGACTTTAATGGTGCTTGCAGATAATCCATAAACCTGGGCTTCTGCACCAACTGAGTGAAGACATTCATAGCAACAACTAATTGTGTCTTGAACGCATCCTCTTCAAAGTGCCCAATCATGAACCTTGAACTTGTTCTTGCTGTGCATTCACACGAACAAAAGTCGTAGACAGTGGCGGTCGTGAACTCTCGCCAACTTCATGCTGTAAAGGAGTAGCCTGTCTACCCTGGGAAGAGGAACCCTCTTCTCTAGCATTGTCTGTCTTGTCAGCCATAGTGTAATTCCAAGTTCTTGTGCTTTGTGTCTTCGCCTCAAACCAACCAAGGTTCACTTCTTAAGGAAAAAGTGATCTTGTCCTGGCAACAGAACCATGAAACCGGCCCGTGGGGCGGTAGGCGTTAGCTTTCACCCGATTCTTTAACACTTAACTTTACGACACAAGGCAATGACTTAAAAGGAACCTGTATCTGGGGATAGGATTACACTTCAAAACAAATAGCACGGCCAGGAAGCTAGAATGCTTCCAAGCAGACAGTGACACCTGTAGGCCCCAAAGGTTGGCGCCCCTTTCGGTATTTCTTTATTCTTTATTAGAGGGAATAAAACCTGTGGTTCCCTACAAGCTGCCCCGCACAATCCGGGCTGAATTCCATCTGTTCTGGCCCGATTCGGCAACATAACTGTACTAGGATCCTTCACAGTCAGTATCCCCACGCATTAGATGACTTTCCCGACGCATACGGACACTTTGCAAGACCTGGCGAGAATCTGCAGCATGCTGAATTCTCTGTTTTCTGCCCCGAAAATGCGCCAGATCACCTCTTCAGTGGTCCCCTCGCGCCCCCGAACCTCCTAGGGGTATTAGGGTCCGTTTAGGGCCGAAACCCTAAACCTGCAAAAATACACAGCAGGCTGTAATTCCCTGTTTCGGGCTCCGTTTCGCGTGCCGGTCGCATCCGTAGCAAGTCCTCGAGCTCCCGCACCTGTAGGGCTACTTGCCCTTTGAATCGGACGAGATTTCTCACGTGAAACCTCTCCAAATTCACCTGTACCTGCGGGGGATTAGCAACTAGTTAATCCAGTACTTGTGCAAGAGGCTCTTCCCTCGGCAATCGCGCATGAACCCACATAACTGTACATTGGTCAAATGAAAAGCGCACTAGAGGGGCATAACATACTGCTCATAGGGGAGAGAGAGAGCAATGCGTAGCGTGCAGGGCATCACTCCTGGCACCGCACTGTACATAAGAGGGAAAGGAAGCACTCCATAGCTCTCAACCTGTTGCAATCCGCCTGTGGCTGAAAATGGCGCCCCTTTTGCTGATAAACAACTCGCCCAGCTCTCCCATAGTGGCAGATTTGCTCAGGAGCTGACACCTCGCCCAGTTTCCGACTTTGGCCAATTTGCCTAAAAATATCTCAACTAGTGCGTCAGTTGACTTGGCAACAGAGCAATAAAATGTTCCCCTTGTCATTCCAGAGCTAATGACGCGAACACATTTCACGGCCCAAAATAGCAGTTCCCTAAATTTTAGGAGATGCTTCCACGGCACTCACAGTGGTCGTCTGACCATCAATCACCACTGGAACCACATCGGAAAATGCAATGTCGGCCAGCTATCAGGTGATTTACACTCGTAGCCCCACCGTGGCTAACCTTAGTCCATTTGGTCAACTTCAATGCTCACTGGCCGTCCGGCCTAGACTCTCATTGTCCGCCTCACACCATGCAACTCGGGCATTGTCATTTCCAGAGGGGTGCTTTAAAACAAGTCAAATAAAATTCCCCCAAAAAGAAATCAACAAGTAAAGTTGCCACAGACTCGTGACAAGGCTCCTATCCACCTGGGTGCTACTGGCTCGAGAGGCGCGAGCCACTCAGTTGGAACTGCCTCTGAGATGTCCTGGCACATGCTCTGCACCCCTCTCATGCCCTGTAGTTGGAAACCTTGCACCTCCTCTGACAAGCCTGAAAACTCTAACCAGTCACCTAAAGAGCGTGCTGGACCCGCTGCCATGGGACCCTAGGAAACATGAGGTCGACTACCAACCAAGTGGCCTCTCTGAGTGCTAACCATGGGGTTCCAAACAAGGGGCTGCCGTAGGCGCTCCTCCGTGCAAGTAGGCTGTCTTTGCTCCAGGCCTCGCCGCAAGAGCTCCCAAGATCGAAGCAAACTCACAGCGAAGCGGTCTCTAGTCTCTTGCTCAAACCAACTCTGCGCATCTCTGTGAAGATCCATCTGGTCGAAGGTTGCCAGGGGCCTCCAGCCTGAGGCACCCTAGCACGAAGCCGTTGTAGCAAGAACTCCTTCCAGGGCTCCTCGTTTGGAAGAAGTCTTCTGATTATGAACTTCCCAAGAAGGGCTCTGCTCAGCTGTGCTGGGTCAATGATCCCAAGCCCTCCCTGTGAACAAGGAAGAGTGATGACCTGCCAAGCCACTTTGGCTCGGGCTATTTGAGTGTCACGTCCTGACCAAAGGAAGTTCCTGATCAGCCTCTCTGCCTGGCTGATACAGGAACTCAAGAAGATCCAGCAAGAAGTGATGTACCACATAGTCGCCAACAACACCTGGTTGGCCACTACTACTCTGCCAGCCAAAGAAAGTCGTGCTGAGCTCCAATGTAACAACTTCCTCCTGATAGACAGGAGGAGGGGAGCAATCTGTTGCTCGGGAGACAAGTCCAAACCAACCTGACAACCCAAGTACCGAATTGCAGTCCCTGGGGGAATCCACCTAAAACCCTCTCCTGGCATCCAATCGGGCACAGGAGCACTACCAATCGAGAAAGCCATTGTCTTTTTCCAGTTGATCAGTGCGCCCGATGCACAACAAAAGGTCTCCAGAGCCTGCTCACACTTGTGAAGGTTGGCCTCCTGGCCATCTAAGTACAAGGCTGAGTCGTCGGCAAACTCAGCGTCTAGTAGCTCATCTCCCCGAATAGGGAGTGCTAAGCCCCGTAGACCAACCTGCTGCGACACCAAAAACCTGCTCATCGCCTCCGCATAGAACAGAAAGAGGAAGGGGGCAAGAGGACAGCCCTGTCTGACCGAACGTGTGAGCATGAAGCGATCACCTTTACCTCTTGCCAAAAGTACCTGACTGTGAGCATGTCTGTACAAAGCTGACACCCCTCTGATCCAAGCATCGGAGAAGCCCATCCTGCGTAGAGTGCCCTCTAGAAAGTCCCAGTCAACTCTGTCTTATGCCTTCTCAAAATCGAGAAGAATCACTAGGTCCTCACCACGGAGCCGTGCTAGGACACAAGCCTCCCAAAAAGTAAAGATGTTGTCAAGGATACTGCGTTCCTGGACAAAACCTGTTTGAGTCCCATGTATAAGGCTCTCTAGAAGTGGCTGAATCCTCAAACTCAGAGCCTTGGCAAGAATTTTGTAGGCTGAGTTGAGGATGGTGATGGGGCGCCACTGTCGAATCTCATCCAAGGAGCCACCCTCCTTGGGAATGAGGTAGATCAAGCCCTCACTCATGCTGTCAGGCATCACTCCTGTGTGCAAAATGTAGTGAAAAGCACTACAGAGATCTAGGCCAAGCAGGTCCCAGTACTCCAAGAAAAAACTGGGAGTCAACCCATCCTCACCTGGACAGCTACCACGGGGGAGGGTCCTAAGAGCCCGAGTCCCATGTATAAGGCTCTCTAGAAGTGGCTGAATCCTCAAACTCAGAGCCTTGGCAAGAATTTTGTAGGCTGAGTTGAGGATGGTGATGGGGCGCCACTGTCGAATCTCATCCAAGGAGCCACCCTCCTTGGGAATGAGGTAGATCAAGCCCTCACTCATGCTGTCAGGCATCACTCCTGTGTGCAAAATGTAGTGAAAAGCACTACAGAGATCTGGGCCAAGCAGGTCCCAGTACTCCAAGAAAAAACTGGGAGTCAACCCATCCTCACCTGGACAGCTACCACGGGGGAGGGCCCTAAGAGCCGTGTGCAACTCCTCAAGCTGAAGTGGCAGCTCAAGCCTCTGACGCATCTCCTCAGTCAGAAGGCAAGGCATTTGTGCCCAAACCTACTCCCTGCATGCATCCTGACGCTCCGACTGAGGCTCTGCAGACAGTAACTCACGGTAAAAGTCAGTAGCAACTGCACGCATATCCTCGGGCTCAGAAGCAACTTATCCTCGGGCTCAGAAGCAACTGACCCGTCGGGCCTCCGCAATTGGCTGACCTTGGCATGCGAATGCCGAGGTCCCACTGCCTCAAAGAAAGCACCAGTCACTCTGTCGCCCACTTGTGTCCGCTGAGATGCCCGTCGGTGGAAAGCAAACTCATGTCGCCGCTCCTCTGTGCTAACAAGCTCCTGGCGAGCCTGCTGTAGCTGCTCCTCCGACCAAGGACTGTCTGGATGTTGCTCCTGCATCCTCTGCAACGAAGCAATGCCCTGTCTGAGACGCTGCTCCTCCTCTCTCGCTGCAGCCCGGCGAGCCAAAGACTCCTGGAGAAAGAAACGACTAATCTGAGCTAGTCCTGAGGCCACTCTGTTAGCAAGAGAATCCTGCCTGTCCAAGCTCTCTGTCCAGAGAGCCTCTACACGAATGGACATGTTAGCGATATAATACACTGCAAAAAGAGTTCCTACACCATTGCTTTTGGATATGCCCATAGCCAGTTTGGCGAGCGGTATGTTGTTTACTTATCAGAGTTGGCATTCCCGACGGGTTTGTGACGTGGGGAGCAATTGCAAGTCTACTGCGTATCGGGGCTCACACACTTTATTTGAGGGCTCTCCTATAGATCCAGTTTTCTTACTCACATCTTTGGGCTACAGATGAGGCACTCTTGATATGCTTCCACCCATTGCACATCTGTTTGATCTCCATCTGCAGGATACATTTTTTACCACGATTTGCTGCTTTATGTTATGGATCACGTTAAAGGCTCATTGGGCTCGCAGCTTTCCCCGACATCTAAGCACTGCCAACCAAGCCAATCTCCGAGCTGCTCTGGATGCAGTCATAGAATTTAGATCTTTGGCTGAGAAGTGGCCTGTGGTGGCTGTGAAAGTAATATCAGTATATCAAAGGACAAAGTAACGCATTAACAAAACTATACACCATTAGCACACATTCTATATGTAGCTTTGTTAAAGAATACATCAACAGCAGGTCATCACCATAATGACAGTTGCTGAGATCAAACATGCGGATTTCCCATGGGCCTAGTACGTTGACTTGTATCATTAGTAGGATTGATTATATCTGTGCATGCTTTATGCGATTCTCGAATCAGACAAGCTATATGTTTAGGTGTACCATTGGTAGGATTGATTATATCTGTGCATTGGTGATGTGATTGAAATCAAATAAGTCTGATTTGGTATTATGTTTTTTTTTTTGGGTTCCAACAGCTTATTACTGGTTACCTTTGTGGAGAAGCCCTTGATTTGTATAAGGCGGAAAGTCTTTTACAAAACATGACGAAAGAAGGAATGCCTGTCAGTGCAAATATATTTAGAAAGCTTATAAATGGGTTTTGGGAAGCAAACAACGCAGAAGGAGCCGAGAGAGTTTTTGTTTCAATGCAGGATGCAGGCTACCTTCCCGACTCGAAGGCATGATAACTTTCGCCTTCCACTTAAAACCTGAAGTGAGTGTGGTGCTTTGTAGTCATGGTTTTTTAATTTCAGCTCTTGCAAGGGGAAATGATTTGGGTAGTTTGTCTCATTGTTTGTTTTTGACCTGGGTTCTTTACAAGTGGAAATGAGCATGCTGTGCCATAAGTCACACCATGGCTTGCATTTACAATCATATTAATATGGGGATTGAGTATTCCCTACTTTATTGGCATTGGCATGCATTTGCTGTTTGTTACTTACTGTGATTTTGGCGGTCTCATCAGACGATTGTACAATATTTTGAGGTTCTCAGACTGGTAACATTCTATCTTTTTTCCTCCCTTGGAGACTGCGGTGCTTGTTCCAGTCGGGTGAGTTTAAGAAGCTCTGAGGTCCTTTCAGTAAGAACTGACATCGATTCTGCAGTCCGAGATTATTTTGCTGGGTGAAAGTGTTTGCACAGATCTTTTATCTCAGCCAATGAGGCTGGCATTGATCTAGTACCTGTGGTTTGAGATGCCATGCAATTTGTAGAGTGATTGCAGCCTTTTGAAAAAAGACAAATCGTCTGGTTCTGGCGACAGAAGTCTTAAAAATGGACAATATGTCAGGTTTTAGCAGGAGGAGAGTCTCGGAAATGGGCATTAGGTCACAACATGGGCTTTTTTAAAGCTCACATATTGACAGGTGACAATTATATCCGGTCTCCTCTTTCTCCCTCACATTAGGCTAGACGTCCATCCTACCAGCCAACACAAACCTAAATGTGTAGCATGTGCTAGTACGTTAGCAAACTGCGGTACGGAATATGGCATTGGTGCTGGTCAGAGGCAGCCGAAGTGGCTGGTCTCTATTTCTTAGTTGCAGTTTGCATTTTACAGCAAAGTTTGAGATTAAGTTTATGTTTAGGTTGGCTCCCATGTGTGAGCTCAAGAGCAAGCTTGGCCCTCAAACAGCCTCAAAACATACTTAAGGGGGCACCACCTAGTCTATGGGTGAACTAGGACACAAATACGATATAAAACACAACCAACCAAAAAACGAAACGAAAACAACAATGCAATTATATGCCATTGTTGGCTGACTCTCAAGTAAGTTTGTATTTCCCATCTTCATGCATATCTATATGATGGGGTAGTACAACCTGATAAATTGCAATCGTAGTCCGCTTGATCCTGTGGTAATGAGTGGCTGTAGTTATTCGGGTGTCACTGTTGTGGGGACTACACATTCTCGTGTCATTATTACTCTTCCTATTGTTGTGAGAATCCACTGTTTCCTACCTTTTTTGTTACTGTAGGAGGCATTATGATCAGGTTAGCCATGGTGTTGTAGTCGGTTGGACTTACTTATGGCTACTCATGTTATTTTTGTAGTCTGTAGAATCCTTGTGGTTGTTGGGTGAGCCTGACCTGTCCCTTTATGTGACTCCCCCTATCCAATTATATCCTAGTATGCCATCTATGATGTACCTGTCTAGGAAAGTTGTAGTTCCGTTGAGACTTTGGAGGAAAGCCTATTTAAGGGTGCATGTCTAGTAAACAAATTCTAGTTCTGACTTTGCTTATTTTGCAACTATCTTCTCCTTCGTGGCTCAATTCTTCTAGAATCTGGCATAGCTTTCCAGTCCTCCAGCTTTTCTATACCTAAAGATATTTTAAGCTGCTTGAGATTGGAAGTTATATTTATGTTAAAGGCCTTAAACCCAATCCTTGCCAATCTCTAGATGATTTGTATGTTTGGCATCACTTCCAACATTTCTCTCCTAAAAATGATGTTATTTTCTGTCAGTAGTTTAGATTATCTCAGCTTTGTTCTGTAATTCTGCTTTTGTTGTTGAATTGTGTCGCTTAATTCTTTAGTTGTTGAAAAAGGATATTTGTTGAAAAGCATTCTAACTACAGCTTGATCGTTTTTTTTGTGTAAGAAGTTTATTTTCTATGTTTCTTCTTGTGGAAGGTTCAATACGTTCCATAGTATATACAATAGAAGGGGGACTTCAAAAGCCCACTAACTGTTTAGCTTACTGACACTCTCTTTTGTATTCAGCTGTCTTTGTTGTTTTTGTACTTTTAATATATTGGCTTTTACTTGGCAACTGCTAACCTTTATGATGGGCGAGTTTGCCCATCACCTCCATGGGTGCAATAGAAACTCAGTTTGTTCTTTTGATATCATTGTAATCATGAACAAAATATATATGCGCCTACACCTACTCCAACTCCTACTCCTTGGCTCTGATGATTTGAGTATGGATGGCATAGCTAAGGTTCAACTGATGCACGATAAAGATAATGATCTTATTCTTTCGGTTTGGACAAGCAATGGTGTTAAGGTTTAAAGATTGTGTTTGATGGGTTAATCGATGCGGAAGCGTACTCCCTAATCACCAATGATTAGCATTAGGCTATGGAGGGCTTAACCATGGTGTTAGGGTTAGGGTTAGAGAGATAGTAATTAGGGTTAGGTTATGCCAAAAGCAAGAGCGTAGAGAGAGAGAGAGAGAGTATAGACACAATGATAGGACTCTAGTGTAATGCTTCATTAGAAATTAGCCTCTAATATAGGCTTGGTGCTTTACAATCATTGGCTAGAGAGGTTGTACCCTCTTGCTATTGGACCATGTCATCAATTATCTCTATCTAGGTGGCTAGAAGGGCTTTCTCACATGGTACCACAAGTTGGGCTTACCCTAACAATCGTCCCCTTAAGCTAAACTTGGAGTTTTACGAAGACTTCATGTATTTTGGTTCACATGGCTGACACACAGGTTCAGATAAGGGTATTGTCGCACATAACACAAAAGGTATTGCACTCACATAATCTGTCTCCCCTCAAACGCAAACTTGTCTCCCCTAGACACAAAGGGTGTAGGTACACAAACATCAGGGTGTGTTCCTGTGGTGCAACAAACCCCGCACCTTAACAAGTCTCCACTGGCACAAAACGGTAAGCACACAAGTCTCCCAAACACAAGGGTAGACACACAAAGCTTTCCTATCACAAATGAGGGTGACACACAACTGAGTGCACACAGATTCACATGGTTATTTGTTGTTTATAGTTTGGAGGAATTTCTCCCCCACACAAATCTGCAACGGGTTTCTTTGTTTGTTGTCGTTATCTTCATCTTAATGTTGTTGTTTTCTTCTTTATCTTCATGCATAACTCGATGTTGTGCTTTGTTTTCTTGATTTTTTTTGGTCCGAAATGTCATGGATACGGCCTTCATGGCCAATGTTGTAACGCGCACATACACATCATTTTGTGCGCTTGTGTGTGTGCTCATGGCAAGGGGCGATCTTACCATACACGCATAGTGTAGGCAGTGTCTGTACCCGTCTACAAAAGTGTGCATAGATGCCAAAGCATGGATTCGTGCATAAATTCCATAAATTCCAATGTGAGCTTCGTGCACATGTGATTTATATATGTTGAAGTGTACTTTGGACTTGAGCTTTAGAGATGAAAGGGGACGAGCTTTAAAGATGAAAGGCCTTTGTTGTTCCTAGAGCTCTAGAGAATTCTTTGCTTGATGTTGCTTAGGTGCTCAGGAGAAGTCTTTGAAGGTTTATTGTTGTCTTGGAGTGCAAGGCTTTTTGCTTTGAGGAGCCTTTGAAGTTTTTGCTGATGCTGCCCTTTTGCTCGCGGGGACTGCCCCTTGGTAAGGGGGTTTGATCTTTGGAGAAGAAGCCCGTGGGAAGAGCCCTTTGGGGCGGGCTTGGACCAAAGGTCGGGGTGGACCAAAGGCGGTCGGAGGTGTCTGGTTTGGTCGGGGAGGTGGGTTGGCGCATCGGCTGCAAGAAGCACCGGCAGTCGTCGGTTGGTGACCGAAGACCAATCTACGGGCGGCCGGTCAGGTGAGGTCCGTTCGCAGACCTGCCTTGCACTATTAATTACTTTGGAATTCGGACGTCGGGTCTGTCCATGTTTACCAAAAACAGCCTGCTAGGTTTTGAACCTCCATCAAGTCAACAAATGCATTGTATTTGGTAGGCTAACCATCATGACTACCTTGCTTGCAGGTGGAGCTTTTCCTAAGAATGGAATTTTGTACCCGGGCTAGCAAGAGCTCATATGCGGGCACACACACACACACACACCTAAACTCGGCAAGACAATTAGGTAGGCTAATCAAATTGGATTTTTGGGAGTTTAAGGAGTCCAAACAAAGCTTATGCAGAGGGTTATTAACACATACAAATTACAAAAGGAAATGAAAAACTAAGGAGAGGTTAATTGCTAGTGCAAAAATGCAAGAAATTTAGTGAAATTGTTGTGCAAAATTGATCTATTTAATGATGGAAAAGGAGCCTAATCATGTTCTTTCTAATTCTATCAATGTGGGTGGTGACCTTCAACAGTACGTATCCCATCATTAATAGAGTTCAAAAGAGAAGGATTAGTGTATGCAATGTGCAATGCAAAGATGACTAAGAGAGAGAGGGCGCCAATGTAATCTAGCATAGAGATTAATGCCTGGGAGTGAATTGTCAAATGTGATACCACTTGATGGGTTAGTCGATGCGGAAGCGTACTCCCTAATCACCAATGATTAGCGTTAGGCTATGAAGGGTGTAACCTTAGCTTAACCATGGTGTTAGGGTTAGGTTACGCCAAAAGCAAGAGCATAGAGAGAGAGAGTATAGACACAATGATAGGATTCAAAGTGCAATGCGTCATTAGAAAATAGCCTCTAATATAGGCTTGGTGCTTTCCAATCATTGGCTAGAGAGGTTGCACCTTCTTGCTATTGGACCATGTCGTCAATTATCTCTTCCTAGGTGGCTAGAGGGCTTTCCCACATGGTGCCACAAGTTGGGCTTACCCTAACAGTGTTCAATTTGGTTGAGTATCACTTCTCTCCAGGTTTGGACTTTGTAGAATGTTATATTAGTCAATAGGTTATTTTAGGCTAAAATTTTCTCTCGTCTTATGTTTGTCCTTCTCAATAATTTTAAAGGTGATTTGTTATAAAAGTTGTATTTATTAAGTTTCCAATCTCTGTATGTTAATGTTGTTTCGTTTCATTTCAAACACTGAAAGTGAATCTATCCTCTTTCGTTTTATTGCATGATCTTTTGTTTTATGAAATTGTGTTAGCTTAAAGAAATTTTTTTGTTAGTTCAAACCTTGTGAATGGATTATTTCATCATTGTGTAGGTTATAAATAAGCTGATGCAACTTCATGGGCGCAAAGGAAATTATGAAAGAAATTTGGAGCTTTTCAACTTGCTGAGAATCTTGGGCATCCAACAGATTCAAACCGCATACGGTTTTTTGCTGCATTCGTATTGCAAAGCTGGTTTGTTGAAGCAGGCTCAAGAATCATTCAAGAATATTCAAAAGGTATGTCACATGGAGAACGTTTTCTTTGGAAGTCTTTGTGAGCTCCTAATGTATGTACCATGAGGTAGAGAGTATTACTCTTATAATTGATAGTGAATTGCAGCTCTTTGTGAGTAGCAGATGAAGGTATATTACTCCTATTGAAAATGAGATGGCTGGTATAGAAAAGCTATGAATGCTTGTTATTTTTTTGGCTGGCCTCTCCTCTTCTGTTGTTTCCTAATAGTGTAAGTGCATATCTACATGGCAAAAGCGTAAGTGGCATTTTGCTATCATGATAGTCTATGATGTATGCTGGGCAAACCTTTTCAGGAACACGTAAGAGAAGCGAGAAAAGCTCAAAGTAAAAGCACTTTACATGAAAGTGTGAAACCTTTGTATGCGGCGATAGCAAAACATGACTTTGAATCTTTCCGTTGTTTTCCTATTGAGCACATAGGGGGTAAAATTTTAGAAACGCTAAAGAGTTTTATAAATCAACGTGGCCCCCAACCTTTAACTTGGAAGGAAAGGCTTCTTTACGTAAAAATAAGACAAATTACCACAAGAAACCTATGCTTTAGCAAATGCAGTCTAAAATAGCTTGGATTCCTAAAGGTTCTTGCTTAGATCCACCTTCTATCCCTCAAATCAATCCAATTTTCTTTCATAGCACTATTTCTTACAGAGTGCAAGATTTTCGTAGGACCTTAAACTCTAGGATTGAGAGTGTTGGCATCATAGAGTTTTTGCATACAAGGATTACAAACAAAGATGATTCACCTATCTAGAGTAATGGAGTTTGGTTCTTTTTCTTATAAAGAGTTTGAGAGGTATAATACAAGCATTCTCTTTAAGCTCTTGTATACCCTTGAGAACTACTCTCATTGTACACCCTTGAGAACTACTCTCATGAAGATTTAGAATCAAGAAAGCCTCATAGCACTCAACTACGAGTACTGTTAGGCAAATTTTTGAAGAATCGCTTGGTTGTTAAGAAAGATTTGTTAATAACGATCTTTATCTCCTGTGACTTAGACAAGATTGGATGAAGCTCTATTTTGAGATCTCAAGAAGCTTTGGATGCTCTCCCTCCTTGTGTGAGAAAGGTATGGAACCATCGCGTCGTAGCTTTCAAATATGTGAAAACTTTAGGACAAAAGGCTTTTAACCACAATGACATTGAGCGTAATCTGAAAGCGCAAGAGAGGCTAGCAATCTTTGGTATTGATTGTCCTTATAGTAAAGTTGCCGTTTCTTCGTACGTGAATGGAGCTTTGGGTCATGTAGTTACTGTCGATTGCTTTATTCTTCCTTTGATTACCTCAAAGACCTCTTCTCTAGAAGTACTAAATATTGGCTCCCTTCCTCGGATGACTCTTGCCTTCTCAAAGCCATAGAGAAGGGAATTACTAGTTTCTAGTAAAGCTTGAGGAGTCTTTAGAAGTTCAAGGTGGTTGTTCATATTGGAAGTCTGCCGTCCTCAAGAAAGTTTCTTTGAAATTGGCTTCTTGCTCTAAGAACATTTCGTCAAGAAGGAATAGCTTATCTTCTTGTGATTATCATTCTCTTAGGAAATTTCATTGTGATTTTGTAATCATGAAGACGTTGTCAGGAGTTTTTTGGAGCAAGGGATTGCGCATATGTACATACACATGCATGGTGCATCAAATAAAGAATTGCCCATTTTCCAGAGCCAGGTGGTTACGTGGGGCCCACATGTGTACAGGTAGGACAGCATGTACATAGTTCATCGATTTTCACTATTACCAGTACCAGTGTGTTTTTTCTACAATAATGAGGAGTTTATAGCACGTAAAACTTCTCGAGGAAGCTATCCGCGGGCCGACGACGTGAGGTCAGCAGGTGCGTCAGATGGCATCTAGTGGCGTCAGGAGGGCGAACGAGGTCAATATTTGCACGCGGATGAGGACAAACACAACGTGGGTGTTTTCTGGTGAGAGTTATGCAAAAAGGTCATCATGAGGACCTTTTTTTGGGGCCACTTCACGTGGTGGCGAGATGCATTATTGGAAAAAAGCTGAGTGCCAGGTGTGCGAATGATGCAAAAAGGTGACAACTATGCACTGCGAGGTCAGTTTTTGGCCTGTTCGGGGTCCGTTTGAGGTCATCTAAAAGGCCAAGGGTGCCCAACTAAAAAATCTAAGTGTGGGAACTGAAAAAAGAGAGAGAAGACCAGAAAAAACGTGGAGAAGAGAGGAGGAACAGCCGCAGGTGTGTTTTTGCTCATTTTGGAGCCTGTTTTGGCCGTAAACTGCTCATCCAAGGTCGGATTTGAGCACTTTGACATTGTAGACTGGGGTTTTGGGCCGTTCCGGACGCGATGGCGCTGTCCATTTTGCCAAATTCCTCACTCTTTTTCTGCTGTTTTTCTGTGTAATCTTCTCCGGTGAGTGAAGCTTCTTCTCCAATTTGTGATTGTATCTGGTATCTTTTACCCATATTGTGTGAGCTGTTTGCCCCATTGGTGTTGGCCCAAGCTCATTTGTATCTAAACATAAGAAATTCTCCTCTTTTGAGCTGAGTTTTTTGGGTGTGTGTGTGTGTATGTGTGTGTCTGTGTGGAGTGGGCAAGTGGATAGTCTCTCTCCTCTCACTCCAGAGGTGTGTTCCCTGTCTCGGCCAGGTGTGTTGTGTAAGCCGAGTGGTGCCCCATAGTGTGTGTGTGTATCTTCCCAAGAGTGTGTGTCGGGTCGTTATAGAGGCGCTGTGTGTGTTTTCATCCCGCTCACATTCTTTTGGCGCCCCCACGGAGGATCTTCTTCGAGTACCTTCTGCTTCGAGCTTCGAGCTTCGAGCTTCGGGATTGCAGATTACAAGTTACAGGTTACAGGGACAGGTACAGGTACAGGTGATTCACACAGGTACAGGTAGCTGGAGTACAGTGATATACTAGCAATGATGTCACTTGCAGTTGTTGTGGGAATGCATCACTTGGCGCCTATGTGAGCGCATTGTCTGCTGGATTGTACGTTACTTGTGGAAACTGCCATTGTACGCCTTTGTGGAGCCATATATGGTTTTATTTGGCAGTCCCAGCCATTTCTGAGACTTGGTCTGGAAGATAGTCATTTCTGAGACTTGACTATACGCGATTTGCATTAGCTTTCGTGTGAGGGTCGATAGCGTGAGGTTTTTATTGAGCTGGGGGATTCTCAAATGTGGAGATCCTTTCGGTGATACAGGTAGCTGGAGCACCCTTTTCGTGACCTCGCCATAGGCTATGTACTAGTGAGTCCTACTTGATGCTTGGATTCTATTCTTGACAGTTTATGCGTACATAGACAGTCTATATTTTGGGTTCCTACTGCTCTACTTCTGGGGAAACTCTGTCGAAATTTTCCCAAGTTATGATGGCTGGTTTTTTGGTATTTTGAGCCATTTATGCTGTTATGCTGCTGAAATTTTGGCAAAATCAGAGGTTGAGTCAGGTGTGCCTTCTTGGGAGCTTCATGGTTGGCTTTAATGGACGATCAAAATGGCCCTCAATTCACTCCATTTCATTTAACTCAAAGAATTCAGATTAATGTTCATGTGTCCAGGAAGATCTTTTTCCAGCAGCGCATAGTCTTTATGTTTGGGCCAAGAAGATTGAGAGAGATCCTGGAATGTCCTTTGCCTGTTGTCATTCCGATGATCAACTATGAAAACTCATTTGATGTGCATGTGTTTGTTCTCATCTAAAGTTGAGCTCCATTGAAGTTTCTGGGGATTGGGTAGTGAAAAGTTTTGGGTTCTTGCACGTGTGTTTGAAGGGGTTCTCTAGCCATGGCTTTCTCTTATCCGGAGTTTCATGGAAGAAGTGATGAAGATGTGGAGGACTTTCTGGAAAAGATGGAGGTTGTCTGCATTAGCAACCAGATTCATGACCCTACGCAAATGTTACGCCTTCTCCAAATTTGTTTGAAGAGTGATGCACGAGCTTGGTCCAAAGCATTTGAAGAGGAGTTGCGTATGGCTGATCCACCTATAAGATTGAGTTGGGACAATCTAAGGCATGGATTGGAAGTGGAGTTTGTGAAGATAGAAGATCCTGACAAAGTGTGGCAAGAAGTACAGGCTTTGGTACAAAAGGAAGGTGAGCCAGTAGATGCGTACATACGTAAGTTTTCATTGGCATGGGAGCGAATGTGCAAGGCTTTAGCACCACAGGTACCCCCGCCTGACATGATGAAGAAGGACAGGTTCTTGGCTGGTCTTTGGGAGAATATACGTTGGAGAGTAGAGCTAAAGAAGCCTAGGACATATGAAGATGCACTAGAGGTAGCAAGGAACAAAGAGTGGAAGCTGAGGAAAATGAGCCAGTTAGGGGTGGAGTCTTTGCCAATGAGGTCTGAATTTCAGCCTATAGAGTCTTTACAAGGGCGCATGTCAGGGGTTCATCATGAACCAGTGGTTCCTGTTACTACTCAGGTTATGCCAGCAGTGGTCACTACAGCAGTGCAAGATGATGGCCTAAGGCAAGACATGAGGCAAGTGGTTGATCTGATGAAGAATCTCAGCCTAAACATGCTAGGTCAAGTGGGAAATAATCGAGGTCGAGGGCGGTTTGCAAATCAGCCAGGAGGTGAAGAAAGACCTAGGAATGGTGTTGGACAAAGTAATAGTAGGTTTTGGAGGCAGATGCCCACATGTTATAATTGTGGAGAGTTGGGTCACATCAGCCCGCAATGTGATAAGCCACCAAGGATGGGGGGAGACATGTATCCATTGCCAAGACAGGTGCTAACTAGATCAAATGATTATGGCATCGAAATTAAGGGAGACGAAGGAACCAGTGGACTGACCCAGGAGGAAAAGGGAAAGACAAAAGTGCTAAGTGTAGTCACCTTGGAGAAGGCATCAAAGCTAGAGGATACATTAGTGATGCCTATTGGGAAGAGGACCACAGAGGATAAGGAAGGAAGAAGTGCCCCAGGTCCTAGTAAGAAGAAAGGAAAGAGCCATGAAGGCGAGGATGTCAAGGCCAAGAGGAAAAGGAGAGCTCGTCGAAAGTTTCATGTTTCAGATTTTCCACTAGGGGATGGGCAATTAAGCTATGACTTGAAGGAGGATCTGACGAGCAGGAAGGCAGATGTTACTTTTGGACAGCTTATAGAGATGGTGCCTAAGCTAAAGCGACAGTGGAAGAGGATGGTTAACCCAATGGAGAAAGAGCCAGAGAGAGGTTCAGTGAAGGTGTTGGCAATGGACGAGCTACCAGACATTTGTCCAATAGTAGATGTGTGGCATAAAAGGAAAAATTTGGGACAAGGTTATGTGGATGGCGGAGCCCAAATATGCGTCATAACACACTCATGCGTTGAGAAGATGGGTCTCACAGTGGCTGGGGTGTCAGGTTTTCGGATCAGATTGGCAAACCATCAAAAAGTAAAATGCTTGGGTGTTGTAAAGAGCTTAGAAGTGGAGGCATATGATGCAAAGGCAGTGGTTGATTTTCATGTGATGCCAGCAGGGTTGGGAGCATATCCTATTATACTGGGCAGACCATGGTTACGTGCAGTGGGAGCTGTTCAAGATTGGCGACATGGTTCGATTAGCCTCTATGGAAAGACAGGTACCAAGAAGCTTTATAATATGGACACAAGGAAACGATTAGAGGAGCTTTATGAAGATGAGGATGATTCTAGTGATGAAGACTCTTCCACGGTGACAGATGAGGATAGTGATAGCACTACCAGCAGTGATGAGGATGCTGATGTTTCATTTCTTTTTATGGACAAAGAAATCCAGGAGGATGGTTTAGTTGCATTTGCGAATGAGGATGAAAGTGAAGGGCCTTATGAAGTGATTGAAGGGCTGATGCAAACCAAGGTTGAGTTTTCAAAGAAGCAGGAATTGATGACACAAATGATCAATGGAGACCTCTCAGCTATGGAGAAGGAGATATATTTGTACATGCAGGTCTATGCCAAAGTAATTGATGATTTTCTTGATGGGAGGTTGATAAATGGCATCTCTACAGGTTTTCCTTGGGAACCAGGTGAAAGTTTGATTAAGCTTTTGATGCAAGGAATGCCAAGTGTTTTTGTGTGGGATCCAGGTGGAATGAGCATCTACTAGTGTTACTGCTGCTGAGCATGAATGCTCTAGCAGGCTAGGGGGTGGGCAAATTATGTCAGGAGTTTTTTGGAGCAAGGGATTGCGCATATGTACATACACATGCATGGTGCATCAAATAAAGAATTGCCCATTTTCCAGAGCCAGGTGGTTACGTGGGGCCCACATGTGTACAGGTAGGACAGCATGTACATAGTTCATCGATTTTCACTATTACCAGTACCAGTGTGTTTTTTCTACAATAATGAGGAGTTTATAGCACGTAAAACTTCTCGAGGAAGCTATCCGCGGGTCGACGACGTGAGGTCAGCAGGTGCGTCAGATGGCATCTAGTGGCGTCAGGAGGGCGAACGAGGTCAATATTTGCACGCGGATGAGGACAAACACAACGTGGGTGTTTTCTGGTGAGAGCTATGCAAAAAGGTCATAATGAGGACCTTTTTTTGGGGCCACTTCACGTGGTGGCGAGATGCATTATTGGAAAAAAGCTGAGTGCCAGGTGTGCGAATGATGCAAAAAGGTGACAACTATGCACTGCGAGGTCAGTTTTTGGCCTGTTCGGGGTCCGTTTGAGGTCATCTAAAAGGCCAAGGGTGCCCAACTAAAAAATCTAAGTGTGGGAACTGAAAAAAGAGAGAGAAGACCAGAAAAAACGTGGAGAAGAGAGGAGGAACAGCCGCAGGTGTGTTTTTGCTCATTTTGGAGCCTGTTTTGGCCGTAAACTGCTCATCCAAGGTCGGATTTGAGCACTTTGACATTGTAGACTGGGGTTTTGGGCCGTTCCGGACGCGATGGCGCTGTCCATTTTGCCAAATTCCTCACTCTTTTTCTGCTGTTTTTCTGTGTAATCTTCTCCGGTGAGTGAAGCTTCTTCTCCAATTTGTGATTGTATCTGGTATCTTTTACCCATATTGTGTGAGCTGTTTGCCCCATTGGTGTTGGCCCAAGCTCATTTGTATCTAAACATAAGAAATTCTCCTCTTTTGAGCTGAGTTTTTTGGGTGTGTGTGTGTGTATGTGTGTGTCTGTGTGGAGTGGGCAAGTGGATAGTCTCTCTCCTCTCACTCCAGAGGTGTGTTCCCTGTCTCGGCCAGGTGTGTTGTGTAAGCCGAGTGGTGCCCCATAGTGTGTGTGTATCTTCCCAAGAGTGTGTGTCGGGTCGTTATAGAGGCGCTGTGTGTGTTTTCATCCCGCTCACAACGTCTTCTGGTTTTAAGTGCCATCCTAAATTACCATTTATGTATACTATTTGGATGTTCCACAAAAATCCTATTAAACCTAGATTCATAGCTGCTTCATGTAACACCTCTCTAACAAAGGTTTCCAAATGGCTTAGTCATTGTTTTCTTTTTTCATGACTTTTTTTTTCTCAAGATTCTATGTACTTTGATTCAAGTTCAATAGGTGGAGGAAGTTATCCCAAGGAGTTTTGTGAACATAATTGTACCACAAATAGTGATTGTTGTGGCTTTTTAGACCTTAAGATATTTCAAACTCCTTTGCATTTGGAAGTAGATATCTATGATAAATGCCTTGAATTGGAAAATACGAATTTAAATATTATCAGTATGCCTCACATTTCTTTGAACATCTCTCTTTTTGCTAAATATGGTGTCATTTGTTCGCAACTGTTTAGATTTTCTCACCTTTGTTCTCGTAAATCTGATTTTGTTGTTCAGTCGTGCCATTTTATTTCTTTACTTGTTGAGAAAGGACAGTCATTCAAAACAATCACGAAAAAAATTCGTTCACTTTTACGTTGTAGTAAGTTGCTTGCTTCCCATGCAATTGTAGGAAGTCGATGTGAGGGGTTTTGACGCATCTTTATCATGTACTCCACAACCCTTTCCATGCCCATAAACTCAATTGGAAGAGATCCCGACTCAAGAAGTAGGAGCATATATGGTGTTTGTGTCTTAACTTGGAGAAAGTTTGTAAGAAATGCTTTTGGACATTCTCAAACTCTTTCCAAGTAGACTTTCAGATGCTCCCGTCCCACACTTCAACTCCATAAAGAAGTACCCGTGTCACCATGCATCAAAAAGGTACTTCTTGAGAGCCCAACACTTGATTTTTCCCGCATTTCACATGTTCTCAAATGCATAATATGATCTCTTTCCCGCTTCCAAACGACGCATAGTACATTCATGCCACTTGTGATTGGACAACCTCAAAAAATAGTGAGACAATCTTTCCTCGGTTGGAATCTCCAACTCCAAACATATGTCTATGTACTGCCTCATCGGACTATGCTATCTCTGACAATTTATCCTTTTTTTTATTTGAAACTATAGATTTGTGCCACCGTACTACGCTTTATTTCTAGTTTAGAACAAGCAGCAACGAATTGCATTGGCAAAGTTAAATCTTTGCCCTCTATGGTCCTCCTCCCCCTGGATGATGTCCAGAAAGGTCCTTGATTGCATGCCAGACATACATGCCATAGATGATTTAGTGTGATTAGCACCCTAAAGGTCATGAAACATAAATACAAATGACTAAATGAAACCTTCATACTTTTGTCATTCTTATCTACGATAGAAGTGAGCATAATACCTTTAGCATTTGTAGAGCAGTGTCGACTTCTATTGCACTGAATCTGTATGTACATTTGATGAGCTAGCTCCATCATCACCCCTCTTTCGAACATGTTGGGTTGGGGCATACATAGGTTGTAACCCAAAAGCCTCAAGGTAAAGCTACAATACATTCGGTGACTCTAGCAGTTCACTCTTCCATCCACTTTGCATCCATAGGGGGATAGTTCCGGAACTTCACCAATCGAAAATTTGGTCCTCTGCGTGCAAAATGGGAGGAACCTTTTTGCCTTGCCTGTTGAAGAATGCACCGTATTGTTGTACGCATACTCAAGCATGAGTAGATATAGTTTCCACTTGGCCTTATTTTTGAGACAAAGCATTTCAACAGATCTAAGACAGTAGAATTAGCCTCTTTTGACCGTCCATTAGTTTGTGGATGAAATGAGTATGAAAACTTAAGCGTGGTACCCATGGTTTCAAACAAGCCTCTCCAAAACAGGCTCTTCATACGAGGATCACGATCACCGACAATAGACTATGGCATACCATGGTACTTGAACACATTGTACATGTTAGGTGCAGCGGAATGATTGTTTGTGCTTTGCTCAAGATGAGTGCTCCGAACTGTGCTCAAGGTTCCTTTTAGTTCTTATGGAAGGTAGAGCCTTCCGTTCTTAATGGAAAGTGCTATGATCACAAAAAAAGTGAATGGACACTGTGCATGCAAGTGAATGAGAGTGAGAGATAGAGAGAGAAGAGAGATACGACATCCGTTGTAAAACCCTCCTCCGAAGGCTCCACTCTCGTCGGCGAGAGTGGTCTACTTATGATTGCACAAAGTGGTACAATGCGGATGCAATGGACTGATGCAACTTGGGACTATGCCGATGACGACGACGATGACTTTAGGGCTGAAATCTGTGATCTTCTAACTGCTGAATTCCAGGGCTGTTTCTGTGGCTGAAAATGACTGTTTTGGCTGCGTTTTCGAGGGCTGAAAATGGCTATCTTCTGCAGCCAACTAGGGCTGAATCTGCTGCTGTGTTTAACTACTGAAAACGCTGCCTCTTCTGTTGCGGAATGGGCTGAAAACCAAAACGCTGGCAGATCTGGGTGGTGCTAGCAAAAACGCTAGGCAACTGGAGATGCTGGAGATGGTGGGGAGGCTGAAAACGCCAGGCTGTGGAAGTGCTAGCGATATGTGAAAACGCTAGGGCTGAGTGTATCTGTGGCGATGAAGGCAATTTGCAAACGCTAGACTGAGTGAGGTCTTGGCGATGAAGAGGACCAAAAACGTTGGGGATACTGATGGGGGTTCCTGCTGAGAAGGTGCCTGTTGAGCGGGAAGCTCCTGCTGCCTCTTCTGTCAGAAAGTGCTAACTTGGGTTTGCTTATATATTTTCTTAGCAAAATTGTCCTACCTACTTTTGTTGGAAAGTCACTTAAAAATAATAAGCAAAAAATACAAAAAATAGGGAAAATAGGCTAAGTGCACTGGAAAATTCCCCTGACTGAATCTGATGGATTCTGAAGGGAATATTGATGATCATGCTGTGTGCAACCAGAGGATATGCATCTACACTAAGTGACTGGGCATGCACGGTCTACGAATAGACTCACAAAAGTGCCAGATCACTTCTAAATCTAGACTGACTGGACTGACTGAACCCTGATCATGCTGTAGCTTGTCCACGGACACATAGGGTTGGATGTGTCACGTGACATCCCCTCCTTTTCAAAGTGAGGTACTGGTACCGAACTGTATGGCGTCGAGGGAGATCGCCAATAGCATCCGGAATCCTGGAAGGGACTCTTGGCGGGCCCACTCTGATGTGTGGGTCGTGCGGTACTTGAACTTCATAAAGGTCTGCAATGCTTGCTTCTTTGGGCCGCGCCGAAAGCGACACAAAGTCTCCTGTGGCTCCTTCAATGCTTCAACTTTGTCTATGGACGTAGGTCCACCTTCTTCAAGAATTTCCAAGGGTGAAAATTCCTGAAACCACTTCCAACACAAAAACATGAACATACCTATTCCATGTAAAGTGAGTGAAAAAAATTTTGTCGTTCTAATAGACTGTGCATGCAATGTAGATGAACAAATAGACGGAGTGCCAAACTGTTCACCACACACATGCAAACAATGAGATCGAGTCTTTCTCTTTTGAATTAAAGCAATCAACTGTGGCAATTCACAACGGAAATGCCCATGCTTGGTGCTCATACTTTCATGTGCTTGTTCGGAAACTGTGTCATGCCAAGGAAGAGACATGGAATGTGACTTCCTGACATACATACTTTTCAGCTTTTCATGAAAAATCTGCATACATTCGTGCTCATCCATGAGTGAAACGTGCTCAACGTACAATATGTCATGCTCAGGAAAAGGGATCACATAAAGACGCTGACTTAAATACAGGAAACGATCACGAATGAAACACTCGAACAATGCGTGCGTATCAATCATGCGAACACATAACACTTCCTGTGAGGCTTCCTTGGACCAAGGCTCCAGAGCCAAGATCGGTTCTTCCTGAATGATCGAATCGTCTTGTGGGGGTTCTTTGGACCTCGACTCGAAAGCCAAGATGGGTTCTTCGTGATTGATCGAATCTACGAGGTTAGCTTCGCTAGAAAAAGCATCCACTAACACGTCATCCTTGTGAACAATCACATCATCTTCATGCAACTCATCATGCTTGTGAGAAATCACATCATCTTCATGCAAATCATCATGCTTGTCATTCAAATCATCATGCTTATCATCATGCAAATCATTGTGCTTATCATTGTCAATCAAAACATCATGCAAGTCATTGTCAATCAAATCATCATCATGCTCTACACAATCATGCAAAGCCTGTGTATCATGCTCTGGAGAAGAAGAGATTGAGAGAGTCTCCTTTTTCCGAATCTCTTGCATCTGTGCCTGAGCTTGAGAAAAGAGTCGCAAGAACTCTTCCCTTCTTGCTTTGATCTCGCGATCAAATTCTGCTTGTCTTGCTTTGTTCTCTTCTTGTATTTCTGCTTTGTCTTCTGCGTGTCTGCGTTCCATTTTTGCTTTTCTTTCTTTGCATTCACGATCCAATTTGGCTTGTCGTTCTTTGGCTTCCAAGCGTGCTTGCTCGTGCTCACGCGCTATGGTTGCCATTCTTGCGGCATTTCTTGCTTCGCGTTGTGAATTCTGTTCCATAAACAACAGCTCCAATTCCTCCATTGGAGTTAGTGCAATCGGTGTCGTAGATGGGGAAGGGGGAGGGTCGGAAAAACCGCCTGGTGGGAAAAATTCTTCTTCGCCTCTCTCATGCTCATCACCTCCAAGCGAAGCATCCATTCCGCTTCGAGTGATGATCATTCTGAAGTCGTGGGTTCTTGTGGGTTCTTGTGGTCTTGGGTTCTTAAGTTAACAAGGAACTTGGATTCTTGAGTTCTTGAGGTTCTTGAGGTTTTCTTTCGCTTGCAAACCGTGTTTGAGAAGGATCTTCTTTTCACCCGAGTTCTACTTCTTTCTGCGGGCGTAACCCTTGGCGGCCTTGCGCTCACACCAAGGTTGCTTTTTCCCACCTCACGTCGATTGGCCGGCCGCTAAGTGCACGGTCTGCTCTCAATGAGTGAAAAGAGACACAAGGGGAGGCTGGACAAGCCTTTCTTTCTTGGGATTCCTGTCACTCTTCAACAAAACACGATTAGGAATCGACACGCCCAAGCGAACTTGGGTTCGTGCGACCTCAACAAGCAAAAAAAATTCTTGTGGTTCTTGTGGTTCTTTCCTTGAGTGATACAGAACAGTGCCAAAGCTCTGATACCAATGTTAGGTGCAGCGGAATGATTGTTTGCGCTTTGCTCAAGATGAGTGCTCCGAACTGTGCTCAAGGTTCCTTTTAGTTCTTATGGAAGGTAGAGCCTTCCGTTCTTAATGGAAAGTGCTATGATCACAAACAAAGTGAATGGACATTGTGT
This sequence comes from Adiantum capillus-veneris, assembly GCF_014529385.1. Taxonomy (NCBI): domain Eukaryota; kingdom Viridiplantae; phylum Streptophyta; class Polypodiopsida; order Polypodiales; family Pteridaceae; genus Adiantum; species Adiantum capillus-veneris. The sequence continues at coordinate 124,181,968 of NC_140959.1, forward strand.
GTGCAAGTGAATGAGAGTGAGAGATAGAGAGATACGACATCCGTTGTAAAACCCTCCTCCGAAGGCCCCACTCTCGTCGGCGAGAGTGGTCTACTTATGATTGCACAAAGTGGTACAATGTGGATGCAATGGACTGATGCAACTTGGGACTATGCCGATGACGACGACGACGACTTTAGGGCTGAAATCTATGATCTTCTAACTGCTGAATTCCAGGGCTGTTTCGGTGGCTGAAAATGACTGTTTTGGCTGCGTTTTCGAGGGCTGAAAATGGCTATCTTCTGCAACCAACTAGGGCTGAATTTGCTGCTGTGTTTAACTACTGAAAACGCTGCCTCTTCTGTTGCAGAATGGGCTGAAAACCAAAACGCTGGCAGATCTGGGTGGTGCTAGCAAAAACGCTAGGCAACTGGAGATGCTGGAGATGGTGGGGAGGCTGAAAACGCCAGGCTGTGGAAGTGCTAGCGATATGTGAAAACGCTAGGGCTGAGTGTATCTGTGGCGATGAAGGAAATTTGCAAACGCTAGACTGAGTGAAGTCTTGGCGATGAAGAGAACCAAAAACGTTGGGGGTACTGATGGGGGTTCCTGCTGAGAAGGTGCCTGTTGAGCGGGAAGCTCCTGCTGCCTCTTCTGTCAGAAAGTGCTAACTTGGGTTTGCTTATATATTTTCTTAGCAAAATTGTCCTATCTACTTTTGTTGGAAAGTCACTTAAAAATAATAAGCGAAAAATACCAAAAATAGGAAAAATAGGCTAAGTGTACTGGAAAATTCCCCTGACTGAATCTGATGGATTCTAAAGGGAATATTGATGATCATGCTGTGTGCAACCAGAGGATATGCATCTACACTAAGTGACTGGGCATGCACGGTCTATGAATAGACTCACAAAAGTGCCAGATCACTTCTAAATCTATACTGACTAGACTGACTAAACCCTGATCATGCTGTAGCTTGTCCATAGACACATAGGGTTGGATGTGTCACGTGACAGTACATAAACAACCGTGCCATCTGGTCAGATTTTATCTTCTTCCTAATAGGAATAAAATGGGCGTGCTTGCTGAACCTGCAAATAATGATCCATATACTATCATTCTTTGTCGGCGTTCTTGGAAGATCAAAGATAAAATCCATAGCAATGCTTTCCCATGGCTTATCTGGAATAGGCAGTAGCTGTAATAAGCCTGGTGCCTTTTGCCTGTCAAACTTGACCTTTTGGCAAATCACGCATGCTCGCACAATGGCATCCACATCTCTCCTCAAAGTATGCCAAGAAAAGAATGTCTCGACCGCTTTTACTGTCGAGCAATTTGGTGGTTTCAATGATTGTGTTTTTAGTACAGCTAACCTCATTGCAGTTACGATTAGTCACGCATGACCGATCTTGGCTCTCGAGTCGAGGTCCAATGAACCCATTCAGGAAGTATTTTGTGTTCGCATGATTAGTCAGTACGCATTTTTCGAGTTTGTCATCATTCGTGAAGATCTCTTGTATTTTCATCTGTGTCTTTATGTGTTACCTTTTCATCGGCATGCCGTATTGCACGATGCACATGATACACTCATGGATGAGCACGGATGTATGCAAATAACTCTAGAAAAGATAAAAAGTTTGCATTCTAGGAATTCACAATGTTTCACGATTGTCCTTTTTGTCCGTCGGTTTTGCATGTTCATTCCTTGGCATGACACAGTCATAGAAAAAGCACGAGCACGATTGTCCATCAAGCATTGGCATTTTTGTTATGGTCTACCACAATTGATAGCTTTCGGACGACAGGTCAAGTTTAGGTCTCACTTTTGGAATGTATTTGGTGAACATTTTGGCACTCCGTCACTTTGTTCATCTGCATTTCATGCGAAGTCATTTAGGAAGAATAGTCTTTTTTCAGTCACTCGACAAGGAACATATATGTTTATGGTTTTGTGTTTCAAATGGTTTCAGGGATATTGCTCAGAGGAGATTCTTGAAGAAGTTGAACCCGAGATCGTAAAGGAAGTAGCAGGCATGGAGCCGCAACATCTTAGTGTGTGTTGCTTTCGGCGCGGCCCAAAGAAGCAAGTCTACAGAATTTCTTGAAGTTCAAGTATCGCGGGACCCGTGCCACAGAGTGGGCTGGCGAAGAGTACTTTGTAGACTCCCATAAGTTGTTGGCGGACAATATGGAAGCCATACAGCTCGGTACCAATACCTCACCTTGAAAAGAGGGGGATGTCACGTTCACATCTAACCCTATGTGCATGTGGACAAGCTATACCTACTTCTAGGGTTTAGGTAGCCTAGGAAGTGTTCTGGCACCCTTGTGAGCCTGTACCCAGGACGTGCATGTCTAGGCACTTAGAGTAACTGCATACCCTCTGATTGCACAACCCATGTCATTAGCATCAATACCTAGTACCCAGCATGAACACATTCTACCGCATGAACCCCTTTTTGCAACTGCATATGAACCACCTCTTATTTGGCACTTATTTATTAATAAGTGACTTTTTTTCTACTGAATTGTGGGGGGATTTATAGGGCTGCCTGACCCAGCTTGCTGCAGCTATATAAGGAGGCCAGGGGGCACCATCTAGAGGCAGAAGATACCGAGTCAGAAGACCAAGGAGCACATGTAAGCAGTGCACCGCAGGACCAGCACCTTTGGCGTTTTCTCAGCATCAGCCCTAGCGTTTTTGCAAGGATCAGCCCAGCGTTTTCAGCCTTGTGCAAAATGCCAGATCCCCAGCAGTTTTCAGCCTTTAGCCTCATAGATCCACCCATTTCCCGTACCAGTTCCTCGCCGGAAATCAGCCCATCGCCGTCAAACCAGCCAGCGTCTTCAGATTTCAGCCACCTGCGTTTTTGCATAGCCTCGTCGTCGTGGCCGTTGTCATCGTCATCGTCATCGTCGTCGCCACCGGCACAATTGCAGATTCAGACCTAGACCAGCGATCAGTTTTCAGCCAGCATCAGCCTTAGCGTTTTTCATTTTCAGCCCTTAGCCATCGTCGACATCATTGTCGTCAAGTACCACATCTAGAAGCATCGTACCAGACCTTGTGCAATCCATAGCAAATACCTCTCTAGCAATAGAGAGGGGGGACCCTTGGAGGGGGGTTTGGGACTCCATCTGGTGTCGGCACTCACTGATCACTCATACTGAGCTTACACCATCATTCGTTGCACATTACAAAAAGAACAACCAGGAATGTGCTCTTCCATCTTGCTAAACACGACCTCCCATAGAGATGATTGCCAATGACCAAATGAGGGAGTAACAACATGTTGGCACAATGAGGCAATCATAAGAGTCCAAGGCTCAGTTTATTGCACTAGAGTTGGCAACAACATGCATGTGCAAGTCCAAGATATTGAACCTGCCAAAGTGCTTAGGAGTGCAGAGTTTTCCCATAGACATGTGTGCGTGCACATAGACACACACACACACACACACACATACACGGATGCATGAACATGCGCACACGCGCACGTTGCAATTTTCTTTCATATGCAGTCACTGCTCGTTATCTGTTTAAGGGGCAGAAAGATTGATGTAAATAGTCGAGTGCACAAACACACACACACATGTAATTTCCTTTTATATGCAGTCAATGCTCGTTATGCTTACTTTTTTTTTGAAGGGGCAGAAAGACTGTTGTTAATAGTTGAGTGTCCTTGCATACAACTACCAGTATAGGTATGGCTGCTTCGTGGTCCTCACCTAACAATGTGTTATTTCCTCATCTTTTTGCAGATAACTGGCTCTAAACCAACACTAGTAAACTTCAACATGATAATGAATGCTTGTGGAAAGCATGGTCTTCATGAAGAAGTACTGAATTACTATGGGATTCTATGCAACTCTGGTCTGGAGGCTAATGTTGTAAGCTACTGCACCGTAATATCAGCCATGGTCACTGTTGGAAAGTTTGAAAAAGCAGAGCAGTTGTACAAAAGAATGTTGATCAAGGGCATTCAACCAAACTTACATATATATCTAACGATGATTCATTGTTATATGAAGTGCAAGAAGACAAGACTTGGACGTGAGGTATCTTTTGCATGCATGCCACGAGAGATTTTGAATTGCATTAAGTTATTCAAAAGGACATTGCAAAGTTTCTAAGTGCTACATGTTTGGCTACAGTTGTATTTTGCAATGAGAAAGGCTCGGATTAAGATGACAGAGACTGCTTATTCTACGGTCCTAGCACTATATGTTGAAGGCAGATGGTATGAACATGCGGCCACTACATTCAAGCGGTTAGAAAGAGAGGGATTTAACCTTGATACTGCTGCACATGGTGTTTTGATTCGAGCATTTGGTGATGTTAATGAGGACATGGCTCCCTTGGTTCAGGCAATTGAATCCAGTAAATTCGATTTGTGCAAGTTGCTCAATTCTCTGTCTCTGATTACAAGGCAAGGGCCTAGGATGAGTTCTAGTCTTCAGAAATTTCTAGGGGATTATTTTGATAGAGTGGAAGCTGGTAATGAGAATGCAAATACACGTGCCATTTACAATGCTTTTTTTGATTGTTTCTGGCAAAGAGGTCTGAAGCGAACTGCTCAGATTCTTCTGGAGAAAGCAAGGAAAGGATGTGCTGCAAGCACTTGCCCGACAGAGAATGGCACTGAGTGGATTCTTGATGTGAGGGGGCTCTCTGTTGGAGGGACCAAAGTTGCAGTAGCGGAGTGGCTGAATCGTGTGGATGAGCTACGGTCTGATGGTTTAGTGGACAAGAAGAAGATGATTATCATCACTGGAGTCGGTGATTTTCCACACATGGTTGATAACAAGGAAGTAGTGTCTCAGAAGAAGGGCTTGAAGGGAGCTTTGCTATACTTGCTTCTAGGCCTTCGATCTCCATTTGTAGAGATGCCAGAGAATCCCACAGCACTAGAAGCTTCGGCAGTGGACGTTGTGAAGTGGCTCCTTGGGGGTGCATTAAAGAAGGAGATGAGCTTAGTCGACTGCTTATAAATGTCTGTGGCTTTTAGGCTTATGTTGGCGCCAACATAACATATCAAGGGCTCTCATCACATGGAAGTTGGAGAAGGTGAATTCATCCCTGTATGTTAGATGTTTCTTGATTGCGCTGCTGGTAAGTCCTATGTATAGCATATGGTGATGATGAGGATGACGAGGGTTACGACTTAGGAGCTCGCTTCTTAGTCTTTTGTAGATGGCTCCGGTTACAAAAGGGTAAGCAACACTTGCTCACTTAATCTTTTGTAACACTTTTAAATCCATAGCACACTGAGGGTCGTCATCAACTGGCGAAACAAGGGGATTTGGTTGTGGCGACCTCTTCAAAGGTACATGCAGAGTTATTATTATTATTTCTTTCACTGGGCTTATGGGAATACCATAATGCGATCTCATGCTCAGATTGTTCATTACTGTGTGGTCATATTGTGTTGGGGAGTTTCTATGGCCCTTAAATGATGAAGAAATATCTCTCTGGCTGAATATGGCCTTTGGTTCGTACCACTTGATGTTTTAAATACTAATACACAGCATGGGTATCACAGCTTACAAAACGAACATTACGGATTGATGATTGTCTTATTGTTGATTGAGCCTTTTGTACAACTTAAAGTGGTTTTTCATACATTTACTGGAAATTGACTATCATTATCTCTGCAGTATAAGATGGACTTATCTTTGGATACTTGCAGGACTAGGGCTTGTAACCGGTACTATTCAATTCCTGGTTCAATTTTAAAATATGTTGGGCTGAATCCTGCCCTGTTGGGATGAGGGCTTGTTAGGGATTGATCCTACTTGATTTTGTGTACAATTGGTCCAGGTGTTGTTCTTACTGAGATTATCATACTTGTTTTTGATACTTTTTCTGATTCAGACTTATATAATTTGTGGCAGCATTATTGAGCCGGAACATGTTGTATTACAATAACTCTTAGAATCTAAGCTGCCACCGGTGCGCTCTACGGTCTTGACTGGTTTGTGTATATTAATTAAAAGATACACAGCTGGACCAGTTATTTTGGTGTCTTGTGTGGGTTACCTCCTTGAAATCTAATGCAGTGTTTTAAGCTCTATTCTTTTTAAGCTTTAACTTTTTTGGTCACGGTGTTTTAAGCTCTATTCTTTTTTGTATTTTAATACACATACCTGCTTATGTTTTGAGCATTGATTGGGTTACATATGTGGATTTGTTCTGATGCTGACTGACTTAAAAAAAATAAAATGTACAGTGGAATATACCAACTTTGAGAATACTTGGTCTGCACTTGGTCCTGGTTTAATGGAACTAAAGCCTAATCCGAATTTTGATTTTGGCTAGTCTGATCTCTCCTGACTCATACAAAGACGTGTTCTTGGTTTGGGATGTTTTGGGCATCTCAAACTGTTTTGGCTGTACTCTGACTCTTGATTTAATCATGATTACGGTGACCTATGTTGGTCAACATCTAAGATAATCCAGTTTCCATTGTTCCTCACCACAACATGTCACTACTTTTTAACCTACTTTTGTTTTAATAGAGCCTAATCCATGAGATGGTTGACTTGGTTTCTAAATATGGTTTAGGTCCTCATTAATTGCTAAGTTGCATATTGCCCGGAGTCTAAGACCCCCCCCCCCCCCCCCCCCCCCCCCCCCCTCAAACAATTGCACCTGCAAGTTTCCTTGCATAACTCAAATGACAAATGGGAAGTCTTTTTGAGACATACTCTCTTGGGGTACTTGGGTTGAAGGATGTCTTCCAGATACCTCATTCCTTTTTGCTTATTTAATAATGCCTCCATCTTAGATCCATCTTTGAGAAGACGTTCGATTATATCAACTGAGTTAGATGCACCTTGACTTCATCTTAATGTTAAGACGAATCTATCCACACCTTCCATTATGTTATTTGGATGATGAACGGGCTCCTTGGGAATTTTATGTAAAACTCATGTATTGAGGATGTTTAATCATATATAACATTCCTTGGATTTTATAAGATGTTATTGGTTTGAGTAAAAGTAGACTATCCTGCAATGGCTACACGACTTTTGACAATGATCTCTCTCTCTCACACACACATACACACACACACACACATGATCACTCTACTCTGCTATGACTGTTGCATCTTTGACACACATTGATTGAGTCATTTTTGTACAAATCTTTGTCTAGCTACCTAAAGCCAATTTTTTTTTTAACATTATGTTCTTTTGTGTATATATATTATGTTTTGTGCAGTAACACGTCCTAAACACAAGGTCCTCTCAGGTAATTGGGTGGATTGGGGCATTTGCTTTATATTATTTTTTGTCTTTAGGCTATGATTGACCCATTGTCTATAATTCTTTGCTAGGTTGACAATTGTTACGTGCTCTTTCCTTGTCTATAGAAGGAGTTCTTGCTCACAACTATTGTAGTCTTTGACTTTGTTGGTTTTAGGTTGGAGTTTAATCCAAAGTTACTTATCCATGTGTAAGTAATTAGATTATTTTGATTTTAGAAATATATCACCTTTAAACGGACCATTCTTGTGAAGATTATCCATGATCGTGAGAAATAGGCAAAAATTATAGAAAACTTTCACTAAAAACTACGTACGACATTACACTATTTTCTAGTGGCTAACACAATCTTAAATCTCCTATCGGACTCCAGTCTTTTGTGAAGACATTATTGATGTGGTACATCTCTTATGAGTTTTAAACTTGACTCTCATCAATTTGATGAGGCAATAGGTCCATATTCAATGCTGCCTTAACATTGAGTTTGGTGCCTCGGTAAGTGTGGGAGCGTGCGTGCACACACATGGTCACTATACTCTTCATCCTTGAGACACACACATTATATTGATGCACCTATGTTAAACGAGGATTCACTTGCTCACTTGTTACATGATGAAGTTGATGAGTATTGTTTTGTAGCTTAAGGTTCGTGCCGTTTCCCTTGCTTCTGTTATACTTATTGGAATTGATGATTTTTCACCTGCATATAACTTTGGTTTATTTGCACTTGACATCATCTTCACTTTTACTTCTCGAATAATTCTATCAATGGAATATTTAGTTTTTTTGACCGACTCAGTGTGGCGTAATATAGATCTAGAAGTCTGCTGGCTTTTGTTGAGCATATTGAAGGTTGGAGCTGATGGGAATTAACCCTTGCAGTTCTTACATTTTCCCTTGCAGCTTACCTACCACATTTATTAACCTTATTTTTCCCTTAAAAAAAAAATCATTTTTTGTGCTCTTTCCCTTCATATTTCTTGCTAGGATGTCCTCACTCATTCCCATTCTATCATGCACGATGTTTTCCTGACATAGCTTGTGCGGCGTCTCTCAAGCCTAAGGTAGATATAGGTAGTAGGCCAAGGACAGGGACGCTCATGCGGTTTAGGGGGCTATATTTGACAAGCCAAGAGCCTATATATAGCGTGGTTGGGTGGAGAGTTGCATGCATCAGTTCCCTCTGTCTCATATTACTATCAAAGCGAGGTGGAGCAAGGCAGCCATGGAGGAGGGGAGAAGCGGCGTGGGGGGCGTGGTGCATGGATTCTCTCTCTCTTTCTCTCTCTCTCTCTCTCTCTCGTCCATAGAAGGCTATGGCGTTTTAAAGAGGAAGGAAGCGTGAAGGATTTCTCTTTCTCGATTGGTCTCTCTCTCCCTCTCCATGAAGCATGGCCTCTCTTGGGGATCTATCTATCTCGTTCTCTCTTTATACTCTCGTCTTCGAGCAGCTGTGGTGGGCAAAACGGTAGCGGGAGAGCTCCCTTGAATACACAGAGTTCGCCACAACGAGGCAATTGTGGAAAGAGGAAGCTAGGGGAACCGGCTCTTGAAGGCCGCATGGCGACCTGCATGGAATTCGATGGAACTAGCTCCAAAGAGAAGCGTCCTGCCGAGTGGAGCATTTCTCGATTCTGGAGCAGATCCTAAAACGCGGGCGGCATGGTTCTGTGCGAGGCGCTCTTCTTCGCTCTGCTCGTTGCTGCCGCCATCGCGACACTTTTTTTTAAAGTTCATATTTTTAGAGACACACACAAATCTATGAGGCTTGTTCCACATGACAACTGCCAACCAAGTTGTGGGCGAGGAGTACATGAAGCGTAGTAGTAGTCGATAATGGAAAAGAACGGGGCAAGGTGCCGACAATGGACAGCATGTCGGTTGTGCAATGGCAAAGACCATAATCACTTTCATGTGGCAATTTTGAAAGCAAAACATCTTATGCAACTTTTTACAACAATCCACAATTGCGGATCCATGCAAGGCATGGTGGTGGTCGTAAATAGGGATGGACATGCAAAGGCTGTCAATCTACGGAATTCAATGAAGCACTAGAATCAAACTGATTCCCATTAGACACATTTCCTTTAGAAATCTTTTTTTTTGATGATGTCGAATTTTGCAGATGGTGGCATTGCTTGTTTGCATACGCAAGCCCAGGCTGTTCTGAAACTCTTATGATTTCACAAGATTAGAAGTACAATGCGAAGTAACAGCTTGTCAAGCATAAATTTTTCTCAGTATCGCTCTCAAGGAGGGCAGAGCTCATATATTTGAAGGATGGACGGTAAGTACGTTTAAATTAGAGATTTCATTTTTGCATTTAAAACATTAATGCAAAAATATCCAAAGTGGAAGCATGACAAGGATATGATGATGCAAAGGCAAGGCCTATTGCTAGCCTTCATGGGGGGTGCCAGATGTTTGGCATCGCAGCTCTTTCTGTTCAAGAAGCAGACATATATATTTCTCTACCTCCTCGGAATTTGAGGTTTCACTTTTGCTAGGGCAAGGCTCCCATGCAATTTTTGTTGAGCTCGATTTAGTAAAAATGATTATGGTCATCAGGTATGTTATTTCATTTCTAAGGGTTTCTTACAGGATTCTACGAATGGATTTTAGCAAGTAACTATCTGCTGTCACTGCTAGATCTGTTGCTAGTTTTGGTCATACAAGAAAGAGGAGCAACACTCCATAGATTTAGTTGGCCATAGATTTTGTTGGCTAGTACCCCTTTCATATGCCCTCCTTGTGCTATCAAGCGAAGGAGAAAAGCAAGGCTTCCAGGAGCACGACTCCATATCTATGTATATGCATTTGATGCATAATCTTTCCAAAGCAATTACAACTTGCCAGAGTGCAAGCAAAATAAGTACACGAAGTACATTGAAAGCACAATCATGCCATAGGATGCTCCGACTTCTGATGCTAGGGGTGGTGATTACAAAAAAATAGTAAGTACCTTAAATTTAAGTTTCAATTTTGAACTTATTCCATTTTGCAGGATTTTCTACAATGCCAACTTAACAAGGAAATGTTGCTTCGGTCAAGCAGAGTTTGGTAGTTCGATGAAATTTGATTGCTAAGCTTTATCTTTTAATATTGGTCAATCTCATGATTTTTTTGCTTTGACATTTGTGTGTCAATCAGAGCACCTGTTAGCTAAGAGCAATCACACTCAATTATGTCTCATCTCCTTGATGAACTTATGTGAAGAAAAGCTTCACTTTGAGACATTTTTCCTAGAAACTTTCACAGGTTGGAATATGCTAGTAACATACAAACTTGGGAAAACTTGGCAACATGTCTACGTGTTTTTTATTGGAGGTCAGTATGAACCAAGCCTCAAAGGCATACAAGGTACATCCGATAGCTCTAATTTTCTTAGCATACATGGCTACAAGCCACATTTAAGCGAAGGCAACTGCTCTCAGAGGGGCAACAAGGTTATACAATTTCAAGTTCTACTTGTATTTTTGTCTTTAACATTTCATTTGAAAAAAGATTCTCTGTTGTGCAAAGAAAAGTGCTTTGACAGACTTACAATGAAGGAAGGATTATATTCCATGCCACAATACTATTCCTTGACTTAGGATCAAAGATAATGGCACATATGCTTGGCAGTAAAAGAGGATATAAGCTCACATTTATGGCACCACCCAATTGTGCTATACATAGACCCTTGGCCTGTAAAATATAGCCCCGTGAACCTGTATGAACGTCTCGACCCTTGGCCTACTATCCAGACCTACCTTAGGTCTGACATTACTCCCCCCTTGGAGAATCATTTTTGTCCTCCAAAAATAAAAGTGGTGATATCTTTGTAAGAACACTAATGTTTTCCACAGTGGAATCCTCCATGGATTCAGCTGTCCATTTGACCAAAACACGATTCAGTAGGAGGTTCAATGAAATAAAGAAGAACATCTTGATTTTTCATATTGTTGTCCCTTTGCAACCATCTTGTGTAACCGGTCCATATACAACATAGCATATAGACTCCATTTTGAGCTCATTTGAGTATTCTAAACGAGTTGTCACAACTAAGAGGTTTCCAAAAGAATACCTCTTCTCACTTTCCATGAAAGCAACTGGTTGACATAACTCATCAGCAAAGGATAAGTCCCTGAATTGTCATCATTCTTCATCTGTAGGCAGCCCCAACATAATTTGTGTTCAAGGTTGAGAACCTGATTTAAACATAAAGAGACTAAGCTTAGTCGCAAATATGCTTTGCCTTATGGTAAGAAACTCCCAACTAGAGAGATATTCATTCCAATTGGATTTTTTAGAGCTAACATATTTGCTTAGCATATCCTTTAACACAGTTTTAACACTCAATGTAATCTGGCTATCCTCTCTAGATAACCAACAGTACTAAATACTTTCCCCTGCAATGATGTGAAAGTTGTGCTAACTTACGTGGACCATAATAGAATGTGAAAATTAATCACATCTAGGTGCCAACAATATAATATATTCACTCATGAACAAAGCATAACTTTGCTGCATGTGTGAGCAACCATCCGTTAAAGTTGTTTAACAATATTTGTAACCTTAACAAGTCTTCCTAGGTATCGTGAAATTGCCACTGAAATTATTCATGATACAATGTGCTTAGATTGGTCCAACAAACGGATCCAACCAGCAGCTAGGGACTTGGTCGTGACAGATAATTGAAGTAATGGGCACCAGTGGTAGTCCCAGAGACTCATATTCTCCACATGTGGAATATGTCTCATAGAAAGATGTCCCAAAAAATTATATTCATGAAGTACGAGAAGTACTGATGTATGGAGGTAATTGTAAACACTTAGTGACATAAGTGAGAGGGACCCTCATAAACTTTGCTCCACACTGGCTAAACCAAACTCCATAAGCTTATAGACCATGTTGCACCCCTTGTGACAACATGTGCCAAACAAATCCTACCATGTAGGTCTATAACTACAGGATGCAAAAATGTATTGAGTACACTATTATCCCAAAATTATTTCTCCTACATGACGTCATGTGTCTTAAGAAAAAAGTGGATGAAAGCATTCTAGCATATTCATCCCACTTGAAAAACTTAATCAAATCATATGCAAGAATGAAATGAAATCAAAATATAGGCTTTCCTAGAGAATAAAGATAGTATCCACTTACCCGAAGTTCAGTGCGCTAGCCAAACCTCAAAGGTATAATCTGAAAAGTACAACATGTAATTGGTAACCCTGGGTGTTTCCTTGAAAATATAAACCCCTTGATTAGATTCTGCATGTAAACTGCTCAAACTAGTAGCCAATGGTGACCAACACAATCTACTGTGTCTAATAGTGATTGGAATCAATTAGGGAAGTTGAACTTGTCCACTACCCCTTGGTAGATTGCAGATTTCTTTCCTTGAAAGTACAACTATGATGAGATGAAACTGTGATCATCAACACCTAAGGAGTGATTGTATATTAGTTGAGTCATACCCCTGAAAATACCACTCCTAGTAGAGACATAATCACTGTTGCAACTACGCAACATATCTTATCAATTGGAATCTTATTGGCAACTAGATCGTGAAATAATCTTAACTCTCCATCAATAGAAGAGAAAGATGTCTAACACAACAAAGAAGTTTCTCATACTAAACTTTCTTGGGTTTTCAAACAAGAGATCCTCTGATTTGAGGCTCTCTTAGTCCATTCATGTCATCCATGAATTATTTTCTTGATAGCGAGGCCATGCCTACTTGCTATCTACAGAAAGCATCATATGTATTGCCAAAACCTTGTGCATAGAAATTGTCCACCACTTTAGCCATACATAACAATCACAAGCAAATATACCAGCATCAACTCGTTTTGAACAGAGTAGTTAATGTTATAGTGGAAGCATAAACCATGCTTTCATGGAATGAGTCCACAATACTGGCTTTGCCTTGCATGCATATCAAAAAAATAGTGTGATAAGTCCTTGGCTTCAATGACAGTCTCCTTAATGTGAGCAGATGCCATACGTGTCTTGCACGATGTGTACTGACATGGATGGTAAGCAAAGAAATTATGTGGCTTCACAGATTCTTGGAGGAGCTTGGAAGCAAGACAATTTTGTCTTGTACAGTGACAGTCAAAGCGCCATTCATCTTGTGAAGAATTTATCATTTCACTCAAGGACAAAGCACATTGAGGTGCAATATCACTTCATACGTACTCTTTTGGAAGAGGGACTTCTAAAGCTAGGAAAGGTGCGCACAAGTGAGAATCCTGCAGACATGTTTACAAAGGTGGTAAACAGGGAGAAGTTGAGCTTTTGCTCATCTGCAATTGAAATTCAAGGATAAGAAGCCAAGATGGTAAGCAGTCACACGTTTGGTGTAGAGATCAGTCTCCAAGTGGGAGATTGTTAAGTATGGAGTCTGATTTACCTCTTATAACTTTTAGTCTAAAAAAAACACATTTGTAAGGCTCCCATTATGAGGAGAAGCCATCGTGAGTAATAAAAATTACTCGTCAAAAAACAAAAAATTCACGTCCTAACCGAAATATTCCCTTTTCACCGGAATATTATGGCCAGACAACGATCGAAAAGTGATCGAAAAATCGTCCATCGGTTGGCTAGTGCCCGATAGTCAATGACCGATGGTGGCCAATTTCTAGGTGGACTTGTCTTCTCAAGGGCAACCACACATGGGCGCATGGGAGAATTCAATTCAAACTTGTCTACACAAGGGCGGCTACACGTGGCCTCTCATGAGAGAGGAAAGCCCTTTTGGCCTATAAAAGGAGGCCTCTTCTACACAAAAAATGCATTGTGAAGTTGATGAAACAAGGTGTATGTGAGGTGGTGAGAGTGAAGCAAGGCGGGAGCTCCATTAAGGGTATATTCCCTATGTAACCTACTTCTAGTTTGAAAAACTAAAGCCATTGAGTGGCTGCTTTATGGACGTAGCCCACATTGGGCGAACCACATATTTCATGTGCTCTCTCTCTCTCTCTCTCTCTCTCTCTCTCTCTCTCTCTCTCTCCTCTACTCTATAATCTCTTGTGTGCGAAAATTATCTCTCTCCATCAAATAAACTACTCCAAAATCTACTTAGTTATGTCCTATTTCCTAACAAAATTGGTAGCCTGCCATGCTTGTGTCAAATCATCAGTACTTTTGACAACCTTTAAAATTTAATCCTAATATCCTCTCTCCCTTCAAAGAGATTTCTGTCCTCAATGATGAAAAGAGGGAAATGTTTACGGAAAAAATATTATGGTTCTCATGTAGCCTTTGTGAGAGGAAGATCTTTCAAGTAATTAGAAATTGTTGGATAACATGGCTTCTTGTTGGGAGGCTTTGTAGCAACGACCTAATCACAACCCACACAAAATCATCAAATCGGTGGATTGGCAACCCAGCTAGGGCATGGAAGCATGAGCATCAGATGAATGGAATAAGAGGATTCATGAGTATGCTCATCCAATGTAAGTAGAGATTAGCTATGGCAAGACTAACTCTAATCATACTCTAATCACTAATCAATCAAATCCTACACACATCAAGCCCATCAAAGTCCGACTTACCATAGACTAGAAACCCAAAAGCACAATAATGATAAGTTGCATTGGTATTGGCCTCTCTAATCACCACATGCCAAATGAAGGCACTTCATCAATATCTACACACGAGGTGAATGGTGCTAGAGTTTCATAAAACGTATCTACACACAAGCAAACAATAGGGCACACACACTAATTACAAGATTAAGACCCAACTTAATCAACTTAACTAGTGATGCTATATATCACAAATTGAATACTTATAGAAGAATAGGAGTGGTTCATAGCAAGAAGTACATACCTCTCTCAAATCTAGAATAATGAGAGTGTAATACTACTTCATGACATAATGAAATGTAGAGAAGAAGTAGACTAATGAGAAAATATGAACTAAATTAATCAAGCTTCTCTAATTACAATGGATTGGTCCTAGCCTCTTAAGCATGGGCATTAAGCTCAAGGCTAGGCCATCCATAGAATAACACTCAAGAGAGAGGGAGCTCTCAAAAGTGGATACTTAATAATGAAGCCTCTCTTGCATAAAGGCTTCCTTTTAAAGACTTTCACCACAATCCCTTCTACTATGGGTTTAAGTTTGAGCCCTCTAGCTAGCATATACAACTTTGGAACTCTCAATGAGACCAAGACTTATACAAAGTGAGTTGGAAATATTATGCACATCCATACCATATCTCCCGCTTGATGTATATTTGGTGTAGCCCGTGTTAGCCGCTGCTCATATTTCCCCTTCTTAATTTGGCGCACATCCTCGTGTGCCGGTGAAGCAAAACACGATAACATGGTAGAAAGCAAGTCCATGGAAAAAATGTTGAGCTGCAAAACATAAGAACAAGTAATGAGCATCAAAGGCCAACAAGGATAAAAGCATGAAGCACAATGAACAATCATGTGCAAAGTGAATTTTTTGCTTCTAAAAGATGGGTGAATCATAGTCAAAAACTAGACAACACAAAGCAAAAAAACACTCAAACTATCATGAAGATTAAACCACTTGAAATTTCAGTTTTATGCATGAAACACAAGCAATCAATTATGACCCTAGGCTAATGCAAGTTCATAAACATACTAGCCTAAAAACTATGTGAACAATCTTAATAAATCATTCAAGTCTATCGTGTCTACGGGCTATAAAAAAGCTCCTAATCTATTAGTACATTGTGATAGCTTTTTGAAGCTCATGGAAGTTTGTTTTTGTTATTCATTGAAAAAAGTAAACCACAACACAAGGCTACCACCCCAAGGCAAGTTTAGGTGCGACTCTCGGCTCCTTGAACCCTCAAGAAGGTGTTCCAAAAGCCTACTAGCCTACCAAGGCGATGGCTAACCCCTATCAGCCCAGGGCATTGGTTTAGGGCCTTGACCAACCGAGCGGAGGTGATTGCCCTTGTCTGCTAAGTTCCAGTAAGGCGCTATGCCTCACAAGACACAACATAACATAGAAATTTTCTTTTCATGTGTCTAGTAGCATTTTTGCTACTTTTTTTTTGACACTTTTTTGCTTCATTGTTTCATTTGTTAGCACTTTTTTATTGCTTCCATTATGAGATGCTAATGGAAATTGGATTAAAGGAGTAAAGCCTAATCATAGCCCTATGTCATGTTAAAAATGAATGGAGTATTAAGACTATCACTAAGAGTCTATGACTAATGAGAAATGAACCTACATTAACCTAAGGAGTCAAGGCCAGTTACCTATGATTAACATACATAAAACCTAAATTTTTGATGAGTTAATTTTCACAAAGAAAAGTGTTGAAACGTTAGGATTCCTAGCTTTTGAACATGAAAGAACCATAGCTTAGAAGCAAGATTTCACTTAAGCCAAGCAAGAGAATGAAGAGATAAACAAAAGAGAAAAATCATGGAAGGATTACACCTATTCATGCTTTTTGTGCATCCTTGAGAAAGCATCCTTTGTGTAGAGAAGTCTCTTGATCTATTTATTACAATCCAAGCTGATTGAAGCTAAGTGTAAACACCAGCTCTAAAGGCCATTTATTGAAAGCCACACAAAAAACACACACAAGAAAAACATTAATGAAAACCTAAAATTAGGGTCTTGCATACCCGAATTTTCCAAAGGGAAAAAACCTGAAGGAAAAAAGTGCCTTTGGTTATGCACATGATGCTCTAAAGTAGCAAATTTATGCATACATAACAACAATGAGAGATAAAATGCTTCTACATAAGCAAATTTACTTGTAAAACCCTCTCATGTATGATTCAAAAAGTTGATTAGTGTTAGCTCACTTGAAATATGGAATTTAAAACAAGCCAAGAACATAAAAATAATACAACTTTGATGAAATGAAGCGGCTCTTGAAAGCCAAATTTTCCAATTTAAAGCTTTCCAAAAAGTTGGCTAACAACTAGCTCACATAAAGTTTTCAATTTAAGAGCAAGCTATGAGCTAGAGATGACTTCAACTTTTAATGGAATGAAAGTAAACGGCTCTCAATAGCCAAAATTTGTACTTGAAATCTCTCAAAAAAGTTGGCTAAACACTAGCTCAAAAAACATTTTCACTTTTAGACCAAGCTATGAGCTAGCATGTATACAACTTTTAATCCAAATAATTGGAATGGCTCTAACTAGCCAATATTGCAATGATGACCCCTTCTTGGATCAATGAAAGTACACTTTTGCCCACAACCCTTCAAAACAACTCAAATCATCAGTGCTCTTAAGCCTCTGAAAATTCAACATAAGCGCTCAAGGAATTAGCAGTCAATCACAAGCTCGAAATTTTACTGCTCTCCCATGATCATTCAGAGAATCTCAACTTTAGTGATATGCAAGGATTTTTTATTTAGAACAAGCACTAAAATGTACAATCAATGTCAAGCCCAAATTTTAGTACATAGAATGTCTCGATTAAGCATTATTGCATGTGCAATATAACTCTCAAAAGATGCCCAAACATATCACCAAGAGTTTTCCAGGCAGCAGGGTCAAGACCAGGCGAATAGGGAGTTTAGTGGCTGCCCAAGGTCTCGCATCGCTTGGCTCCGGCCTTTTTTTATGAACACCAGTTTTGCAGCGGGGTCAAGACCAGGCGAATAGGGGGTTTAGTGGCTGCCCAAGGTCTCTCATCGCTTGGTTCTGACCTTCTTTGATATGCCTTTGGTGAATGCCATTTGCAGCGGGGTCAAGACTAAGAGAATAGGGGTTTAGAGTCTGCCCAACGTCTCCCTTCGCTTGGTTTTGACCTTTTTTATGCCAGTTTTGCAGCGGGGTCAAGATTAGGCGAATAGGGGTTTTAGAGGCTACCCAATGTCTCTCTTTGCTTGGTTTTGACCTTATTTTAATGAATGCGAGTTTTGTAGCGGGGTCAAGACTAGGCGAATAGGGGGTTTAGAGGCTGCCCAATGTCTCCCTTCACTTGGTTTTTACCTTCTTTGATGAATGCCAGTTTTGCAGCGGGGTCAAGACCAGGCGAATAGGGGTTTTAGAGACTGGCTAATGTATCCCTTCGCTTGGTTCTGACCTTCTTTGATGAATGCCAGTTTTGTAGTTGGGTCAAGACTAGGCAAATAGGGGTTTTAGAGGTTGCCCAATGTCTCTCTTTGCTTGGTCCTGACCTTTTTTTAATGGATGCCAGTTTTGCAGCAGGGTCAAGACTAGGCGAATAGGGGGTTTAGAGGCTACCCAATGTCTCCCTTCGCTTGGTTTTGACCTTCTTTGATACTGGTATTGGTACTGGTAGTGGTATTGGTATTGGTACTGGCACTGGCTACTGGGGTCACAACAATTTGGCATGTCTGTTTGATGGTGGGTCTACTAAAATCTATAACAGAGAGGCTAAGCCACCGTTCACTTCTAAGAATACTGATTTTGTGGGCCAAACTCCATGTGATAGGAGTATATGAGCTTTGTTTGCAAGCTAAAGACAGGGGCAAAAGCAAACAAAACTGTAGCAAAAAGTAAAACCTGCCAAAAGTGGGTGTGGACTTGCATTAATGAGTGCATAAAAATCGGGCGTTTGAGGCAAATGGTGGATTTGGTGAGTGGGGGGGATCCTATGATCAACACCGAGTCAAGCTGACAAGCATCAAACGTGACAAAGCAGAGAGAGAGAGTGTGTGTGTGTGTGTGTGTGTGTATCTTTTTGTGGGGTTTGCACACAGTGGCTAATGAATGCAACAACGGCGGGGTGGGACCAGTAATCACGAGCGTGCGCATGCGCGTGTGTGTGAATGAGCTCGCGCGGTGAGCCAAGCAATAAGGGCCACTGATAACGGGTACAATGTCTGCAAGTGGGTATGCCATCATCAAAGGATTGTGTGCACGCTTTTATAGGTGTATTTTTAGGTGTGTGCTTTAAGATGATAGTTTTTTCCTTCTTTGGTGCATTATACACACAATGATTTTTATCCACACACATGAATTCTTGATGAAAATTAAGCATTATTTTGATACACACAAGGTTCAGTAGTCAAAGTTTGACCATCAATTTCATTCCAAGTGAATCAAATTAGGTGCAAAGTGTAGGTCAATTGACTTACACACCTAATTTTAGCAAATAATTAGCAACATTGAACCACATTAATCAATCAAGATTTCACATGAGCAAGTGAGTGCACTTACATCGTAATCACATTCCAAGCTATTCCTTTGCTCCACGCGAAGATGCATCAGTGCACACACAAGTGTGCTCACCATCAAATCGGCTCCAAAATTGACCATTGTAGGCAAAAAATCAAAGGCTCAAATAATCAAATTAGGCATAAATTAGTACAATTAACTTGATTAGAGTGATGATCCCACCTCTTAAAAGGAGATTTAACATACATTACACTTCAATGTTAGCGGTTAGATTAGCAAATTAATAAAAAATTAGTAAAAATTAGCATGGAATTAGTACAATTAGCATGGAAATGAAGCAAAATTAGCAAGGGTTAGTATGAAATTAGTGAAATTAGGGGTTTGAGGTATTCATAACTCAACATTAGCATCAAATACTTGCACAACATCATCAAATCAAACCAAAATTGAGTTACACACACTAAAAAACTGAGAATTTTGTGTGTTTGTAAGTGTGCGAGTGTGTATGTGCTATGGGGTTGTGTGTGTGTAAGTGTGTGTGTGTGTGTGTGTGGGCAAGAGTAGGTAGTGTGTGAGAGTGTTTGTGTGTAAGTAACGAGTGTGTGTGTGGGTAAGAGAGAGAGAGAGAGAGAGAGAGAGAGAGAGAGAGAGAGAGAGTGAGTGAGAGTGAGAGATGGGAAGAGAGAGAGGGGCCGAGGGGAATGGGATGGGGTATGTGTGTAGGGGTGTGTGTTAGCAATGAGCGAGAGAGAAGGTTTCTGTGCATGGTGGCTTACATAGGAAGGGAGGAGAGAGAGAGAGAGCGTGAGTGAAAGTGATAGGGGAATAGAGGGAGGGAGAGGGTGTGTGTGTGGTGGGTGCTTAGAGAGAGAGAGAGAGAGAGAGAGAGAGAGAGAGAGAGACAGAGAGAGAGAGAGATTTTATTGCTGGCCCACAGCTATTGAGGCTAGAGAAGGAGAGAGAGTTAGAGAGAGGGTCAACGAGGGAGCGAAAGAGGGAGGGAGGGGTTTTTTTATTCTGAGAACGAGAGAGGGAGAAAGGGTTGGGGGGGCTGAACGAGGGAGAGAGAGAGGGAAGGGGAGTGTGTGTGGGAGAGGGTGAGGGATGGGAGAAAGAGAGAGAGAGCTATTTCAGCTTATGCATGGCGGGCCGAGGGAGAGAGAGCGAGAGATAGTTTATGCTGACGACGAGAGAGTATGGACGAGAGGGGAGAGATGAGGGAGGAAGGTGTGAGAGTGTGTGAATAATGAGAGAGAGAGAGAGAGAGAGAGAGAGAGAGAGAGAGAGAGAGAGAGACTCTTTTCCCATGCATGGAGGCTCGCCTTGTGGGTTGACGATTGAGAGGGAGGCAACTTGTTTTATGTGCCCTATGGGCTTGGTGACACAGGAACAAGGGGGGGGGGGGGGGGGGGGGGAGAGAGAGAGAGAGAGAGAGAGAGAGAGAGAGAGAGCTTGTCCTTTTCGTGATAATGGAGGAGAGATGGAGAGAGTGTGGCCAAAGCTGAGAGGTGGCCCAATGTGGGTGCATACATGGGAGGGAAGAGGGTGGCGGGGTGGCATGTAAAAAATGATTTTTTTCTTTCGTTTATTATTATTAGGCTCCCCCCCGAGTGGGGTTGGTTCTCGTGGGCGCGGTTTCAAAAACTGGCCGTCATTAGCCCTCCTTTCTGGCTAGAGGCATTCATGGTTCTAGCTCTGCTTCTGATTCCCTAACAGCGGAGTTGGAGGGTTCTCCCTCCTCTGGAATATCTAGCATGAACTCTGGATTAAATATTATGAAGTACCTTTTGAGCCTCCATCCATTGACTTTGGTCTTGTGAATTTGACCATGACCATCCGCTTCCATCAATTTGTAGCTGCCATTGGCATATCACTTTTTGATAATAAATGGTCCTTCCCATCTGGGTTGAAACTTCTTATCTTTCCTAGTGTCAAATCTGTTGTCATATCTCAACACTAACATGCCTTTCTTCAGACCCTTTTCTTGAAGCCCTTGATTGAATGATAATTGGCGTCACTCTGCTTGCGCTACATAGTGATTGATCACATCTTTCCTATCTAGCTGAAGCCTTTCTAGATTCAAGGTGTGGTTGCAGAGATGGGCAATTGGGCACTGTAACTGACTAGCCATAACTCGCAAGCTGGCTATCTGTACCTCAATGGTTAGAATGACATCTTTCCCATATACCAAATGAAAAGGGGCGAAACCTAGTGATGTTTTGGAATGTCGTTCGGTAGGCCCAAAGAGTGTCCATGAGATGCTTATCCCAATCACTTGTGTGGTTATTCACCTGCTTTGTGATGATCTTACAGATCATGTCGTTTACCTTTTCCACTAGACCATTGCACTGTGGATAGTATGGGGTGGAGTGTCGGCGTGTTATGACTAAATTTTCATCAGTTCTCCCACCAAATCGCCTCTAAAACCTGGCCCTCTATTAGATATTATCTCCAGAGGTGTGCCAAAGCGGCAAAAAATGTGCTCAAATATGAACTTCGTACTTCTTGGGATGTAATCCGTGTGGTGGCTACTGCTTCCGCCCATCGGGTCATGTAGTCTACACCAACTAGAATGTATAGTTTACCTGATTGGACCCTTGGTAAAGGACCAATTGCATCTATTCCCCACTTCTCAAACGGGCCATATGAGATGATAAGAGTCTGTGGCTCATAGGTTAATGTATGATCACTGGACACTTGACAAGATTTGCATGTTTTACACCAATGATGAACATCCCTGTTCAAACAAGAATCCTGCCTGTAGAATCTTCCTATTGGTAATATCTAGAGCAAAATGGCCACCGCAAACACCATGATGGAAACTTGAGATTACCTCCGTGATCTCACTGGAGATTGGCACTCGCCTGAGAATCTAGTCTTTGCCCTTGCAATATAAGTTGCTGTTTACAAGGTGGTATCTTGTTGCCTTTCGGACAAGCCATTGTTTCTGGCCCTTGGTATACCCTTCAAGACATTCTCTTGTATCTAAGAAGATGATGATTTTAGGCATAGCATCGCTACCCTGAAAGAGGGGCAACTTCAGTTTGATTGCTCCTATGGGAACATCTTGTGTTCTTTCCTTGGCTACAACAACTGCCTCTTGATTTTCTACCCTAGGGACATGAAATAACTGCACTACTTTAAACTTTCTCAAAAGATCCTTAACTTGGCGTAATTGGCCAAGCAAAAATTGAATTTTACAAATCCAAGTTCCATTTATTTGCTTTATCAAAAGCATGGCATCGCCAAACACATTTAGGCATTGAACCCCTTGCAAAACACATTGTTCTAATCCAAGAATTAAAGCCGCGTACTCTGCTTCATTGTAGGAGTGGGAGTGTAACAGCTGCTTAATAGAGAATACCTTTTCCTTTTGCTCATTGAAAATGATGATGCCAGCTGCAGCCTGCTCGCCCACTGTTCTTTTGTATGCTCCATCAAAGAAAAGAGAATGAGCTCTTTCTAGCTTAGGAATTTCTACCATTGGTGTCACTTCTTTACCTTCTGTGTTGACCTTTAGCTTCTTCGCATAGTGACAATGAGTAAGAATACCTGCTAGACTAGCCCTAGTGGAGTTTTCTACCTGCATGGTGTAATCAAACTCTTGTAATCTAACAAAGCGACTTAGAGATTCTAAATGAGACATCCATGTGTTGCATCACATACGAAAAGACCTCTTCCATTGTTAGAATTACAAAGGGTCTAGGAAATAGATAAGACCGGAACTTTGTAGTGGCAAACATCAACGCAAGCACCATGTGTTCTACTACGGTGAATCCTTTTTTTGATGGGGTCATGACGCGACTAGAGAAGTAGATAGGATGCATGAAAGAGGTTTAGGGGTCCTTTTGCATTAGTACGGCTCCAAGTGTATCACTTCCTACACTGGGGTTAACATAAAATGGCTTCTCTTATCTAGGGGGTGCAATGGTGGGAAGTGTAGCCAAGATCTGTTTCACTTCGCTAAACTATTGCTCATTTTCTTCACTCCATAGGAAGACATCTTTATGGGTGACTTGTTGTAGAGGGAGAACCACCTGAGAACCTGCTCAAATACCTTACCTTCTAAAGAAAACAGACCAATTGCTTAGCTGTGGTGGGTGATGACAAAGATACCAAAGCTTGAATCTTGCTAGGGTCAGCCTCAATTCCTTTTGCTGAAATTACATGGCCAAGAAGAGTGACCTTGCTTTCACCAATGTGACACTTATCTATGTTAATCTGGCCACCCAAGGTTTGTAGCATAGCCTAGACATCATAGACCTTGCTCAAATGGAGGGAGTGAGAATTGTAGATGCAAAAATCATCTACGAAAACTCGTATTGACTTACCAAAGTATGGCTGGAAGGCAAAAGTTACATAGCGTTGGAATGTGGCCGGAGGGTTGGTGAGGCTAAAAGGCATCACCCTGTAAGCAAAACATCCTCATGGTGTTATGAAAGTTTTCCTTTTTTGGTCTTCTTCTGCAATGCTAATCTAAAAGTAGCATGAGTAGCCATCACATACTGTGTAGCTCTCATGACCTGCTACCTCATTGAGAATTTCATCTTGGAATGGGAGGGAAAAATGATCCCTCTTTGTTGCTGCAGTGAGAGGTTTGTAGTCTACACAAACCATCCACTTATCGTTCTTATTTGGTGTGACTACCACTAGAGAGACCCACTCTGAGTCCTCGACGAGGTAAATGAAACCTGCCTGTAGCAAATTCCTTACCTCTTTGAGCAATGCCTCTTGTTGAATTACCCCAAGTATTCTAAGCTTTTGCACTACAGGCTTACTTCCTTCCTTGAGTCTTATGTGGTGTTGTACCACTGTGATGCCTGTGGTCTTGTCATAACCATCAATGAAAAATGTGGTGAAGTTACCTAGCATAGAGATATATTCTTCTCTCTCTTCACTAGTTAACTCATTGGAGAGCATCCGATGTAACTTACTTGTATCCACCAAGGGTTGCGTACCTGATGGTCCCTCTTGGTTCTCCGGTGGTGTTTTAGATTGTGTCAATATTTTTGGGTCTTTGAGGATGACTCCCATCACTTTGATGCTACTGTCACTCTCTTCAGTTGTTGTCATCTCTTCTCCAAAGGTGGTCAAAGAGTCACTGGTGAACTCATCTTTCAATGCCTCCAAGATCATGCTGTGTTGCTTCCCAGTCCTCATGTTGTAGAAAATGGACTTCCCTTTAGCATCCTTCATTTGGACGGTACTCCAGTCTTGCTTAGCCTCCATAGCCATGAGCCATGGTCTTCCAAGAACGATAGGGTAGCCCTCTCCTTTGTGTGGCATGACAACAATGTCTACCTCCACTTTTGTGTTGAATGCCTTCACTTTGACTGCATTCACAATGCCTACGCACTTCACTCTGACGTTATTTGCCATTTTAGCTCAGTAGGGTGTCGGACTACTTACCTCTAGGCCTACATGGTGCATCATTTTCTAATCCATGATGCATATCTATGCGCCACCATCTATGTAGACATTTGAGATATGTTTCCCCTTGATGTGGGAATCCATGATCGGTAGGATTTTGTCAAGATTCCTCCCAAAGATAGCCCTAGCTATCCTTGGTCTTGATTTTATTGTACTTACCATATTCGTACATTGTCTCCTCATACTTGGTGCAAGATGGAGTAATTGGGGCCAGGTTATCTTCGGACCCTGCATCAATACATCCTGAACTAGGTCATATGGTTTAGCATACTCACCCGGTGAAAAATCCACAATGTCGATCTTCCACCAAGGCTTAGATGCATGCTTGCTAGAATCACCTTTTCCTTTTATCGTCTCCTCCCTTGGAGAGGCTTCTTCATGCCTGGCACACTTCACTCCCATGGCATCCACTTCTTCTACTTTTCATTTTCCTTTGTTATTATCTCTCACCGGCTCTTCTACCTTTGCCTTCCCTTTAGCTTCCAATCTAATGACACTCACTGCTTGGTTTTCAACAAGTGGTGGAGGTAGCAGTGGAATGAGAGGTTGTGGTGGTGGTGGTGGTTGTACAGGTGGTCGAAGGATTTGGACCGGTGGAATTGGCCCTGGTTTCCTGGGTGGTGGTGGTCTTGCCCTTGGTGGAGAGATTTGATTCTGTCTTCCTCCTCTATTGAAGTTCTGCCTTCTTGGATGTGGGCAGTAATACATACCATGGCTGTCCTCCCCACAATTGTAGCAGTGGTATTCTTGGTTTTTCCTTTGTTGTCCTCTCCCTTGCTCTGGATTTCTGATAGGTGCATGTCCTTGCTGCACCAGATGCACGGATAGATTTTAAGCTGAATAGTGATGCGACTCAACATGTCTTGCTGCTCTTCTAATGCCTCTCGTGGTTGGGTTCTCTGAGCTGCTATTGTAGTCACTGGGGTTAGTCGGACCGAGCTCGATTCCTTTGACTTCATCTGACTCGTTGACTCTTGCTTGCATGTGCAGCTTCTCGTCTTTAAGGCAGGCTACTTCCACTGCCAACTCATACGTTGCAGGGAATCGCTCCTTCACCTTCTCTTTAAGCGACGACCACATGCCAGCAATGAAATGGTCCTTCATCAAGAAATTAGGTTCTCCTTCACCTTCCTCCAGGGAGGCAACCCATCGCTCTCACAAATCCACAAACTTGGATTCATAAGTGGCATACTCTAGCAAACCTCCCTGCTTTAACTCTGTTAGCAGCTGCCATAACTTTTTTGAGGTTGTGCCTCCACCAAACCTCTTCACAAAGGTAGCACATAGTACGTCCCATGCATTCTTGGTAGCTTGGGGCAAAGCATTGTACCAAGACTTAGCCTCTACTTTCATTAGTAAAGGATAGCTTGGGGCAATTGTACCAAGACTTGGCCTCTACTTTCATCAGTAAAGGAAAGATTCATAGCCATGAGGCATTGTCATCCTTGTTAGAAACCACACAAGCGATGTTAAAGTCCTCCAGAAAATCTGTGGTGATATCTTCTCCCTTTTTTCCACTGAATGTGGGAAAAGAGACACTTGCCATGGTGGTAAATCAATGAGAAAATAAAATATAAAAAAATAAAAATAAAAAAATATATGTATGTGTGTGTGTGTGTGTGTGTGTGTGTATGTCACAGATGACTCATCGACTTATAGCAGATTTCTTAGAGGGTTGGGTGGATAGATTTAAAACAGGATAAAAATGGAAACATTGAAAGAGTGGTGGTAATCCAACCTTCCACCGCTTCGCCTCGGATGACCTTCTTTTTGGCAAACTAGGCACGATTCTGCTTCCCAAACTTGAAGTAGTCATGTGGTCAGGTGTTTCTTCCTTTGGGGTCATGTGATTTAGGAATGGCCTAGTCCTTCCTTCCCTTTGGCACGAGCAACCCCTTTTGGCCACTTAGGAGAAGAGGCTATACCTTTGTTTGTAGATTCCTTGGGGAAGAGAGGCCTCACCAACCTTTTTCCTTCCTTGATATGGATGACCTCTTTGCAGTGGATGTCAATGTAGAGAATTTTCGCTTGTTCTTTACCTCCATTGATGGCACTCATTGAAAGAGTACGATGAGCAACGACAATGAGAGCAGCCTGCAGCCCCCCCTCGGGTGGCTCTTGATTTGTGGTTACAGCGAGAGATGCGAGACGGAGAATTTACCTCTTGGATGTTTACGACAGTGTATTCTGGCAACATCACTTCGATGAAGGCGGTCAGTGCTTCTTCAATCTTCTCCTCCTTCGTTCTCCAATTGGAGAATTCTTGCAGCCATTCGTCCATGATTGATGATGCGCATCGTTTCAATCTTGTAAATTGAAGGTTTTCAAGAATCCCTCCTTAGTGGGGGCACCAAATGACAAGTGCAAAGCACAAAACGGACCCCAACGGCGTGTGCGCCAGGACCATGCATGTCAAGCTCATCACGGGAAATGAAAAGGGGACACCACCTAGCTTTGAGCGACTAGGACGACGCGGACAACGTTAATTTAAAATAGCACAAATACTGCACACACACACACACACAAACACACACACACACACACACACACACACACACACACACACACACACACACACAGATGTGATGAAAACCCCTCAAGATGTGAGGGAAACTTGATTCAAAGTGATATTTATAGAAACCTTAGCTACGACAAGATGGCGACTGTGGTGATAGATAGAGATAGTGAGAGATAGAGAGCTTATAGTGCCTTCTCTAGAGGAAATTCCATATACCCGGAGGTTCTACTCTTGTGTGTGGCGACCCTTGGAGTCAGGGTGTGTGCACAACTTCCTTCTCATAGTGCTAAATTCCCAAGCCCCAGTGCTCAAGTGCCACCCCCTGATAGTGACCTCTCAGTGCCCTTTTATAGGTGCATGTTGCATTAGTTTAGAATAATCTGATTAGGTTAGGGCCCTAATCAAGAGAGACAAAGCAAGGAGTTGGGTCCCAGATGGTTGACCCTTGCTTTGTCTTAGGAGAAATTTTAAAATGATATCTCCTAGGTGGGCCTTTGTGACCATCACCTAGAGAGAGGTGATAATATACAATTGGGTTTTTATACAAGATTTTGGCTTGAAACCGGGAAAATAGATAACCCTACGGATATTTACTATGGAGATGTGTCGTGGACAAGATGCAGGTGAATTGTGAGCTTTGATGTGCGTCGGTGTAGCGCGTTCGCCAGTTTCGGGGCGGCATGCCTTCGGCATCACTTCTTGATTTGGCATTGCCTTCTCGTGCTTTTGGTGTTTCTTTTTCGTCGATGTCGATTTCTAATGGTATTTTCTTTCTACTTCTTGTGCGTGCGTATGGTGTGCATGTGTTTATTTGAATGTGTGCATGCGTGTATGTGTGCATGCTTGTAAGTGCGTATGTTACTGTTTGTGTGTGCTTGTAAGTGTGCGAGTGTGTATGTGCTATGGGGTTGTGTGTGTGTGTGTGTGTGTGTGTGTGTGTGTGTGTGTGTGTGTGTGTGTGTGTGGGCAAGAGTAGGTAGTGTGTGAGAGTGTTTGTGTGTAACGAGTGTGTGTGTGTGTGGGAACGAGAGAGATATATATATTTATTATGTATATATATATATATATATTTATTTATTTATTTATAATAAATTTTTTACGTGCAAGCCACAAAGAATGAGGGGAGAAGAGGGCGTGAGTGAGGAGAACGAGAGGTTGAGGGATGAGAGGGGCTGGGGTGAGTGTGTGGGTGTGTATGGGTGTGTATGGGTGCATCTTTGTGTGTGTAGGTATGTGTATAGAGAGAGATAATGAGAGGCTTCTCTGGCTGTAGCTTCGGGCTGAACGAGGGGGAGGAGAGAGAGAGGGCGGGAGTGAGAGATGGGAAGAGAGCGAGGGGCTAAGGGGGTGAGGGGAATGGGATGGGGTATGTGTGTAGGTGTGTGTGTTAGAAACGAGCAAGAGAGAAGGTTTTTGCGCATGGCGGCTTACACATGAAGGGGGAAAAGAGAGAGAGAGAGAGAGAGAGAGAGAGAGAGAGAGAGAGAGAGAGAGAGAGAGAGAGAGAGAGAGAGAGAGAGAGAGAGAGAGAGAGAGAGAGAGAGAGAGAGAGAGAGAGAGAGAGAGAGAGAGATAGATAGATTTTATTATTGTCCTTGGAGGTCAAATATGACCTATGGGACCAAAGTTACATGTGATGTAGTATGTGTATGGCTGATGAGTGACTCTCGATGCTCCAAAATTGTAGTGATGAGAGTCGCACTGGAGAGCCCACACTTTGGCTGGGAGAGGAAAGTGTGTAGGTCTAAGTTATGGCTGAAAATGTGAGAGAAGCAAGTTCGGATGTGATCAAAAGCTGAGCACTCTAGTAGTGTGTGGTACTCAGACTCTCGAACTTGCAGTGAGCATAATGTGCACAATCGATTTGACTCTTCTTCATTGCCCCAACGCCCTATCTCGCATCGAAGGAAATGGGAGCTAAGCCGAATTGCTGCGATAGTGCGTATCGCGGACAAGGGAATAGGCTCAAGCATGTAAGTGTGAGTACGGTTTCCTCTCTCAGCGAAGAACATGGTTTTGTAGTTGGGGGCAATATAGGTGGTGTAATGTATGAAGCGTGACCCACCGGATTTCTCCCAAGCCGTAATACATTGGCGTTGTAGAAAAGCTTCATTCACTTGAGAGTCAATTGAAGCATCATGTAGCAAGTGTAATGCATCCCATTTCCCAAACCACTTCTTTATGTCTTGCATCCATCCCGTGCTCAAGATCTTGCTTTTATGCGTCTTTTGAACTTTTTTGCTTGCTTCCCATGCAATTGTAGGAAGTCGATGTGAGGGGTTTTGACGCATCTTTATCATGTACTCCACAACCCTTTCCATGCCCATAACCTCAATTGGAAGAGATCCCGACTCAAGAAGTAGGAGCATATATGGTGTTTGTGTCTTAACTTGGAGAAAGTTTGTAAGAAAACTCTTTTGGACATTCTCAAACTCTTTCCAAGTAGACTTTGAGATGCTCCCGCCCCACACTTCAACTCCATAAAGAAGAACCGGTGTCACCAATGCATCAAAAAGATACTTCTTGAGAACCCAACACTTGATGTTTCCCACATTACACATGTTCTCAAATGCATAATATGCTCTCTTTCCCGCTTCCAAACGATGCATAGCACATTCATGCCACTTGTGATTGGATGGAACCTCAAGGCCAAGGTACTTAAAGCTCTCAACAACTTCAAGTGTCTCGTTGTTGTACACAATGCATGGCTTCTCCTTATGGTTGGTTTTCACAAGCATAACCTTTGTTTTGGATTCATTTACAATCAGCCCACTATGCAAGCAAAAGTTCTCAAGGACAACCATAAGCTTTTGTGCATCTTCTAAAGTGTGTGCTAGAAGCACTACATCATCCGCATACAACAAAAGCATGATTACCGCATTGCAAATAGTGACAGTCAAGTACCATTTGTTCCAATTGATCGATGCATATACCAAAGAGAGTTGGTGACAATGGACATCCTTGTTTAACCCCAATAGTGCTTATAAAAATTTCTGAAATTTCTCTTCCCATGCGCAGTTGACAAATCACCTTCTCATAGATTCGAGAAACCGCAAGCATAAACTCACTTGGCACTTGGAGTTCTTCCATCCTTCTCCACAAATTGTTACGTGGAATCATATCAAAGGCTTTCTTAAAGTCCACAAAACAACAATACAATCGCTTGCCTTTCAACTGACTTTCCTCCATGAGAACACGAAGAGTGACAAGATGATCAATGGTGCTATGGCATCGACGAAAACCCGCTTGTCCCTTTGCACGCTTGTCATTCTCTTCAGCCCAATCACTCAATTTCATCTCCATTATGCACCCAAACAACTTTGCCATAAGAGACCCAATCATTATAGTCCGGTAGTTGCTTACATTCTTTACATCCCCTCCTTTATGCGAAGGCTTAACCCAATTAGTACTCCAATCATAAGGCATACCATGTTGAAGTGCAAGGTTGAACATATCACACATCCACTCATGGGTAAAATCTCCCGTCCATTTGATCATCTCCGGCTTGATACCTTGAAGATCTCCCGCTTTGCGAGTGGCCAACTTTTCAAGCCCACCGCATACATCCTCAATAGTAAAAAAAGACGGCATACATGGGAGTGAACCATAAAATGGCATTTTTTCAGTATTTACTTGCTCATATAATTGCCTACAATGTGTGTACATATCCACTAGACTCAAGTTACCAAAATTCTCAACCCGCTTGCCTCTCAAGTTTCTCCAAAATCTTCCACATGCATGTGCCTTTTCTTGGACTTGAAATTCTTGTTGCTTTACTTCCCATCATCTTCTCTTCTTTTGAATCAATGCCTTGTATGTATGCAAATGACTTTGATAGTTGTCTTTGTCCATAGTTGCATCAAGCTTTATCAAGGACTTTCGAGCATCTTGACATTCTTTATCGCACCACCTTTTGCATGATCTATCTTTGTTGATACCATGGAGATGCTTTATAGCAAAGCATTCTTCCGCACAAGAACAAATAGCTTTCTTGAAAGCTTCCCATTTAGTTTCCAATGGTGCATCACATTGAAGCTTTGTCATCCATAATTTTTTCTCAACCATTTCAATGTACATTGGTGCCCGTTTGAAATCTATACATAGTGATAACTTCTCTTTCCTTTGGCTGAGATTATCATGCTTAGTTGCTTCTCCACATGAAAGGTCAATACATAAGGTGCGATGGTCGGATTCCGGGGTCCATTGACCAAACATAAAACTCTTTATGCGATAGATGATGGCTTCAGAGAGTAGCATATAGTCAATCACACTATCCCCATTATGTCTCCTACATGTAAATCCATTGGTTCCACTCCACAAAGATACACCATTGGCAATGAGCATACCCGTGCTATTACACATGTGTAAAAGTAACTTTCCATAGTGATCCGGGTCTTTCTCATCCATTGAAGTATGATCATACAAGTGAACTTCCTCCAACTCCCTTGAAATGTATGGCATATCAAATTGTTGAGTATCATGTTGCAATGTTTTTGTGCGAGCATTCATATCCCCAAATACAATAACATCACCTTCACCTTTGAAATAAGCAATGTCCTCTTCCAAATCAGAAAATGGTTGATCTCTATCCATGCAAGCATAAAAGGGAGAATCATGATGAGGAATGTAGCAACCGGCTACAAAAATGGGTGCTCTTTTTGGTGTCATAATTTTCAGCCATACATAACGTTTGTACTTGTCATCTTTCACAATTGATACAAAATCTTCCAATCCTTTCTTAACCATACATGCTAACCCTCCTTGTCCTCTTCGTTGCTTGAGATTCTTTGACCACATCAATGAATGTACATTGTAATCCTCCAAGCCGTTAATCCTTTGTGTATCATGCTCCCAAGTTTCAACAAGAAGTACAACATCGGCTTTGCTTGTTAGTTCATCAATGCCAACCCCCGCATTCCATGGGTATCCATTACAATTCCAAAAGCATATTTTCAATTGTAACTCGGTCTCATAGGTCACGCATCCCTATTTGCTTGAGAGACTTGCCTCCTCCTTGGGCACATTTTCTTCATGAGAGATCTCCTTGTTTTTATTATTCTTTTCCTCATATGCCTTGCGACGCATATTTTGTTGCTTAATAGTGCGATCTTCACATACAAAACATTTTGTATCCCTCAAATAGATCCAACTATTATCAAGGATAATCTTTCGCTTGGTCTCATCCGGCATGGTGCATACAATTGGCCGTTCTCCCGAGCGAGGAGCTCCTTGCTTCCTCACTCTATGTGCTCCATAGACCATAACTCCGGACATGCCAAAGTGGGTTTTGAAGAAATCTTCAATAACAATGGCAAGAGAAGGAGGTGTCTCTAACTTCTCTTCGGGAATTCCACGAATAACAATGTTCTTGGAATGTCGCTCCCGTTCCTTCAACTCCTCCACATCCACATTCTCAACATTCTTTGTTTGAACCATAGCTTGCATGAGTGAGGAATTAGAAACCACATTGCTACCACATACATCAGCCCAAGACTTGTTTGTGCATACATTTTTCATGTCGCATACATCCCGGCTCATAGTGTCAAATTTCTCCTCTTTAATACATGGTCATGCTCTACTTTGCTCATCTGCTCCTTCAAAGCATTCAAGTCCACAAGAGAGCGTTTACATTCCTTGACTTCCTCTTCAAGTTGCATCAAACGTGTTGTTTGCATCTCAAGTGTCCTCTTGAGATTCTCATTCTCAACCACAAGTACCCTTAGTATGCCATTCTCCATTGCAAGTGCTCGTAAGTCTTCGCCTTGTTTGTTTACTGTCTCTTGCAATGATACCAAGTATGCCATGATCATGGTTTCCGATGTCGTTGGTTGGGTGGTTGTGTTTCTATCTCCACACTTAGGAGATTTTGGATCATTTTCCACAATGGTTGTGGACCTTGTTGAAGAAGAAGAACCCTTGCGAGTGCCGGAAGACATTGTATGTAAAATAAGAGATGAGAATCAATTTTGTTGAACCTGTTCACTTCGGAAATGCTACTACAGAAACGCATTCCATAACTTTGAAAATTTCTGTCTTTACATCAATGTGTAGAGGACTTCGTGCTCTTCGATTGAGGCTATAGATCACCCAAATCGGAGTTCGGATGAAGAAGTTATGATCAAAAGAGTGGAGTGCTGTCACTAGGTCAAAAAACGGCTGCGTTTTTTGAGAGAGAGAGAGAGAGAGAGAGAGAGAGAGAGAGAGAGAGAGAGAGAGAGAGAGAGAGAGATTTTCCTGTTGGCTCGTAGTTGCCGAGGGCAGACACGGAGAGAGAGTTAGAGAGAGGGTCAACAAGGGAGCCAAAGAAGGAGGGAGGAGTTTTGTCATTTTGAGAAGGAGAGAGGGAGAAAGGGTGGGGGGGGCTGAACGAGGGAGAGAGAGAGGGAAGGGGAGCGTGTGTGGGAGAGGGTGCAAGCCAAGGGGGAGAGAGAGAGATATTTTATGATGAGGATGAGAGAGTATGGACGAGAGGGGAGAGATGAGGGAGGAAGGTGAGAGACTGTGTGTGTGTGCGTGTGTGAATAGAGAGAGAGAGAGAGAGAGAGAGAGAGAGAGAGAGAGAGAGAGAGAGAGAGAGAGAGAGAGAGAGAGAGAGAGAGAGAGAGAGAGAGAGAGAGAGAGCTTGTCCTCTGGTGATAATGGAGGAGAGGGTGTAGCCAAGCTGAGAGGCGGCCCGCTGTGGGCGCAGAGAGAGAGAGAGAGAGAGAGAGAGAGAGAGAGAGAGAGAGAGAGAGAGAGAGAGAGAGAGAGAGAGCTTGTCCTTTGGTGATAATGGAGGAGAGATGGAGAGAGTGTGGCCAAGCTGAGAGGCGGCCCGTTGTGGGCGCATGCATGGGAGGGAAGAAGGTGGCGGGGTGGCAGGTAAAAAATGGTTTTTTTCCTTTCGTTTATTATTAGGCTCCCCCCGAGTAGGGTTGATTCTCGCGGCCACGATTTCGAAAACCGGCCGTCACTTGGAAGAGCTCAATCTCCTCAAGATAATTATATCTTTGTCCATAAGGATGACCCTATGAGAGTGGGCTGCACATATGTAGGCACCTTGGAAGAGCGCAATTAAAATCCTTTGGTAGCCTCTTGCATGTCCCCCTCATATCAATCTTAAATTGATCTATTACTTGCTTGCAGAGCCTTTGAAAGAATATAATAGGAATTTCGATTGTAAGGGACTTATGTGCTCTCCTAATCTCCCTCAAAAATCTCACCTTATGAGAAAATATCTTTTTCTTTGTAGGTGGGGGATTTATAGAAACTCTCATTTGATAGGTTAGTGGCTGCTCCCTAATCACTGATGATTAGCATTAGGTTATGGAGGGTGAAGCCTTAGCTTAACCATGGTATTAGGGTTAGTGTTAGAGAGATGGTGATTAGGGTTAGGTTATGCCAAAGTCAAGAGCATAGAGAGAGAGTATAGACACAATTGATAAGAGTCAAAGTGCAATTGATTAATTAGAAAACAATCTCTATATAGGCTTGGTGCTTTACAATCATTGGGTAGGTGGGTTTCATCCTCTTGCTATTGGAACACGTCATTTCCAAACTTGGGGTTTACAAAGATTTCTTGTGTTCATGTGTAGATGGGAATCATAAATGTAGCATGCAAAATACAAAAGTGTCTTCCCAAAGACTTGTCAAAAAACTGTCTGTAACCTAAAAGTCACAACATCCTCCCCATAGAATTGTCATTTGGGTGTAGGATCAAAGTGTGCACCTCCCCTAGAGATTTGTAGGCAACTAAGTGGTAGGGCAAAATACAAAAGGTGCTTTCAAATATATTTTGTCTATTTTCCTCCAGTGTCAGAGAGTCAAATGTGTTGTTAATGGTGTTTACAAATTTTTCTTCGTCTTTAACTTCATTTTGTTGGCTTTATTTGTTGTTGTTGTCATGTTGTCATCTTCTTCATCTTCATTTGTAATGTTGAATTCTTTGAACTTCATTATGTTGTTGGTCCGATTTGTTGAGGATGCGGCCTTCATGGCTAGTGGTGCAAAACACACATAGATTGCAAATGTGGTGTGCATCTTATGTGTGCTTATGGCCGGTCTTACCTCAAAGGGCTCCTTTGGGCAATGTCTAAAACCCGTACACATTGTGCTTTTGGACACAAATGCGACATACATATCAAATGTGCTTTGTGCTAATGCTTGGTGCTAATGATGCTTTTGAACTTGCTTATGAAGGCCTCTTGAAAACTTGTTGAGCCTCTTCTTATGAGTCTCAAGCCTTTTTTATGTACCTTTGTAGGCAGGAATGAACTCCAAGCTTGAGGGTCTTAAAGTTCAAAGGAAGCAAGGTCGCAAGAACGAGTGCTTCGGAGTAGTGGATGATGCTTGATATGTAGCATGTGAGAAAGGGGGCTTAACGTAAGAGGCACTTAGCTCTGGGTGCCTTCAAATAGCACGGGATAGGTAGCTATGGACTCGAAAAAGACCTTAATTTCAATGCATGTAAGCTATGGCGTCCTCTTTGTATTGGAAAGGGGATGTGATGACACATCATGTGAACACGCTCCTACGGAAAGGACCCGACACACAAGTGAATTTTGATCTGTCTTAACGTACGCCCGTGTTGCCCAAAATTGCTCGGCAAGATTTGATCTCTTTAGAGTAAGGTCAACACACCAAATGAGTTGAGCTAACCAAGGCTCCACACCTTTTTGCACGAGGTGACACTCTAAAGATAGGGTCTAACATTAATGCTAGCAGGACAAAGCCTGCCACAACCTCTAATGCCCTAAAAGATTTGAAATAAAAAGAAAAGCAAGCTGAGGTGGCTGAGCAATTGGATCAGAGCCGAAAAGACCAACATAGGCAAGATCGCCACGCACACAAGCGTCCATGAAAGAAGGAGCGGAGATAGTTAAGTCATTTGACATTGACACTCACTTAGAGCAGATCAAACTGCATTTCCAATGTCAAAGGGCTCTTTACAACCTAAGGGAGCTGGAGTTAGAAGACAACAAAAAAGAAGCATCTAGAGCAGCAGCAGAATCCTTGCAGTTAAAAGTTTTGTGGCATTCCGGGTTCATTTGGATACCAAAAAGGCGTGATGATGTTAAGTGGTGAGATTGGACGCATACTGATTGTGTGACTAGGAAGTGGTTGATTTGCTTTTGTCGTAGAACGAGTAGCCCCTGAGTTCACTTTGGTGATATTGAAACTCTCATTAAGTCTCCCTGCCCCATCCCGAGTCGCTTCCTTGCATATTGACATTATGTTAGTACAAAAGAGCTATGCTGCAAACATCCGTCACGGCGACCTGCTAACATATCTAGATTTGTCAAATTTTTTGGTTTTGAGTTGTTTTTGGCCTTCCTTGATTGTTACAGACGATGCTAGTGAGGGTGATGACCTGAGTTTCTCGTAGGGGATGTCAAAGAATCATCACTGTCGCTGCTATACTCAACAAGGTTGCATTCTAGCATTTTCCCTTGGTGGTTTGGCTGGTTATGGAGAGTTACTATCGGTTTGCTTCTAGATTGTTGTTTTTGGGATGACTTTTCTATCCAATTGATGAGCGCATTGTTATCCCGTGGACATGGCCGTCTTCTTTTTAGTTGAGTCTTTTCTTCCTATATAGGAGCCATGTACGAGGATGCTTGTTGCAGTTGTGTTCCCAACGAGGATTTTGGAACCCACTTCTGATGCACTTTAGTCTTGTAGTAGTGACATCGGTTCTTGGGTTTTTGATCTCGAAAATCATAAAACCATGCATTTGTTGAAGTGTCTTTTATGTCATCTATTGTGTTGTCTAGATTTTCATTATCAACAACACCTTCTTGAAGCTCCAAGTGTTCTTTGAATTCATAGAACTTGGCTTCTTCTTTTTCTTTTAATTCATGACATTCCGTTGTTCTCTTTTCATCTCAAGAACTTATTGATGAATGATTCTCTTTGTTTTTGTAAATCACACTCACTGCAAAGTAAGGAACAACATCATAGCCATCTTTATCACAAAACTTTGTTGTTGGACCGTCTTGAATAGCGCACACATCCAGAGTAGCCAAGATGTGTTCCCATTTGAGTGGTTCTAAAGCCTCTTCAAGAAATGGTTCTAGGATATAATCTTTATCTTCAATTTCACTTTCTAGGATACATTCCTCTCGCTTAAGCTTTTGCATTGCAAAGCCCCACACATCCACATTTCTTTAGGCTTACCCAACCATGCTGGAAGTTTTGGTCCTGCTATCGTAGCGGAATCAAACTCCTCCGCAGGGGTTTGGTTCATGTCCTTCTAACTATGGTCCTTCAAGTTTATCCTTATTGTGGTTTCCATGTGTCTCAGGTAGTTATGGTCATAACCCTAGTCCTAGACCATTTTTAGTTGCCTCATGAATGGTCTTCCTATTGATGTCATAGTTTTTCTTCCTATCGAAGTCAACAATAGCAAAGGTATTCTCATACTCAATTTGCAAGAAGTAACAACAACTTTTTCTAGCAGTCCTATGGGCCTTTCCGTGAGTCCGTCTGCAAGATATAATTTCCTCATGATATCCCTCACTACTGGTTTTTCCCATTTTTTCCAGATCTCTTTTGTTGCGATGGCAATGCCAGCTCCACTGTCAAGGATTGCCATGGTTTTTACACCTTGGAATTCCACAAGAAGAGTGGTGTTCCCATCTTCTCCCTCATAGTACTTGCCTACCTTGTTTAATGGCATTGGTATTGTTGAGATGAGGCATTTCAAGCTCTTTCATCCCTTCTTGTAAATGAGTTGTTGGTTCTTTCACACCAAATTTCTCTAGGCATTTTCCCACATTAGCCCACATGGTCTTATTTTGAGTAACTCGGCTAACGTTATCGTACAGGTGACTGGTGCCAGTAGAATGTCTATTAGCCCTTTTGAACTGATGACCTTGTTGGAAGACAGTCTCTATGATGGGACTATAACAACATCTGACTTGGCCTCGTACTCTCCCGTATAGGACGGTACTATTCTTAGCAAATGGGGTTG
The DNA here is from genome assembly GCF_014529385.1 of Adiantum capillus-veneris. Taxonomy (NCBI): domain Eukaryota; kingdom Viridiplantae; phylum Streptophyta; class Polypodiopsida; order Polypodiales; family Pteridaceae; genus Adiantum; species Adiantum capillus-veneris. Next base: position 124,220,201 of record NC_140959.1, read on the forward strand.
ACTGTCCATAGACTATACAGATCCTTTGTTTCCCCAATATGATTCCACTTCTAGATTCATTTGAGATCCCACCTCAAATTCCTCTTCTCGTGGAAGAGACACTCCTCTTTCATCATTTGTTTGGTTTACTCGTCTGCTTAGCTCAGTGGATTCATTGGCCTCTCTGACTTGTTTCCACAATTCATCAAGACCTTCTATTTCTTTACAACTATCAGATATAGCTATGTGAAATCCCTCAAAAGAGTTATTTGTGGTATTCAACACTATCCTTGGTTCTTATGCGAGGTTCTTGAGCTTTGGTCTATGCTTGTGACTGGAATCTAGCTCTTTTTGTTCCTGGTTTGGTGGGATTACTAGTGTAGGTGGGACAAGGATACATCCTCATGTTTTCCAACTGGTGGTTCTAGTAAAGCTTGGGTTGTTTGAATCATTTTCTTGCACATTTCAAGCCTTTTCTTTTCTAGTTCCACATATGGATATGTCATCCACCTCTAATCTTAAGTTTGGTTATTTTTGAGCCGCACTCCACAGGCTTTCAAGAGGGCATCTAATGCCTCATTGACTTTTTCTACCAAGATTGATCCTCCTGAACTAGAACTTCTTGGTTTTTCATTTGTGGATGGTTCCTCTAGAGGCTGAGACGTCTGCGTAAGAGAAGGTGCAACTCTTTCCTCATGTTGTCTTATCTTCTCTTTATCTTGGGTAAGCTCCTCGGCTAGGGATTTGTGCTCTCATTCCCTACGTGCTTTCATCCTAGCCTTTATAGCTTTCCAACTATTCCATCTTGGCTTTTTGACTAGGTGCATCGGTCTTTGGCTCACCCGTCTTTAGACTCGTGGCCGTTTCCATTTTCTCCATCTTTGGATTCTCAACAGCTTCCTTTTGAGCTTGCGCTCTTGTAACTACTTGAACTGGTATGACATTTTTTGTTTTCCGAGCTATTGGATAGAACTATTCTCAAGACATTTGTTGTCAAAAGTGATCCAAGTTATATTAAATTTGATCTCTAGGCCTATTTTGTGATGGCAAACATTTTTGTGAGCTCATATGCAAGTTTTGACTTCAAATTTGGGGCTTGAAACATCATACGCATATGATGTCTTTTGTGCCAAACTGAAGTGACTTTTATCCCAATGGCTCTTTATCACTCAAGCAACCCTCAACAACTTTCAAAATTCAAATTGAACACTTTTTGTGCAAGTTATGGCCAATACAAGCATAAACCTTGCCCAATTTTTGTCTTTTGGTCTTTACAAGCTCAAATATGCTCCAAATGCAATCAAATTTTGGCTAGGGACTTCTTTTGTGCTCTAGGACACTAGGGTATACTCAAATGTATGATTTGACCCAGATATGGTCTCTAAGACATCATATGTGTATGATGTCTTTTGGATCAGATTTCACTTATATTTCTACCAAAGGTACTCCTTAATGCATACAACAAGAATATGTGATCACAACAAATTTTTGGATGTTAAAATTGCTCAAAATCGCTACTTTTTCACCTTTACCTTCATGTATTTGCAAAATCCTCTTTAAATACAAAAGTATGTGTCCAAATGAGATAAAATCTTGCAAGAAAGCTTAATTCATCATTCCCAAACCTCTTATGTGGTCAAAAGTGGACCTTTAGACATCATAAGCATATGATGTCTATACGCTCAAAATTAGTCCTAATTTGGTCTATAAACTTGTTTTGTGGTGTTAAACACCCTGGTAAGCTCAAATGTCAAATTTGGCCCCTCAAAGTGCCCTTTAGACATCATACACGTATGATGTCTAACTGGTCAATTTGAAGGGAGTTCCACTCCAGAGGTTTCTCACTACACTGGTAATTCACAACAACTGTCAAATTGAAATCCAACACTTTTTGTGCTAGATCATATGATCAATTTAAGTGGTCATTTTGCGTGGATCTGTCTTGTGGCCTTTACAAGCCCAAAAATGCTTCAAATTCAATGAAATTTTGCCAATTTGCTTCCTAAATGCCCTGAATCACAAGGGTACACTTAGATGTATCTTCTGACCCAAAATCTGGCCTCTATGACATCATACATGTATGATGTCTAGTTGGTCAGAATGGACTTCTGTTTCTACCCAAGGTGCCCCTTGATGTGTACAACAAGAATATGTGATCGCAACAAATTTTGGATAAAAAAAAATGCACAAAATCATCACTTTTGACAATTAAATTCCCTAAAAGAGTAAAATCTCCTCAACTCTCAATATATAAGCCCAAAATGAAGTTAAATTTTGTATATGTGCTCAACACAACATGCAGAAGAGGGGTATAATGTCAAAAGTTTATTTTTTCCTGCCAATATCACCCTTCAGACATCATACACGTATGATGTCTATTGGTGGATTTCTTACCAAAATTCATTCATAAGCATCCCCAAGTCTCTAGCACTAGCTTTCAAGCACTTCTACCAATTTTCATGCAAAAATGTACTCAGAATCACAAGTTTTTTTGTTTTCCGTTTCCGATAGGGTCAAAACCCTAGTCTCAAGGTGTACTTAGGGTAAAACCCCCTTTCCAACACTCTAATGCAGTTAGATTTTTCAATTTTGGTCTCCAAATGCCTCTTGAGACATCATACACGTATGATGTCCAAGTTTACAAAATTTCAATTTTTCTTCACAGAACCCTTGTACATGCCCTTCTATATGCACAACATCAATCAGCCATGCAAAAATGTCAACCATTAGGAAGGGAATGGGGTCTAAGGGGACCTCTTTATTTTCCAGGGGATCAAAAAGGAGATTATGAAAGGGACAAATGGGTGGATGCCATGTGGACTGAAATGGTGGGTATGGAAGGGCCTAAATGTAAGTGGTCAAACTTGTACTCTTTTATAAAATATAAAGAGAAAATCTCTTATAAATTTAAAAAATTGAACTTTTCTCTAAATAGTTGAGTAAAAACAGGTCCTTTCTCTCTCTAGTGGTGGCTGTCAGTTACTCTCCAATCTATCCTAAAAGAGGGTCCCTCCAAAAACGTGCTAATCATTCCCTTGTTTCCTTCCTTTTAGTTTTCCCTCCCAAAATCTCTGCAGCAGAACTTTGAATCTCCTTTCCCTCCTCAAGCTTACTGCGTTCTCCTCAAGCTTGCTGCATTCTTCTCAAGCTAAAGTTTTGCATTTCTCCATGAGCCTCACTAAACACCTCTACCTAAAGGTGAAGATCTGCAACATATCCTTCTGCTAGATCATCCCTCTTTCTTTCCTCAATAGGTTTCTTCGCTCCTTCTCCATTAAGCCCTCTAGAGAGGATCTACTTCCCTCTCAAGCTTTGCAACATTATTTTCCCCATTAAGCCAACAAGTAGGTGGAGCAGTATAGCAGTAAGTGGCATCCTTCGTCTTAGTGTACCATCAAGAATCTTGCTATTTATACATCTGAGAACATGGATGTGCAATGTCTAATTGTAAGTGTTTGTTTGTAGGTTGTTCCACTATTCCCCAGGGTATCATTAGGTACTTGGCAACCTAGGAGTGTCATTGACTCCACTTCATGCAGCAATGTACAAGACGGCAGTGGATATTGGGTGACGATGGAGTTCAAACAAATGATGTGGGTGACAATGCATCCCAGCTCAACAAGTACACACAAGGTCTCAAAGAGACACATGGCATCTTGAACACACCATTGGAAGGGAAGAATCATGGAGTTCACGAAAACACAAGACGGCAAGAAGCTTGCAAAGGTACATCATGTGTATGTTTATTCACAATTGAAGCTGAAGATAGCAGTGCCTCCATCGAGGTTTCCTGCAAATTATAATTTTATTCTTCTTTCAAGTTTTTAGGTTGTCTATTTAGTATTTTTGCCTTGTACGTTGCTTTTGATAGCTATAAGATTTACATTGCTTGTTCATGTTTGCAGATGTTTCCATCCAATTTTGTAGAGTGGGAGCCAATAGAGTCCTTCACGGGAACTTTTGAGGCCATCCACACCGAGCTTGGCAAGTTTCTATATGCTGGTTGTCCATCCTCTGAGCTTGCCTCACGTGACATTTTTTTTAAATCATACTTATATCACACCTAGGAGAAATTGGTATGGTAATATTTCTCCGGTTCACTCACCAACCTTGGAGTGTTTGGAATGGCCTAAGCCAAAAAATTCCTTGATTGAAGCAACCAAAGGGAGAATTAAGGGGGATGTACAAGCAACAAGTAAGTGAACACGTGATTCCCACAAAGCCATGGTAACATGGTTTATGTCTCTTCATGTGTTTGTGTTTATCTGTTGACTTCAGAGTGTTCACAGTACACCAACAATGTGGACTTGCAAAGGGGAAGTTTGATCAACAAATTCCTTGTGGGAGACTAAGGTGGTCAACCACCAGGGAGATAGAATCAAGTTCTTTGTAGTTGTTGACAATGTGGTGTTCAGATACCAACAAAGCTTGTCAATGGTCTTTCCCTGTAGAAGATGAAAGTTGAACATAGGAGAATGGGAGGCACTAGACTCTGATGTTGCTGCTAGAGAATCAGTTGACTTGCAAATATGCCTCCATGATGATGCAGTGAATAATAAGTGGCACCTCGGTCACCTTTGCGAGTATCTTAATCTCAAATATACCTTTCCCACGAAATATCTCTTTGTAATCAATGAAAAGGTTGTTCGCTCCAAAAAAGAGAAGAGCTTTTTGTGTGAGAACATTCCATTTCCGCGATGTGTAAAAGCTTGTAACTGACAGGGATTTTTCTCCCGTTAATACATACGGTGTTTTGAATCTTGTTTCTGTGCATACTTGTTTATTCTCAACTTGTTCAAGTTTTCGATTGAAACGTGCAATTTCTTTGATGTGGAGAACAAATGTTTTCAATGTTGGTGTCTTTCAATGATTTGTCGCGTGATTTTGTTTCTAATTATAGTTTTAAGTTATTTTGACATTAATTTTAAGTGATTTTTAAAAAGTGACTTTGGGTATATAAGTGACTTTCTAGGTTTTAAACTTCATTGCTCACATTCATTAAACTCTAGCTCTAAGCTCTCTTCACATCTTCTTTGTGAACCCATGGCAACGTCTACTGATGCACTTGTCACACAATTAGAAAAGGTAGGACTTGTGAATTGAGCACATGAATTACTCAATGTTTTCAAGGGGACAATTGACATGCAAGGCCACTAACTTGTGGCACCGCTATGGGAAAGCCCTCTAGCCACCTGGAAATGATAGTTGATCACATGGTCCAATAGCAAGAGGATGAAACCCACCTAGCCAATGATTGTAAAGCACCAAGCCTATATAAAGTCGTTTTTCTAATTAATCAATTGCATTTTGACTCTTATCAATTGTGTCTATACTCTCTCTCTCTCTCTATGCTCTTGGCTATGGCATAACCTGACCCTAATCACCATCTCTCTAACCCTAACCCTAAAACCATGCTTAAGCTAAGGCTTCACCCTCCATAACCTAATGCTAATCATCGATGATTAGGGAGTAAGCTTCCGCAACCAGTAACCCATTAGAGCCGACGGTTCGCACCTAGGCTTAACTAACTTCTCCCTCTCCCTAATCCACTAAGTGTCACTAATTAAGCTTGGGCATGTTTGGCAATACCAATGAGCCACTGCCCTTCTTGATTAGTAAGCTTTTTTTATTAGTGTCACTTTAATAATTGTATTGTGTGTGTGCAATGTTCTTCATCTTATTGTGTTTAATGTAAGCCCATTTTGCATTGTCATTGCTCTCATTGCATTGTCTTTTGCGGCTTATGTGTGTGTGATGTGTTTGTCAAGAGATTTCTATAGAGCCCTTGAGTGTGTGATTTGCATGAAGTTCAAGCTTTCAATTGAGTGGAAAAATTCTTTTGCTTTGAGCTTCGTTTTGAGCCCTTCAACTTTGAGATCCAAGCCCATTAAGACCTCCTTATCATATCCTTGTCTTTAGGTGTGTGTGTGTGTGTGTGTGTGTGTGTGTGTGTGTGTGTGTGTGTGTGTTTGTATGTTTGTGTGAGCTCCACTCTTTTTTTTGATCCGTTTGCTGTTCCGTCTACTTTCCTTCGACCCCTTGCTTCGACAGTCCTCCACTTTCTCCTTTCTCTTTTTCTGACGTCTCTGAAAGTGTCTCGGCATCCTTGGGAGAACCAAGGTCTTGACCTTCTTGGTCCTGTGTGTCATGTTGTTCCTTTCCTTGCGAGTGACTTTCCTCTTTTTTACTCTTACTAGATTCATCAGATGATTCTAGATCATCGACACGTGGCTTCTTTGATTCTTCTTGCTGCCTCTGATCCATCTTTCGCTTGACGCTCATTGTGAATGCGCTACCGCATGGCGTTGGCAATTTCCCATTTTTCTTCAGCTTCTTGCCTCTTCTGTTGCTTGATCCTTTCCAAAGCCTCTGTTTGCCTACGTATCAGCGGAGTATTCTTGGCCTCATAGTCTTCTTTTTCATTGTAGGCTAAAAGCATGCTTTGGTGGTACAAAAAGGACTGTCCTTGACAGCACCTTTGACAAATCTTTGAGTTACAATTTCTACATGTCACATGAAAAACTACCTATCATACTATATGTCAGTGGATAGATCTTCAAAAGAAGAATCTAAAAACACAAGGTCCGAAAGGTTTTGACCTAAACTACAAAAAATTTACCAGTCCCCACTTTTTCATTGGTAGAAGTAAAATAGGTCCTTTTTTTGTACCACCAAACCACGCTTTCACCCTGTAGGGATGCGTTGTAGCACGATCTAATCGCAACCCACAAAATTTTCAAATCGTGGATCGGCAACCCGGCTAGGGTATGGAAGCACGAGCCTAAGATGTATAGACATAGAGGATTCAAGGGATCCTCCTACTCATCATAGAGAGAAGCCATGAAAAGGGGCTTCCTCTAATTAACAACGCATTCCTACTCACTAATCACTTACACACAACCACGTGGTTGAAATTAACCTCTCACATCAATCACTCTTATTCACAAATCTTAATCACAACTACAAAAGCATGCAATTAACATACCTACTCCGCTTTAGTGTGTCCATTCCAGCACAACCCCTCAAAACAACTACGTATGCACACACATTAACCGCACCTTGTAGAGAGAGATGAAGAGAAGGAAGGCACATCCCTCACACACCATGGCCAATGGTGTGGATAGAATAGATTAACTCAAAAAAGGGATTAGAGATCTACCATCACACTAATACAATCTTACTCCACATAATCAAGCAAAGAAAACTAACAAGAAAGAAAGAGTAATTGATTATTAGAAATCAAGAGCTACATGGGCATGGAATGCCCATGAGCCTCATGACCATCCACTCTACAAAGAGGAGTCTTCACCCAAGAATGACTTCTCATCAAGCATAGGGCTCTTTTATAGCTTTGGGCCTCAAACTCTTCAACTATGGGATAAAGTTGAGCTCTCTAGCCTAAACTCATACAACTTTGGAACTCCTACATGATCCTAAGCCATATACAATGAAAAGGAAATATTTTGCACTATGGCACATCCACAACTTGGTGCATAATTGGTGTAGCCTATGTTAGCTGCTGCTAACATTCCCCTCTTTCTAATTTGACGCACATCCTCGTGTGCCGGTGAAGCAAGACACGGTGACATGGTAGAAAGCAAGTCCATGGAAGAAATGTTGAGCTGCAAAATATAGGAACAAGTAATGAGAATCAAAGGCCACCAAGAATGAATAAAACATGAAGCACAAATGAACAATCATGCAAAGTGATTTTTTGCTTCTAAAAGATGGGTCAATCATAGTAAAAAACTAGACAACATAAAGAAAAAAAACACCTAAACTATTGTGAAGATTAAACCACTTGAAATTTCAGTTTTATGCATGAAACACAAGCAATCAATTATGACCCTAGGCTAATGCAAGTTCATAAACCTACTTGCCTAAAAACTATGTGAACAACGTTAATAAATCATTCAAGTCTATCATGTCTACGGGCTGTAAAAAAGCTCCTAATCTATTAGTACATTGTCAAAGATTTTTGAAGCTCGTGGAAGTTTTTGTTTTTGTCATTCATTGAAAAAATTTAAAGCACAATCGCAAGGCTACCACCCCAAGGAAAGTCTAGGTGCGACTCTCGGCTCCTTGAACCCTCAAGAAGGTGTTCCAAAAGCCTACTAGCCTACCAAGGCGACGGCTAACCCCTATCAGCCCAGGGCATCGATTTAGGGCCTTAACGAAGCGAGCCAAGGTGATTTCCCTCACCTGCCAAGTGCCAATAAGGCACTAGGCCTTACAAAGACACAACATAACATATAATTTTCTTTTCATGTGTCTAGTAGCATTTTTGCTACTTTTTCTTGACACTTTTTTGCTTCATTGTTTCAATTTTTAGTATTTTATTGCTTCTAATTTGAGATGCTAATGGCAATTGGACTAAAGGACTAAAGCCTAATCATAGCCCTAGGTCATGTTAAAAATGAATGGAGTATTAAGACTATCATTACGAGTCTAGGACTAATGAGAAATGAATCTACATCAATCTAAGGTCAAGACCAATTACTTATGATTAGCACACATAAAACCTAATTTTTTGATGAGTTAATTTTCACAAAGCAAAGTGTTGAAACTTTAAAATGCCTAACCTTTGAACATGAAAGAACCATAGCTTAGAAGCAAAATTTCACTTAATCCAAGCATAGAGAATGAAGAGATGAACAAAAGAGCAAAATCATGGAAGGATTACACCTATTCATGCCCTTTTGAGCATTCTTGAGCAAGCATCCCCATTTTTGTAGAGAAGTCTCTTGATCTTTTTATTTGCAAAAGAAGCCTTTTGAAGCTAAGTGTAAACACAAGCTTCAAAAGTATTTTATTGAAATCCAAATGCACATAAAAAACATTAATGAAAATATAAAGCTAGGGTCTTGCATACCCAAATTTGCCAAAGGGAAAAAACCCAGGGGAGAAAATGCCTTTGGTTATGCACATGATTCTCTTTGATAGCAAATTTATGCATACATATCAACCATGAGACATAAAATGAGCTTCTACGTAAGCAAATAGTGCAATTTTTACCATCTCTCATGCATGTTTCAAAAGTGGATTAATTTTTAGCTCAATGAAATATGGAATTTTACAAGCCAAGAGCTGAAAATAATGCAACTTGATGAATGAAATGAAGTGACTCTTGAAAGTCAAATTTTATATAAAAGTTATCAAAAAAGTCGGCTAACAACTAGCTCACATGAAGTTTTACATTTTTAGAGAAATCTATGAGCTAGAGATGACTGCAACTTGATGAAATGAAATGAATGGCTCTCAATAGCCAAATTTATACTTGAAAGCTTCCAAAAAGTTGGGTAAATACTAGCTCAAAATGAAAATTTTTAACTTTTGACCAAGCTATGAGCTAGCATATATACAACTTTTAATCCAATCAATTGGAATGGCTCTAATTAGCCAAATTTTTGCAATACATTGCAATGATGACCCCTTCTTGGATCAATGAAATCACACACCTGTCACAACCCTTCAAAACAATTCAAATCATTAGTGCTTTTATGCATTTGGTCATTTAACACGAGCACTAAAAAATGCACAATCACAAGCCCGAAATTTTACTATCCCATGGTCATCCAAACTAGCACGAAGGTTAGTGCTATGCAAGAATTTTTCTTTGAAAGTTAGAATAAAAATTTTATCAAGCAATGCACACTCTTGACCAAGTATCAATGCATCATTCGGTTGTTGTCAAAAGTGAATCTTACAGGCATATAAAAATGAACTTGTCTTTTAGTGTAAAAAGTTTTTGATCAAACCAAACACCACATCATGCTCAATTATAATTCAATGGTCCTTTGAGAAAGCTCAATGGTTAGTGTTATGTAGTGATTTTTACATTCAATTCGGACACTAACATGCAACCAGTTTATCCAATCCAAGCACAATTCTTGATCCCATCTAACTCGCAAACCCTTATGCATGTCACAAGAAATTATTCATTTAGTGCTATGAGAATTTCAATCAAACCAGGCACTAAAATCTATTGCATTCACCACAAATTTGGCAAATTTGATGTAACTCCTTGAAACTGGGCACTCATTGCTCAAAGATTGAATGTATGTGCTTCACACAACGTCATGCATCATATTTTGACATACAAAGCAATATAGAATTAAGGCACCCATGCACAATGACTCTCTGTTCACTAAAAATATGTTTCGATGCGGCTCCCTCTTTGCATATTATTGTCATCACCTCAAACAACTCAATCGTGAATGCCAAAAATCAATAACAAGACTGAAGGTATTGTCATGTATACATCATCTTTGGGCATCGTGAAGTGGTTAGAGAGACGCAAACCCTTTTTATGAGTCTTTAGAAAATTTTAATGGTTTTCTTCTTTTTGTATCTCAAGTCTCATGGGGTGACAGAACCAAAAAACAAGTTCCAAGGGGTGGGGTACGTGGGTGAGGCTCATCAGCGTGTGTATAAGTGCAAGCTATGGTGGAAGCCGAGGTAGGAACAAGCCCCAGTAAATTATTTTATTCATTTTGCTTCTATTACTTTTTTTTTTGAATAATGCGCACGAGAGAGAGAGAGAGAGAGAGAGAGAGAGAGAGAGAGAGAGAGAGAGAGAGAGAGAGAGAGAGAGAGAGAGAGAGAGAGAGAGAGAGAGAGAGAGAGAGAGAGAGAGAGAGAGAGAGAGAGAGAGAGAGAGAGAGAGAGAGAGAGAGAGAGAGAGAGAGAGAGAGAGAGAGAGAGAGAGAGAGAGAGAGAGAGAGTGAGGCTGACTCAGGCTCTCTTTTATTCGTGGGACTTCTTGCTAGGGCTTTGCGCAGGAATGGAAATCTGTGTGTGTGTGTGTGTGTCTAGACCAGGTATCCGGTGGCGCGTCAGGAGCAGCCCCGCAGTTACTGTGCATGTGTGTGTATGAAGACTCGCGAGTTCACGGGTGATTGGTGTATGCCGTAGCCCTATGTGAGAGCAAATCAAGGGAGCCGCAGAATAGGCGGGTGTGTGTGTGTGTACAGTGGCACAAGCCTGGCATGTAGCTGGCGACAAACCCGCTCCAAGCGAGGGCAGGTAGTCCAGAGTAGGAAAATGCCTTTTGAGGCTCGAGAATCGGGATAGCATCACTATGGTTGAGTTTTTAGAGCAGCAGAGACCGCCAATTAATGTGTGGGTGTGTTGTGTGTGTTTACTCAAATCCAGCACAAAAGGTGTAGATGGTCACAAAATGGCCATTGAAGAGAGCAGTTGAGACGGCCAGTGGTTGCCGGCCGCTTGCCGTGGCGAGATCATGCAGCTGAACATTAATAAAGCAGACACAACGCCTTTTAAGGCCTTACGAGATCAGACACCAAAAACAGTATGGCGAGAGCTGCGGGATCAGGGGGTGTGTGTGTGTGTGGGCTCATGCTGACGGGAGCTTGGCATGTAGGCGACAAAACGAGCCAGGGAAAATAGCCTTGATGTGTGTGTGTGGTCAATTAAAAAATGACCCACCTTGGGGTTGGTTCTCACAATCAAAGTGGGATTGCCCAAGGTCAAGTGGTGACAAAGAGGGAAAGGATGTACACATATTACATTGCATATAAAATTGGATGAATTCAAATGCATATATGCTCTCAACTTCTATGTCCAAACTCTTCCTTAATGAGTGGCGGAACCAATGTTTTAGATCTCAATCGAGCTTGCTGCATCCTTTGATAGTGCATACACAAAAATGGTCCAGAATCTACCAACAATTCGTTTCAATTTATCCAATTCCTAGTTTTAATTGAACACGCATCACAGCTTAAAACATAGTGAGAATTAAATCCAATTCTCAAATTTACACAATTGAGTACCAATTGAGTGATCTATCTCAATTCTCAAAGCCAATTGTGGAACACACTTCAATTATTTGGACAAATTAATCATCATAATTGATAAAACTACCAATTATTCATTCAAGCATCGGATTGCACATGCCATTGAGTAGGCGCACACACCCAAATTTAGGCCAAATTAATCATCATAATTGATAAAACTACCAATTATTCATTCAAGCACCGGATTGCACATGCCATTGAGTAGGCGCACACACCCAAATTTAAGCCAAAACTTTATGCAATTAATCCATCAATTTCATATTGCAATGCACAAATTGCAAGCTCAATCAAGCATAAGTGAACGCATGCAAGCTAGAATTTAACATTATTTTGACCCAATCAAGCAATGCACACACTAAAAAATTAAGCACAAAAATTTGAATTTGGCTCAATTGGCAATGATTTTAGGCTTAAACCTAATGATTGCACATACTTTTCATGAAGATTTTACAATCAAAAACCATTTAAGTGTCCCAATTGACCATCAATCATTAAAAATCAAGTGGTCATGGATGAGCACACATACTCCATTTTTGCCCAATTTTTTGACAATTAGACTTATCCAATGATTGAATTAGCCTAACATACACATCATTTACATGATTGCATACTCATGTATCATCAATTCCATTACTTTTTATGTATGCACACACTAAAAATTAGGTGAACACACACTTGAAAATTTTGACAGTTTTTTCCCTCTTTGTTGTGTGCACACACACAATGATTTTTATGCACACACAAAAATTCTTGACGAGAATTAAGCATTATTTGGATACACACAAAGTTCATTAGTCACAATTCGACTATCAATTTCATTCCAAGTGTATCAAATTAGGTGCAAAGTGTAGGTCAATTTGTGTTACATACCTGATTTTAGAAAATAATTAGCAACATTGAACCTCATTAATCAATCAAGAATTGACATAACAAGTGAGTGCACTTACATCGTAATTACACTCCAAGCTATTCATTTGCTCCATGTAAAGTCGCATCATTGCACACACAAGTGTGTGCGCCATCAATTCGGCTCCAAAATTGACCATTTGTAGGTCAAAAAATCACACACTCAAATCATCAAATTATGCATAAATTGGTACAATTAACTTGATTAGAGTGATGTCCTCCTCTTACAAGGGGATTTCACATACTTTACACTTCAAATGTTAGTGGTTAGGTTAGCAAGGTTAGTCAAAATTAATAGAAATTAGCATAAAATTAGTACAATTAGCATGGAAAGAAGCGAAATTAGTAAGGGTTAGCATGAAATTAATGAAATTGGGGGTGGAATTGGGGGTTTGGGGTATTCATAACTCAACATTAGCATCAATTTATTTCACAACATCATCAAATCACAACCAAAAATTGAGCTACACACTCAAAAACCAAAAAATTAGTAATGAAATTACTCTATTCTACACATGCTAAACTCTCCAGCTTAGGTTATCGATCCCCGACAATGGCGCTAAATGTAGGGATGTGTTGTAACACGACCTAATCGCAACCCACAAAATTGTCAAATCGTGGATCGGCAACCGGCTAGGGCATGGAAGCACGAGCCTAAGATGTATAGACATAGAGGATTCAAGGGATCCTTCTACTCATCATAGAGAGAAGCCATGAAAAGGGGCTTCCTCTAATCAACAACACATTCCTACTCACTAATCACTTGCACACAATCACGTGGTTGAAATTAACCTCTCATATCAATCACTCTTATTCACAACTCTTAATCACAACTACACAAGCATGCAATTAACATACCTACTCCGCATTAGTGTGTCCATTTTGGCACAACCCCTCAAAGTGACTACGTATGCACACACACTAACCGCACCTTGTAGAGAAAGATGAAGAGAAGGAAGGCACAACCCTCACACACCATGGCCAATGGTGTGGATATAATAGATTAACTCAAAAAAGGGATTAGAGATCCACCATCACACTAATACAATCTCACTCCACATAATCAAGCAAAGAAGACTAAGAAGAAAGAAAGAGTAATTGATTATTAGAAATCAAGAGCTACATGGGCATGGAATGTCCATGAGACTCATGACCATCCACTCTACAAAGAGGAGTCCTCACCCAAGAATGACTTCTCATTAAGCATAGGGCTCTTTTATAGCTTTGGGCCTCAAACCCTTCAACTATGGGATAAAGTTGAGCTCTCTAGCCTAGACTCATATAACTTTGGAACTCCTACATGAGCCCAAGCCCTATACAATGAAAAGGAAATATTGTGCACTATGGTATATCCACAACTTGGTGCATAATTGGTGTAGCCCGTGTTAGCCGCTGCTAACATGTGTTGTAGCACGACCTAATCGCAACCCACAAAATTGTCAAATCATGGATCGGCAACCCGGCTAGGACATGGAAGCACGAGCCTAAGATGTATAGACATAGAGGATTCAAGGGATCCTTCTATTCATCATAGAGAGAAGCCATGAAAAGCGGCTTCCTCTAATCAACAACACATTCCTACTCACTAATCACTTGCACACAATCACGTGGTTGAAATTAACCTCTCACATCAATCACTCTTATTCACAACTCTTAATCATAACTACACAAGCATGCAGTTAACATACCTACTCCCCATTAGTGTGTCTATTCAGGCACAACCCCTCAAAGTGACTACGTATGCACACACACTAACCGCACCTTGTAGAGAAAGATGAAGAGAAGGAAGGCACAACCCTCACACACCATGGCCAATGGTGTGGATATAATAGATTAACTCAAAAAAGGGATTAGAGATCCACCATCACACTAATACAATCTCACTCCACATAATCAAGCAAAGAAGACTAAGAAGAAAGAAAGAGTAATTGATTATTAGAAATCAAGAGCTACATGGGCATGGAATGCCCATGAGACTCATGACCATCCACTCTACAAAGAGGAGTCCTCACCCAAGAATGACTTCTCATTAAGCATAGGGCTCTTTTATAGCTTTGGTCCTCAAACCCTTCAACTATGGGATAAAGTTGAGCTCTCTAGCCTAGACTCATATAACTTTGGAACTCCTACATGAGCCCAAGCCCTATACAATGAAAAGGAATTATTGTGCACTATGGTATATCCACAACTTGGTGCATAATTGGTGTAGCCCGTGTTAGCCGCTGCTAACATGTGTTGTAGCACGACCTAATCGCAACCCACAAAATTGTCAAATCGTGGATCGGCAACCCGGCTAGGACATGGAAGCACGAGCCTAATATGTATAGACATAGAGGATTCAAGGGATCCTTCTGCTCATCATAGAGAGAAGCCATGAAAAGGGGCTTCCTCTAATCAACATTCCTACTCACTAGTCACTTGCACACAATCACGTGGTTGAAATTAACCTCTCACATCAATCACTCTTAATCACAACTACACAAGCATGCAATTAACATACCTACTCCGCATTAGTGTGTCCATTCCGGCACAACCCCTCAAAGCGACTACGTATGCACTAACCGCACCTTGTAGAGAGAGATGAAGAGAAGGAAGACACAACCCGCACACACCATGGCTAATGGTGTGGATATAATAGATTAACTCAAAAAAGGAATTAGAGATCTACCATCACACTAATACAATCTCACTCCACATAATCAAGCAAAGAAGACTAAGAAGAAAGAAGAGTAATTGATTATTAGAAATCAAGAGCTACATGGGCATGGAATGCCCATGAGCCTCATGACCATCCACTCTACAAAGAGGAATCCTCACCCAAGAATGACTTCTCATTAAGCATATGACTCTTTTATAGCTTTGGGCCTTAAACCCTTCAACTATGGGATAAAGTTGAGCTCTCTAGCCTAGACTCATACAACTTTGAAACTCCTACATAAGCCCAAGCCCTATACAATGAAAAGGAAATAATGTGCACTATGGCACATCCACAACTTGGTGCATAATTGGTGTAGCATGTGTTAGCCACTGCTAACAGAGGGGCTACCTCTATGACGTACCACTAGTTTGATGCAAACTTTGTAGGATGAAATATCACCTGCCAGAGCCACATAACTTACATGAGAGCTTCCAAGTACATTACTTCTAAAATTGAATGTTAACTATTTACATGCTTACTTGTTCACAATGCTCGGGTAGTACAAAAGCGTCTCTTAGGTCGATCCATTTTATAGTTGAATCTACCTTAAGGAAACTAGACTCTCCTCTATGCACAGTAGCATTGCAATCCTCCATGTTTATCTTGAACCATTGCACGTCAAACAAGTCGACAAAAAATCCTCTATAATCGATCCTCAAAATCTCTTGTAGTGTGCCGAATGAAGTGAGTCCCGCCACCACAGGATCTGCATCAGAGGACCGTCGTCGACTAGACTGTTCAAATTTTGCCATGATTCCACAATCTTGAGTAAAACGCTTTTTGTTGATCCGCTCCATCCTAAAATATCAACCTTTACACCATGCTGTTGTGTATGACTTATATTACAACCAACAAAGATTATGAGTGGCCGTTCAAACATCTAGAAAGTCACTAGTTGTACATTGCAAACTTACCTTGGTCGCTCAACCCCGAGGGTATTCCCACTCCTCCTCCGTCACTTCTCTACCGCATTGTTGTGCGCTTTTCAATTGGTTGTGCAACCATCTTAAGCTCATGAATGTTGGTAGGCTCTCCAGACCCACCGGATAATGCATCGGTGGTCGTCTTCCCCGTATCCACTCGATCCGTGCCCTTTGTCACTCTTGCTTTGCATCCTCGTATTGTGAAATCCACTTTTGCATCACTAGATTGTGAAGCATGCAAAATTGATTGATTTTAGCCTCTAGATCTTCCGTCATCTTCTTCTCAACACCGAGATTACACATGACAATCCCAAATATGTGCTCATCATCTATGGTTCGCCATAGCGTGTCCCGAGCTTTATCAAATCCGTCTAGCCACTCTCCAATGTAAACTAGGGACTCTCATACCAGCCAACCTTCTGCCATGCTACCCTCCGAACATGGCTTCTGACGCACATATCCCTTAAGTGTTTTCATGAAACTTTCTAAAAAGAAAATCCATATGGAATGTACTGTGCTAGTTGTTTCCACCTCATCAACTATGTGAACAAGAAGATGCACCTGAGTGGTTAGCATGGTAGTAGGAAATTGTTTCTCAAACATGCACACAACCTCCGCTGCGTTTAGTTTGGCGAATGGTACGGACTCTACATTGATCTCCTTTTGTGAGATCCATTGCACCAACTTTGCATGTTTGTAGATTGTGTTGCAGACGTCAGGAGACAAACATCCCTCAATGGCCACTTGTAAAATAAACTGCAAAACACATCTAGCAATGATATTAAAGTCCACAAACGAATTTGTTACACAATTTTCACTATGATATATTCCACTTCAAACATACCTGACACGTTTTATGCCAGTCGTGTGACTTCAAACCTGTAAGCTTTCCTTCTTTAGTGAAACACGTTCAGTGCGAGTGCATTACGCCAGTGGGGGTTTGCACAGATCGAATGGTCTCCTTTACTTTGCGTTCTTGGGCTCCTGTCAAAATCCATGGCACTTTAGGGAGTTTTATCGATCCATTGGATGCTATCTGTGGCCAATATTGCTCCATACGATCCACATTTCTAAGGTCAACCGTGGCTCCCAAAGTATCTTTCTTGCCGGTCAGATGGTCCCATAGCAGATTACCCATATTCTTGAATATGTGCGTTGGATCAAGCAAGTAATTGATCATGAGTCTGGGCCAATATGGTAACTCGTACCATAGAGAGATTCTCCTCATCCTTGGGGATAAACCGTCATCACACATCTCCTTCTGCTCTAACCATGCTTGTGCAAACATCCTTGGTGGCTCTCTTTCCAAAAATCCTTCGCGTAACACATGATTCTCTGGAAGATACGCTTGATGACCTTCGTAGATTTGTTTCTTCAATGAGGACCTCCGACATGCATTAAGTCTAGGTCCACATGTGACACATGCTCTGTATCCTCTTGTTTGAATCCCTGCATGTATACACATGACAATAGATTAGCTTGAGAAAATCCAAGATTTACAGTGTTTGAGTTTGAGTGTAAATCACTTGAGCATTTTGTTAGTCCGGGATAGTCATGCATGGTACACATTAGAATGCCTCTGATCAAAGCATCCCATCAATCTGTGTGTTGGCTCATATCCACCACTTCTATGCCAATCCACAATTGTTGTAGCTCTTCCACTAATGGACAAAGATACACATCCATATTCTTCACTTTATACCACCCCATTACAATCAAGCTTAGCCACAGGTGCCTCTTCTTGGTAGTCAACCACGAGGGAATGTTGTAGTTGACAATGACAACGGGCCATACATTGTAAGATGTTGATCTCTGGCCAAATGGATTTACACCATCCATAGCAAGGCCTAGGTGCAAATTTTGAGCTTCCCTGGCAAAATCCGACCATGTTTCGTCTATATCTTTTCAGGCTGCACAATCTGCAGGAATTCGTAGCACACCATCCGAAGATTTATTCTCCTCATGCCATGATTCTAGGGCGACCATGGATTTACATTCAAAGGAATGCTTGATGCGAGGAAGCAGAGGAAAATATCACAAAATCTTTTGTGGAATTTTTGTTCCGTGGAGATCTACTCGATATCTCTCGAAATCTCATTTCGGACACTTCTCCATGTCTATGTATTCCCCTCTAAAAAGAATGCAGTCGTTAGGACAAGCGTGAATCAAATTGTAATCCATCCCTCCCCAAGTTTTGCAAGATCTTTCTTGATTCCTCTCTGGAATTTGGCATCACATTATCAGCTGGCAGTATGTTCTCTTTGAGCAATCTACACAACGAAAAAATTGTGGTACACTTGTGTAAGTAATCTACCAGATCATTATACATCTAGAGTTTTTTATTAAAGTAAACACATTGTAATGGATCACCTAAAAAGCGTTGTGACGCTGGTGTCACTCCATCGAAACTTTGTCTGCATGTTGAGAAGAACCAGGAGCGCCTTCAATCTAGACACACATGCTCCATCATACAATGGCGTGTCGGCTTCACTTTTCATATCATCATAGATAAGCCTTTCTGAATCCATGATCGTCTCGATCATTTCATCAATCTCAGGCTCAAACATTGCCTCATTGGGAATGTGGTCTTCATGATCATCCTCCGAGCTGTCAGAGGCTATATCTTGTGGCCTCACGTATGCTGCCGCAACCAAAGCACCTGCGAACACGTCTATTGGGTTGCAAGATTGCTGCCTGTTGGTCAGCGTCAGAATCCGAAGAGTTATAATTGGAAACAACTTGATCTATAATAGATGGATCAAACTCGCCAAATTTGCGAATGTGCTGCAAAGAAACGCGCCTCGTCGTCGCACATCATTCTTGATTGATTACAAGGACATAAGATCCTTGTTGAGAGATAGGTGTTTTGGTTGGACGGCCCCACATCCTTGTCACTACTCATAATGAAGGTAAAAACCTTATAACCTGGACATAAATTTAATCTTCTATTGGCATCCTCCATCTCTTCTCTCTCTCTCTCTCTCTCTCTCTCTCTCTCTGTTCACACTGTAAACTACCTCACATTCTCTAGTCATGTCCAATCCTTGCACACCTCGGTCTAAAGGTGCACGGAGATCAGAACCACCGGGTTATAATCTCATCTTTATTGGTCAATGCCTATATTTGTGGGTACAAGAAATCTACACACCCACGTCTACATGATAGTGCATGTAGTGGACAAAACCCATTTGCCTCTTCTCTAGCTGTAGCACTTCACAACAGATCTTTGTTCGAGGGATTACTTAGCACATTACATGTTGGCCTCCAATATGAGTATCATGCCGTTGAAATATTTTCAACTTAAGGTCGCATCCATAGAAAGGAAGAGAGGGATCACCGTTTACCTAACTCTAATTTTTTTACCGGAATCCCCAAGGTAGACTTTAATATAAAAACTAAATTCAAAATCTAATCTTAAATCTAACCTAATTCAACATGTGGTTATTTGCGGCTAATTGAATATGGTTAGTGTGTGAGTTAATAGGTGTCAGCTTTTGATGGGAATATACCTATTGCTGTGTAATTAGTGTTGCTCTTTGGGCAAAGTGTATCTTCATTGACATGCACTAAAATCTAACTTAAATATGATCTAATCTAATGTTAACTCAAACATAAATCTAGATCTAATCTAATCTTAAACTCAAAATAAACCTAAATCTAATTTAATCTTAAATCTAACCTAAACCTAAATGTAATCTAACTTAAATCTAAATTTAATATAGTTAATCTTAAATATTGTTTTTATCTTAAATCTAAATCTAATTTAATCTTAAACTCAACATAAACTTAAATCTAATCCAATTTTAAATCTAACCTAATCTTAATCTAATGTAAATCTACATCTAACCTAATCTTAAACTCTTAACATAAACCTAAATCTAAATGTAATCTAACCTAATCTTAAATATAATTTAAATCTTAACCTAATCTCTCTCTCTTTGTTTTCTCCCCTTACCTCTCTCTTTCGTCTTCTCCCCCCTCTCTCTCTCTCTCTCTTTTTTATTCTCTCTCTTTCTCCCTCTTTCTCTTTATTTTTGTTTTCTCCTCACTCTCTCTCTCTCTCTCTCTGTGTGTGTTTGTTTTATATATCTCTCTCTCTTTACTTTATCTCTCATTCTCTCTCTCTCTCTCTCTCTCTCTCTCTCTCTCTCTCTCTTCCTCTCTCAATGTGTGTGTATATGCATTCTTTGTTTATGCATGTGTGTGTGTATGTGTTTTTGTTTCTGCATGTGCTCTCTCTCTCTCTCTCTCTCTCTTTCTTTCAAGGACACAATGTTTGTGTGTGTGTGTGTGTGTGTGTGACAGAGAGAGAGAGAGAGAGAGAGAGAGAGAGAGAGAGAGAGAGAGAGAGAAAGAGGGAAAGGGAACATGAGAGAGAGGAAAGGGAAGGAGCATACATGGATCTCCTTCCTCTCCTGGTGTGTGTGTGTGTGTGTGTGGGGGGGGGGGGGGGGGGGGGGGGGGGGGGGGAAGAAAGAGAGAGAGAGAGGGAGAGCGCGGGTTACCTCTTTCGCTTGAGTGTTGAAAACCTAGATCTAAGATCTGAGTTTTTGGCGCTCTCGGTTTATTTTTTACCCCTGTCGACGTCTCTATGGGCGTCGCTATGCAAAAAATAGAATAGCGACGCCGTGGATTTTCACTTTTAAGCATCGCACTACGAGCGTCGCTAATGTGAAGTACCTCTTGTAGTGCATAGTAGAGGTTTGAAAAGACTAGTTGAGCTTTCATTAAGTCCTTGGATTCTTGAATTTCATCTTCAATTTGAAGGGTTGAGATCATTTGTATGGGAATTATTTCATAGCCGTCCTCATTACAAAATTGAGTAGGCATAGACGTATTTACACATACATCCATTGTTACTAAAATTTGAGTCCACTCAAATGGCTCAAACAAATGCTCTGGAAAGGGTTCAAGTACATAGGCTTCATCTGTGCAATCCCTTTCTAAGATACATTCTTCTCGTTTCAAACTCCCGTTTTCTGAGGCTCCGCACATCCAAATATGTGTGTCTTAAGCTTAGTTTCAGCCAAAGAGACTGAGTCAAATTCCCATATGGGCATTTTCATGACATCTCTATAAGTGTGATCTTTTAGATTAACTCTTGTTATTGATCCCACTTGCTTCAAATACAGATAATTGTTTCCCCAATCCTAAATGAGTTGTACTTGTCGCATGAAAGGTCTTCCCAAGACGATTTCATAATTTAGTTTCTTTCCAGAGTCCACTATTGCAAAAGTGTGTTGATAATCAATCCCACAGGAATTAACTATCACTTTTTCAAGCAGTCCTAAGGGTCTTTCAATGTGTCCATCAGCCAATTGCAATTTCATTCGAGTTTGTCTAATGGCTAGTTGCCCCCATGATTCCCATACTACTTTCATGGCTATGGCTATGCCTGCCCCACTATCCAGTATTGCCATGGTTTCTATCTCATTATACCTCACTAGAAGGGTTGTGTTTCCTTCTTCCCCTTTGTAGTATTCTACAACTTTGTTCATTGGAACGGATATAATCTCTTTGTTATCCAATTCGTGTTTCAATTTTCTCATTTTTTTCGCAATTAGCCCTTTTATCCCCACCTTCTCTAGAGTTCTATAGATAATTCCATAAATATGGTATGATTTTTAATAATTCTCCTAAAGTAAGAGTGCATTTGAATGGTTGTAGACATGATTGAATGGACGTTGTCTATCTCTAGGGTCTATTCCACTCTTTTTATCTGAGTGGTTTTACACTCTATGGATTCATCTTCGTTATCTCCCAAGTAAGAGGGTACTGTTTTCATTGGTTTAGACATTTTCGAAGCTTCAAAGCTACAATCCCCATACAAGGATTGTGCATCCATGTCTATATCAGGAGGTATATTGTCTAACCAAACTTCCTCTATAGGAGCTGACTTCAGAGTTAGGCTCCCATCATTGATCCCTCTAACTTTTTTCCACAAGTGTCTTGGCCAATCTTCTTCTACGAATGGAATTTTCCATCTAGGGCATCTTCACTGTCAGGCACTATGAGTTCTGGCTCTCTAATTTCAAGGTGAGGTTCTACCACCACTTTAGATTTCTCTTTACATGTTCTTTCCACAAGCTCCTCAGGTTTTGCTATACTCTCGAGCTTGGGTTTTCTAGCATCTCTTGAGTAATTTTTATCAGATTTTGATAAGGTTCAAGCTTAGCTGCTTCCATATTTAAAGAAGGATAGTTTTTCCATTTGTTTTCCATGTTTTGGCCTGCTTTAAGTCCCTCTTGGTAAGCTTCCAAAGCTGCATTGATTGGCTCAAAAATTTTGTACCAAAATTGGTCCTCCAGATTTCACTGTGGTTTCCTTGAATTCACTTCTAGTTTCTTTCACTTTTTCTTGGAATAGTTTCTTGGCTTTCTCCTTGATTTTAGCCCTTTGTTTCTATTTTCTCATCTCATACATTTTGCTTCTGCTTCTCTTGGTCTTTTGAGAGGAAGTTTTAGTATTCTCCAAATCATTAGAGGAGTTATGTTTCTTTTTCTTAGCCTGGGCTCTTGTGATTACCTTGATTGGAACAATAGGTTCACTCTCAGATGAGCTACTAGGTATCACTTGGATTACATTCACTACTGTTTTACCTTTGTTTAAAGGATTTTTTGGAAAATCTTTAGGGAAATGTCCTTCCTTTCTGCAACATTGTATACAAAAAGCTTCAACTGGCTTAATGTTCTCGTCAGGCTCTGGACATTCATTTTTCCGCTGATCATTTGCACCATAGTTATGACAGTTCCTAGTTCTTGGCTTAATCATGGGTCTTACCATTGGAGGTCTAACACCTTGATTAGCTACACAGTACATCACTGCAAGCTCTGGTGTAGTATAAGTCACAGGTTCTTTCATTGGTGATGGATGTGAATTATACCAATCTCCTTCTACCATTACTGTAGATGGAATAGGCTCAACATAGGGTGTAATAGGCACTAGTGCTTGTTCATCTATGACTCCCTCTAAATGCATGTAATTTACAGGCACTGCATTATGTCCCGGATATGAACGTTGTTGACCCAACACGGGTTGAGTTCTTTCCATACCCATCGGTGGTCTTTGAGCTATGACCATATTAGGTTGATATCTGTACATGGGTTGTCCTTGTGGCCTCATAGGCACGTATTGAACATTTTCATCATAATTTGGTCGGTAATAGCACTCATTGGTCTCATGGTTGGTCTACTTACCAATGATTGCACACCATGTTTGCGGCCTAATTGGTTGTCTCTATTGAAGTATCGCTTGCCTTGGTCCCCTCATAGGTTCTTTTTGCATGTTATTCATAATTTCTTTCATCCTTTTGAGCATGTCTTCTATGGATGTAAACGGTGTTGTAGCAGTAGTTCCCACTTGTGCTGGTTTGGTACATGTTGTTTTCTCACTTTGACTATTGTTGGGGTTCAACAATACAAGGATTTCATTCTCACACATACTAGCACACAGAGAGAAGAACACCGAATTCATGATCAGAAATACTGTAGAAGTTTGAATAAACATTTGAGACTTAACAAGAACATCGTGAATCAAACAAGATCAGACATCATAATTCTTCCTTCTTTTCAAACTTCATACATATCCTTCCATTTCTACACACGACTACCTCTATCCTCAACAAGTTATAACTGCTCTAACTAACATGAACATCCGACTTAACAAGTCCAAATATCTGATCAACTAAAATCCGACTGAGAAAAATCCAATTCAGATCCGATTTTCAATCAAAATTCGACAATCCGACTGAACATTACTTCAACTAAATAAGTACCCTGTCAACACATGGCATGCCCCAGTGGTGGATTTCATAGAAATCCGGCCCGGATCCACATATCCCTTGACCAAAACATCATGACAAAATAAAGTCCAAAAACTACAAATACTATTCAGCTTGAAAATACTAAATGCTGCATCACTTCTCCATAGTCTCAGAAACACTAACAACTTCAGCTTCAAAAATTGAAACTTCTACTGGGTCAGAAGTCTCCCCAGTTGGAACTGTAAATCCTTCTAAAACATCTTCATCAATCTGCAATTCTGGCTCAGAATCTGGCTTCTGCTCCAGTTTTGATTCCATGTTATGAACTGGTCTCTCTAAACACTCAACCTACTCTGGACCTTGTGACTGCTCTTCAATGACTAGCTTCTCCTTGTGCTTTACTTTAAGCTCTTGTACCTACTTAATCCAAAACTCTCTCTCCTTTTTCAGTTGAGCTACCTCCACCAACAAATTTTCTTCATGTGTACTAACAAAGCCCTTCTTCACCACTTCATATGGATGCTTCAAAAAATTATTCAATCTAGCTCTCATGGATTGCCACACTTCCTCCATGGTCTGCTTGAATTGCTGCTTAAGGACCTGCACATCTCCCTCTAACATCATCACTCCAGTAACATCTAAATCATCATGAGACAACACTTGTTTCTCTCTATCCAGCAAAGGCTGAAGTCTTTGCTCAAGCACCAAATTTTGAACCTGCAATTCCACATTTGTGTTAGCCAACTGCTCTAACTCATTGCTGACTTTACCTTCTAGAGTCATGGTCCACTTTCTGAACAGCCCTACACTACAACATAACATTAAGATATCGACGTAGTATATATCGACGGCCGTACCTTTCGACGCAGTTATCGATGTACTTGTAGCCCGTCGATATATGCGTTGGAATATCCGTTGATATACGCGTGGCAAGGCATAGTTTACCACGCGTATATCAACGCAGATTTCAACGCAAAAAATTGGGGGAAAAAAGAAAAATCGACGTGCAGGCGGCCATTTTTGCCTGTGAAACTCCCCCCCCCCCCCCCCCCCCCCCCCCCCCCCCCCCCCCCCCCCCCCCCCCCCCCAAACCCCTCTCTCTCTCTCTAGATCGTGTGTGTGTGTGTAGAGAGAGAGAGAGAGAGAGAGAGAGAGAGAGAGAGAGAGAGAGAGAGAGAGAGAGAGAGAGAGAGAAATGTGTGTGTGTGTGTAGAAAATCAAAGAGAGAAAGAGAGAGAAATGTGTGTGTGTGTAAATAAGAAATTAAAAAGCTAGAGAGAGAGAGAGAATGTATGCGTAGGAAATTAAAATTAAAAAAAGAGAAATTAAAGAGAGAAATGAAATGGAAATGTTATATTAACGTTTTCAAAAGGCCAAAGTGACCTATGAGACCAGAAAGTTACAATGTGGTGGATCTGATACAAAGGCAGAGTAACAAGATGACAAAATACAACATTATGGAATCCTAAACTGTTGGGTGTGGACTAAGCAGCTAAAAAAGCTAGCTGGGATAGATAGATTGTAGGAGATCCAGCATCGGTCGCTGGCGGATCTCATCAATCTCCTCCATGGTCAGTAGTCTGACTGGGCGTTGTGCATGTCGAGCCAAAGTGACCTGGATCCTTTGATGTAGCCTCTGTCGATGTTGTGTAGTCCTCCACATTCGTGGGCATCTTGATCTCCCTAGCTCAGTCGCTCATTCGATCAGTATGCCTCTGGTGTAAAGCGACGAGCTCTACTGTGGTAGAGAGAGAGAGAGAGAGAGAGAGAGAGAGAGAGAGAGAGAGAGAGAGAGAGAGAGAGAGAGAGAGAGAGAGAGAGAGAGAGAGAGAGAGATAGGGAATAGAGAGAGAGAGAGAGAGAGAGAGAGAGAGAGAGAGAGAGAGAGAGAGAGAGAGAGAGAGAGAGAGATAGATAGATAGATAGATAGATAGATAGTTCTATTATCCTCTTGGGAGGTCAAATATGACCTATGGGACCAAATGAACATGTCACGTGGTGTGAGTGGAGTTCATAAGTGACTCTCGATGCTCAAAAATGGCTGAAATGAGCGTCGCAATAGAGAGTCCACATCGTGGTTGGGAGAGGAAGGTATGTAGGGAGAGATCATGGCTGAATATATGGGGAAAAGAGGACCTAATGTGGTCAAAAGCTGAGCACTCAAGTAGTGTGTGGTACTCACTCTCTCGCACTTGACGAGGGCATAAGGTGCAAAGTCGATGACACTCCTCGCCAGTGCCCCAACGTCCTGTCTCGCAGCGTAGAGAATGGGAGCTAAGACGAATGGAGGAAATGGTGCGGATCACACTCAACGGGATGGGCTCAAGGATGTAGGAATGGGTTCGGTTACCTCGTTCCGAGAAGAAGAGAGATTTGTAGTTTGGGGCAACGTGTGTGGTGTAATGGCTGAAGCGAGAACCTCCGGATTTCTCCCAAGCCATGATACATTGGCGTTGTACGAAGGCCTCATTAACTTGGGAGTCGATCGACGCATCCTTGACCAAGTGACATGCATCCCATCTTCCAAACCATTTCTTGATATCAAGCATCCACCCCGAACTTAGTATTTTGCTCTTGCATGTCTTTTGAACCATTTGACTTGCTTCATATGCGATTCTAGGAAGTCGATGCAAAGGGCTACGTTGTGTCTTACGCATGTACTCCACAACCCTTTGCATGCCCAAGACCTTAATGGGAAGCAATCCGGACTCAAGAAGTAAGAGCATGTAGGGTGTTTGTGTCTTGACTTGGAGAAAGTTGGTGAGAAAACGCTTTTGGACATTCTCAAACTCTTTCCAAGTAGACTTCCCGATGCTTCCACCCCACACCTCCACTCCATAAAGAAGCACCGGTGTCACCAATGTGTCAAAGAGGTACTTTTTGAGAGCCCAACACTTGATATCTCCTGCATTGCACATGTTCTCAAATGCATAATAGGCCCTCTTTCCGGCTTCCAAGCGACGCATTGCACAATCCTTCCATTTATGATTGGATGGAACCTCAAGGCCAAGGTACTTGAAGTGATCTACCACTTCAAGTTTCTCATTGTTATATAAAATGCATGGATTTTCATCATTGAGGGTCTTTACAAGCATAACCTTGGTTTTGGATCCATTCATGATCAGCCCGCTATGTAGGCAAAAGCGTTCCAAGACACTCATAAGCTTTTGTCCATCTTCTAAGGTATGTGCCAAGAGCACTACATCATCGGCATAAAGCAAAAGTATGATCACCGCATTTCCAATCTTAACCTCTTCTATGCCTTCTTGCTGCATAAAGTCAAGAACCATGCATTCCAATTCATCAATGAGTAGCCCAAAGAGGGTTGGGGAAAGTGGGCATCCTTGTTTGACACCAATAGTGCTTGCAAAAAATTCTGAAATTCCATCTCCCATACGTAATCGACATATCACTTTTTGGTAGATGCGAAAGACTGCATGCATAAATTCTCTCGGCACTTGAAGGCTTTGCATACGTCTCCAAAGATTTCCTTGCGGTACCATGTCAAAAGCTTTCTTGAAATCCACAAAGCAACAATACAACTTTTTTCCTTTCAATCGAGACGCTTCCATAAGAACTCGAAGAGTGACAAGGTGATCAATAGTGCTATGATGCTTTCGAAAACCTGCTTGGCCAAGTGCACGTTTGCCATTCTTTTTAGCCCATTCACTTATCTTCATCTCCATGATACATCCAAATAACTTTGCCATTAAAGAACCAACCATTATAGTGCGATAGTTGTTCACATTGTTTACATCTCCTCCTTTGTGCAAAGGTTTGATCCAATTTGCACTCCAATCATGAGGCATGCCATACTGAAGTGCAAGGTTAAACATATCACATATCCAATATCGTGTTTTCTTGCTTGTCCATTTAATCATTTCAGCCTTGACACCTTGAAGGTCACCTGCCTTACGAGTAGCAAGTTTCTCAAGCGCGCGGCATACATCTTCAATGGTAAAGAAGGGAGACATAAACGGAAGGGAGCTACAACACTCCATCTTATCAACATTGGGTTGCTCATAGAGATTCTTACAATGCATATACATATCCTCAAGAGTCAAGTCACCAAAGCTCTCAACGCGCTTGCCTTTTAGATTTTGCCAAAACTTGCCACATGCATGTGCTTTCTCTTGTGCTAAAAGAAGTTGTTTTTAGACTTCCCACCTTCTCCTCTTCTTTTGAACAAGTGCTTTGTATGTGTGTGAACATTCCAAGTAAACTTCCTTGTCTTTGATTGCATCCAATCTTAGCAAGTGTTTTTGGGCTTGACTACATTCCATGTCAAACCATTTCTTCTTGGTGCTATCCTTCTTAGACCTTTTGCAAGACATGTGTTTCACCGAAAAGCATTCCTTCGCACAAGAGAAAATTACTTCTTTGAAAACTTTCCACTTGCATTCTAATGTTGGGCTCTCTTGATGCTCTATCATGCTTAACATTTGGTCCACCATATCAGCATATATAAGTGCTCGTTTGAAGTCTAGATGTAGGTACAAATGATTCACATCATGATTGGAGGCTACATGCTCGAGCCGTTTACCACACTTGAGGTCAATACATAACATCCTATGATCCGATTCCGGATTCCATTCACCAAGTGTAAAGCTTTGTATGCATTTTAGAGTGGCTTCCGAGAACAACATATAGTCAATCACGCTAGCACCGTTGTGCTTTCTACATGTAAAGTCATTGGTGCCTTGCCATAGAGATACACCATTTGCAATGAGCATTCCGGTACTATTGCACATATGTAGAAGTGACTTTCCATAGTGATCCACTTCTTTTGCATCATTAGAACTTCGATTATACATGTATGATTCATCCATTCTTCTTGAGACATGCGGCATGTCTACTTGTTGTGTGTCGTGTTGTAGCATATTTGTGTGAGCATTCATGTCTCCAAAAACAATGACTTCACCTTGATCCTTGTAATGAGCAATGTCTTCCTCTAGTTCAACAAAGGGCTGATCTCTATCCATATTCAAGCAAGCATAAAAGTTAGAGTCATAGTGAGGAATGTAGCAACCGGCCACAAACATGACTTGACCATTTGGTGGGCTGATTTTCAGCCATAAGTAGCGTTTATACTTATCTTCTTTGACAGTGGAAACATCTTTCAAACCCTTTTTGGTCATACATGCTACGCCTCCTTGGCCTCTTCGTTGCTTTGCATTTTTGGCCCACATCAAAGAATGCACATCGTATTTGTCAAATCCAAGAATTCGTTGCGCATCATGCTCCCATGTTTCGACAAGAAGTATCACATCGGAGTCATTGGTAAGCTCATCAATGCCAATTCCCGCATTCCATGGATACCCGTTACAATTCCAAAAGCTTATTCGCAAGCGTGAGTTGGTCTCATAGATCATGTGTCCCTATTTGTTGGGTGGACTTGCATCCTCCTTAAGTGGCTTTTCTTCTTGAGGTGATACCTTAACCTTCTTGCTTCTTTCCTCATATGCTTTGCGACGTACATTTTGTTGCATAAGAGTGCGATCCTCATATACATTACAACCTGTTCCTTTGAGGTAGATCCAACCATTGTCAAGGATGATCTTTCTCTTTACCTCATCAGCCATGGTACATACAATAGGTCTTTCTCCTAAGCGAGGGACTCCTTGTTTTCCAACTCGATGTGCACCATAAGCCATGATTCCTGACATGCCAAAGTGTGTAGCAAAAAACTCTTCAATAGCAACTGCAAGAGATTGGGGTGTTTCCATGCTTTCCTCCTTGATTCCACGAATGACGATGTTGTTTGAGCGTTTTTGTCGTTCGTGCAATTCTTGAGTGTCCACATTCTCTACATTCTTTGCTTGGACAACGGCTTGCGTGATAGGAGATGTAGAAACCACATTATCCTTACATATATCAGCCCATGATTTGGATGCATTTCTCATCTCACATACATCATGTCGTATTGTATCTATTGTTTCCTCTTTCAATACATGATCACTCTCAACTTTGCTCAAGTGCTCTTTCAATACATTCATGTCAACAAGAGAGCGTTTACATTCTTGAACTTCAGTCTCAAGATGCATCAAGCGTGTTGTTTGCATTTCAAGAACCTTCTTGAGGTGCTCATTCTCCACAACGAGAACTCTTAAAGTACCATTCTCCATTGCAAGTGCGCGCAACTCTTCACCTTGTTTGTTGACGGTTTCTTGTAACGAGATCAAGTAAGCCATGATCATTGCTTCCGTTGTTGTAGATGATGTGGTTGGATTAGCATCCAAATTCCTTGGAGATTTTGCATCATTCTCCATGGCGAGTGTGGCTTTTCCACCCTTGCGAGTTTTGTCTGACATTGCCTTCAAGTCGGCAACAAAAACGCAAAGTTTTGACAGTTTTTTCAGTTCTGAGATGCTGTTACAGCAAAGCCTTCCATTACAGAGAGAGAGAGAGATGAAATTAAATA
Organism: Adiantum capillus-veneris; assembly: GCF_014529385.1. NCBI lineage: Eukaryota > Viridiplantae > Streptophyta > Polypodiopsida > Polypodiales > Pteridaceae > Adiantum > Adiantum capillus-veneris. The sequence continues at coordinate 124,250,706 of NC_140959.1, forward strand.
GAGAGAGTGAGAGAAAGAGAAAGAGAGATAGCGAGAGCGAGATTGAGAGAGAGAAAAAGAGAGATAGCGAGAGCGAGATCGAGAGAGAAAGAACGAGAGATAGGGTACATAAAGAGAGAGAGAAATAGAGAGATAGAGAGTGATATATATATATATAGAGAGAATTAACTAGAGATAGATACAAAGGTAGAGAGAGAGAGATAGATAGTAGATAGAGAAGTCGGTGTGAAAGAGTTAGGTTGGCTGACCAATTGTGTGAAAAGGACAGAAACTCTCTCTATCTCTCTCTCTCTCTCTCTCCTTCTAGAAGAAACTATGGAACTAAAGGAGGCAAAGGGGTTTTGCCCGCTACATGCATTGCCATGTACACCTAGGAGTGCACGTATGTGTCTACCCATATAGGATTTGACCAATAAAGATGAGAGTTTGACCCGGTGGTCCTGATCTCCGTACACCTCTGGACCGAGGTGTACGGAGATCGGGCAAGACTAGAGAATGCGAGGTAGTTTACATTGTGAGGAGTATATATATTAAAACAACATTCATAATCATTGTAGATGGCAATGTCATGAACTAACATGGAGGAAAAGATTGCATGCTCGTGCACGCTCTGCAAGTATCAAATCCTGCGCATGCATAGGATATGTAATGGGCATGTACACAAGTACGGAGAGTTTGCTAGAGAAATCGTACAGAATCTACGATACGACTCCTACGGAACTGATTTTCGCGACATAACACCTACATCTGAGAGAGAGAGAAAAAGGATTATGCGTGAAGGTCCGACCAATATAGAGCCAAGGATGGAAGCAAAAAAGGGCTTACAGACAGAAGACGACGGCATGGAGGAGATGCTGGATGCCTTCTTCCAGACAAGCGAGAAGAACGCTAACAACGCAGCACCAGAAGACGTGCGCCTATCTCCTGAAGACATGTTGAGGAAGTTGGCACATCAACCAATCTATGAAGGCACCAAAATATCTGTGCTTCGTACTTGTCTGGCGGTTTGGAATCTTCAGGCAGTGTACGGGTGGTCAGATGCAAGCGTCACTGCTTTGTTTAGGTACGTAATTTACAAAAGAGATTTTCCGGTTGCAACGGTGACGTGCTTGGGGAGCTTTTTAATTTAATGTGGCTTAAACAGGTTGTTGCGGGAGCAACTTCTCTCGGCTCGCAATGAAATGCCCCCCTCCAGGCCAGACGCAAAGCAACTATTGACCTTAGTTGGCTTGGACTACAACAAGATTCATGCATGTCTAAATGATTGCATTCTTTTTCGCAATGAATTCTCAGATTGTCTGTCGTGTCCTAAGTGCGGAGCAATGCGCTACAAACAAGATGCCGTTGGCGAGACAGTGCCAGCTAAAGTGTTGTGGCATTTCCCTATTATTCCTAGGATAAAAAGCATGTTTCATTGTGGTTCCATTGCAAAGTTGATGTGGTGGCATTCAACGAATAGATCCACCGACGCAACATTTAGGGTGCCGACTGATTCAAAGGCTTGGAGGCACATTGAAGATACCTAGCCACATTTTAAGAGTGAACCACGCAATTTGCGTTTGGGCATGGCAATGGATGGAGTCAATCCATTTGGCTTGAGAAGCTCGTCATGGAGCACTTGGCCTATGTGCCTTATCAATTACAACCTCATGCCGTGTCTTGCCATCAAGAAGGGTCATTTGATATTAAGCTTGATTGTACTGGTAAGTTCAAGGCAAAAAACATGGATGTTTATCTAGCTCCACTAGTTGACGAGCTCTAGGAGTTATGGCATGGGATCCACATAGCAGATGCAGTTGAACAAGTAGGACAACAGCATGCAAGGATCCATGGACTTCTTATGTGAACTATGCATGATTGGCTAGGATACAGAGAAGCTTTTGGTAATGGTTCTTGATTTATAAAATTCTTGCTATTCGCAAGCACTTTGCCTTGGCTTGAATCATGCTTTAATATATGCAGGGCTTACAACTTCGGGATACAATGCATGTCCAATTTGCGGGTCGTCTTTGGATGTGTGCTATTCTGCCTCTCTTCAAAAGACAATTTATCAAGGCCACCGCCGTTATCTTCCAGATGGCCATCACTTGCGCGAAGATCAGCTTGGTCGTGTCGAATGTCGTCCTATGCATGCACAAGAGTGGCATCACCGATGGGAGCAACATGAAGGGCAACCTGCTCTAGGAATGAAACGTTTGTCCATTCTCCATACGTTGCCGTACTGGGGTGATCTACTAATTAACCATTTGCTGGATCCAATGCATATATTCAAGAATGTGGGAGAGCTCCTCTAGAAGACAATCATGGGAATGAAAGACAGTCAACCTTCACGAGATTATTTACAGTCAATTGGAAGGATGCCAGAGCTGTGGCCTTTCACCAATGCAGCTGGCCAAACAAAGCTTCCAAGAGCGCCATGGGTATTTCTAAAAAGCGAGGAGCAACAAGTTAAAAGGGTGATTTCAGAGTTCAGGACACCAACAGGATATATGTGATGTCTCAAGACAGCATTCGCCCGTGACGATCAACTGTCAGGACTGAAATCGCACGACTGGCATAAGTTCTTGCAATTTATTCTTCCAATTGCGATCAAGGGGTGTTTAACGGAAGAAGTGCGGACCTGCATATACAAGATTTCAGAGCTAGTGCAATGGATCTCTTCCAAGGAGATACGAAAGGAATCTATTGCAGTCGCAACGGCTAACTCCATTGAGGCAATTTTCATGATTGAGACGTATCTACCCACGAGCTTCCTAACTATCCAAATGCACTTGCTCGTCCATGTAGTAGATGAGGTTGCAGTGGTGGCAGATACAGTCCACAGCTGTTGGATGTACTTTCTAGAGCGGTTCATGAAAACACTTAAGGGTTTTGATCGCCAAAAATCGCGTCCAGAGGGGAGCATGGCAGAAGGATGGCTGGTGCAAGAGTCTCTTGTCTTGACGACCGAATTTCTATCCGTTTCTGACTCAGAAATGCCTCGACTGTGGAGCGATGAGGAGGATGCAAGACTGGTGGGAGAAGAGCCGCAGGGGCAAGGGGTGCTGAAGAAAATGAACGATGCCATGCGAGAAAAGATCATGAATATTTGTATACTAAATTCAGAGCCGATGCAAAAATGGCTTGAAAGGTACGAAGAAGAGAAAGAGAGATGCAATACGGAGCGACACTATTTCAGGCGAAGCCGAACACTAGAGGCTTACCCTTGCCAGACTATCTCGCTCCTCTACCTGAATTCCCTACAATGGCATGGTTGGACAAGATAGTGAGAGCAGCTCGACAGATCGGAGAACCCATATCTCTAGAAGAGGAAGAGCTGGCTATTGGATGTGACTGGAGGTATCATACATACATGGCACTGTGGTCACATGGAAAGCATTTCAGAACACAACAAAGTGACAGCAGAAGAAACACGTTTGACAGTGGGGTAATGGTTAGTTTCATGCAAAAGAGCAGGGCCAGTGCCAGAGACACGAACGAGAGCATTAGCAACTTGGATTACTGTGGTTTGGTGTCAGATATCTTGAAAGTCAGCTTCAAGCGGTTTGAGATGTTTTTGTTGGATGTGAAGTGGTTCAAGGTGATTACTTCTGGTCGCAATGCAACGGTACGCAGAGATGGAAACAAGCTTGTAGAAATAGATTCTACAAAGTTTTGGACAGATGCAAGCGACACATTTGCTCTTCGCAAACATTGCGAGCAAGTGGTCTTTGTACCGGACCCTCGCGAGTGACAATGGTGGTTTGTGGTTTAGGTTGCTCCAAGAAATAAACAAGTATTTGAAGGGCAAGAGCTCCTAAAGGAAAGTCAATCAGACGAGGCAGATACTACTGTGACATTACATGAGATGGACGAAGGTATGGTAGAGGAAGCTGATAGATATACGAGGGATGACGCAGACGAGGCAAATATGACACTTGTAGATGAAGATGCAATGGATGAAGACAATCTGCCAGAACGAGTTGGGGCAGAGTTATGCCTGCAATTAGAGATAGATGATGATACGGTGCAAGATCTTATCGATGATGCCTCACTCGTCGAGGCCTAGGCCTGTAAGTGTTTGTGTGAAGATGTTAATTTAAAATTAAGCTTAAAGTTAATTTAAACAAAGGTGTTCTGACGCTTTCTTTTACTTTCTTTGTGCAGGACTTTAGTATGGCGGACCAGTTTCCAGATCTCGCTTCTATGAGCGCAGATGCATTTATGGGCTTTGCCACACTGATGACGCCAAATCAGATGGCAGAGGCGTCTCAGTACTGGGTACCTAGAGGCACAGGTACTACGCCTCCGGGCTTCACACCCGAGGGTCCGACGCCTATGGGGGGGACGCCTATGGGTACGACGCCTGCGAGATCTCCCATCATGACCGCTTCGACACCTAGGGGTGTGGCAGAGGCGGGTACGTCTTCATCTCCGCAACACAGGTGCACTCGCCGATCTCGAAAATCGTCAGGTGGAGGTGGTGGTTGTTGTGGAGGAGGCTCCACAGATGCTTCGACCCCTCCTTGCTTACGACCCCCGTCCTACCCAGGCACACCTCTCGACACACCTCTTAGCACACCTTGGATACCTTGGGGGGCACACGATCCTAGTGCCTCCAAGCTCTATACTCTACGGGCAGATGGTTCTGTTGACATGGATAGATCCGGGACTGAGATGAGACAGCGGATTCACCAGCTCACGGAGCTGCAATTTTTGACCAGCATTCTGATGCCTTGGCCTGAGCAGAATCATGGAAAAATCAATTATATAGTGGAGACCATCATGAGAGAGTACCAGCCTGCTCTAGGTTCAAAGGATCTTCCGAGGAGGTGGATCAAGGGTGTTGCACGGGACACCGTGAAACATCGACGAGATGCAGCTCGGCAGGCTTTCAGGACCGGCTCGCCGAAGCCTTCAGGCATCCCACATGAGACGTGGCAGCAGATCAGGGAGGATGAGCGGAAAGCGGAAACGCGGTTCAGACAGCAGCGTTAGGTCGCGAAGATACGACAGATAACTAGGGGGACATCTCTTCTTGGCAGCGGAGGCTTCGACACCTTTTGCTATGAGTTTGTGAGTTTCCAATCCAATCCTAGCTATGGCGTTTTTTTAAACGTGATGAATCATGTATTCTTATTACTTTGATTTTTGTATAAACGCAGAATCTTGCAATGCATTGAGCCCCGACAGGCCAGGAGGAGACAGATGGATATCGCAGAGGTATTTATGAAGTATTGAATGATCTTGATGCTTCAGGAGAGCCCGTAGATTGGGAGGCTTTAAAGTCTCGCTGATCGATTGAGGTGAGACATTAATATGCATGAGTTGATTTAATTAAATAAGTATCTGTGAAGTAACACCAATACTAATTTTGTGACTTGTCCTATGTGTAGGTTGTGACGCCTAGTCATCAGTGGATTTCATATATATGTTTTCTGAGACACAGACACGCTTCTGTGTCTCTTTTTTTTATAGACATGGTTATGGTTATTGTTCAGACATGGTTATGGTTATTGTCATTGTATAGACATGGTTATGGTTATTGTTTTGTTTATGGTTATGGATATCATTATGGTTTTGATCAATTAATATGGTCATGGCCAGTTATAATATAATTTGGTTATGGTTTTGCACAAAGCTTGTTATGGTTATGGTTTTAAGTTGGTTATGGTTTTGCACAAAGTTCATTTCATTTCTTTCATTTGCCTTAAATCTCATGTGAGATCCTACATGGATAGCATGTAGGAGGCGTATACATATGGTTTTTTTTTGGAAAGTTTATGTTAAAACGAAGGGAACTCTATCGAAATTTCTGTGGGAGCACGGTTGATTTTGGTGCTGCTAGCTTTCTTGGGCAGAGGACAAGGAGTCTGGCTGTGGCTGTGTCCTTCTTTTCACTGGGCACAGGCCAGGCTACCTGTCCTCTGCCCAAGAATTTTTTTTTCTGTTATGGTCGTCGCAATCTGCGTCGCTAGGCACGTCAAAATATGCATCGATAACAGTGCCTTTCGACACGTATATCGATGCATATTGCGACGTTTTTGTAGGGATGTGTATTTCGATGCTTTTTTTGACGAGGAGCGTCGAAACCTGCATCGAAGGACCCCTTTTTTGTTGTAGTGCTAAGGACAGTTTGACCTTGGCCAATTCATCTTGATGTTGCCCCAAAACAGCCTGCATTTCCTCTTTATGCTGAATCTTCAAATTGTCCATCTGCATAGTCAAATTTTTGACCATATCAACCTGCTCCTGTAATAACACCTGAGCTACCCCTGTTTTGGTCATTGCCTGCACTTGATTATCCACCTGTAATTGATGTTTTTGAACAAAATTCTTAACCTGTGCCAACATCTGCATAACCATGTCAACATCATCAATGTCCACCACTTCCTTAGCCTTAACATCAAAGCCAGGATCAAAATCTAAGTGCCTAACTGCCTTGAACATGTCATTGTCCACTTTACTTTTCTTTGAGAAAGTGAACAACTTTCCCAACTTAGTGCTGTTTGCACTTTATCCTTAGGACTCATGATAGGCATATCCAAATCTAGCATAGAAGTAATCCTATCGAATTTTGCACAAGTTTTAGAGCCTCCTCCTCTGAATATCCAGCTTTGACCAGGAACTTAAAAGAAGCCATCTGCTGCTTGTTCTCCAAAATATCTACTGGCAAGTCCAACTTCAGACCTGCAGTCTGATTTTCCTGCATATCCGACATTCTACCCAAGTCACTAGTAAAATGCTGATCACCTGCATCCTTGATTGCACTCGGGGCTTTGTAAGGAAAACTAAACATTGCTGCCAAAAATGCAGAAAGTCTAGTACAGTTCTGAGCTCTCCTTTTGTCTGACATATACACCTCAATAGAAATCCTATCAAATAGCCAAATAGTCCAATTAACTTTGCCCCCCTGTTCTGCAAAGCACAGTGGTCCATAATTCTCTTTGGACATGTAGTCAAACATAATTAAAAAGCACAACCTTTCAAGGTACCACTTTAGCTGCTCCCTTCTGATATAATGAACATTCCTAAGCATGTAGTGTTTTCTACCACCTTCAGTGGGACCAAACTCTTTTTTCAACAAAATTATAGAACACTTAGGGATGGTGGTACTCCCTTTTGATGGCAACTGAAACACCTAAACTACCAAATCAGGGGTAAGAGAGACAGTACTGGAAATCATACCCTTTGTTTTCCTGATGATGTCAAGATGAGCCTTGGCATAGTAGTTATTCCTCCAATCATCCCATGGTAGCATAGAAAAGTCCTGCAATTCGATGGTCTGGAACCATGCAAGATTTGCTTCAACTATCAAATCCAACCGCACCTTAAAATCCATGAAAGACTCCATCAGAGATTGCTTGAGCTTGGCCGCACTTTTTAGGAGTACCCACGGGTGTATCCTCATCTCCAGAAACTTCTTCTTCTTCCGGGCTGCTTACATCCATAGTCACAGCTTGCCCCTTTGCGTCACGTCGTGGTGGCTAGTCGTGCTCCAACTCAGGTTGCATGGTGCTAGTTTGCTTCTCGTGTACCATCGCTGCAGGTGAACGCAGAGGTGATGTTACTTGAAAAAATCAGGTGTCCACATAAGGTAAGTATGAGAGCAGCATAAGTGATTGATGGTGCCTTCGATTAGCGCACCCTCCACTAAGAATAACCACTGCACAATTCAAAATCCTTTTTCAAATTACCCTCCTTAAAAATTCCTATTCAGGAACATCCGAGTTGAAAAATTCCGACACAAGAAACTTCGATCCAAGAAAATCCGATCCGGCAAACACATCCGATGTGAGAAAGTCTGACTGCAGATGCTGCACTCAACCAACTGTGGAACCTTACACTCTGACCCTTGTAACCTGTTGGTGTACCCCCCTGGATGACATAGTGAGAATCAACATTCTTCAAAAAAAAAAATTCTTTGGGAGAATTTGAGAAGTCCCATACCATTTACCTACACTGTAGTCTGAAAATTGTTCAGGTAGAATCAATCCTGCTAAAGGCCAATCCAAATGAGGTGGTTTTCCTTGAAATTTTTTCACTCTTAACCCATTAACAGGTTTTTCAACTCTTGTGCCAAAAACATCAGCAACTATAAATGTTCCTTGGGCCATGTCCTGAACAATTTTATGAGGACCAATATATCTCAAAGTGAGCTTGCCTAGATGTGGTCCCAATCTGGAGTTATACAACATAACCCAATCTCCCACCTGAAAAGCTTTAAACTTAACATTCATGCTTACCCAAGCCTTTCTCCTTCTTTGAATCACCTCAGAGATATATGAACTAATCAATTTGTCTTCTTCCAGCTGCATCAAATACTTGCTCATGTACTTAACTGAAAACTTAGGACTCATTTTATCAGCACTGATTCAAAGGCTCTGAACTACAAATTCCATAGGAACCATAGCTTCCAACCCATAAACCAATTTAAAAGGAGTCATTCCTGTTGTGACCTTGAAAGATGTCCTAAAAGACCATAGTGTTGAATCAAGATTTTGATCCCAATCCTTCTTATTGTCCTGAACAATTTTCTTCAATATCCTCATAGGGTCTTGTTTGTACTTTCAGCCTGTCCCGATTAGCTTGAGGATGATAAGCTGTGGACTTCTTGTGCATTATCATGTGAGTTTTGGTTAACTCAACCAATCACCTCATTTAGAAAATGGTTGCCTCTATCATTGACCAGCTCCACAAGACATCCAAATGGAGTCATAATGTTGTGATACAAAAACCTAGCAACATTGTTAGCTTTATTGTCTTTCAGAGCCACTGCTTCAACCCACTTGGTGCAATAATCAGTAGCTACCAAGATGTACCTACATCCCCTACTGGTGGTAGGCTTCACAGGTCCCACAAAGTCCATAGCCCACTTTTGAAAAGGTTCTAGAGGTAAAATATAATGATCTGTCATTCTATCTCTGGCATCTGGTTGACGTAACTTCTGACAAACCACACAGCTTTTAGCATACTCATGAGCATCTTTTAACACAGTGGGCCACCATAATCTAGCTTGCAAAACTTTTTTGCCTGTAATTTCACTAGAAAAATGTCCTTCAGTTGTTCTTGAATGAGCTTCTTGTAAAACTGCTCTTTGTTCAAAGTCTGGAATGCACCGTCGGATTAGCTAATCAATCCCTTTTCTATACAATGCTCTTGCTATTACCAAAAATGGTCGACTCTTTAAAGAAAACTTCCTTCTCTGATCTCCTGAAAATCCGATTGGCATTGTACCATCTGTCAAAAATATGAGCATTTGATCTTACCATGATTCAGAAACTGGATTCTGAACTTCAAACACATCAACATCTGGTAAATCATCGAAAAATCTTGTTGGTTCCTCTCCTGTATGAATTCTACTTAAATAATCAGCTATGGCATGCTCTTTGCCAGGAGTGTGCACAATTACAAAATCAAACGCTTGCAACAACAACATCCATCTTGCTAATGTGCCTGTTAGCAATGGCTTCTTAATCAAGTGAATCAATGCCTGATGGTCCACATGAAAAATAACTTTGTTGCTCAACAAGTAATGCCTGAATTTATTTAAAGCATAGACCATACCAAGAGCTTCCCTTTCTGTTACAGCATAGTTCCTCTCAGCTGATGTTAACACCCTGCTAGCATAATAAACAGGTCGGAACCATCCCCTAACTTTTTCTTGCATAAGGACAACACCAATGGCCATATCCGATGCATCAACAAAAGCATGAAAAGGTAATGACCAATCTGGATGTTGTAATATTGGTGCTACAGAAAGAATCTTCTTTAACATCTGGAATGAATTCTCTTGAGGTTCATCCCACACAAAAGGTACATTCTTCTTTGTTAAATGAGTGAGAGGCATACAAACATTGGCTAAATATCTGACATATCTAGCATACATTCTCTGGAGATTTTGTTGCTTTAATCACTTCAATCTTCTTCTCATCAATAGACATCCCTTCATAAGAACCACATGACCTAAAAGTACTCCACTCTGAACAGCAATTACACTCTTGAAAGTTAAGACACATTATGAATTGTCAACACCTTTCAAAACACAACTTCAGATGCTACAAATGAAGGTCTTTCTTTCCAAAGACAGAAAAATCATCCACAAAGACTCTCATGAAATCCTGCAAAATGTTTTATATGATGTAAAGTTGAATGATGGTGGTCCATTTTTGAGGCCAAAATTCATCACTATAGATGCAAAAGCACCCCATTTAGTTATAAAGGCTATTTTGTGCCGATTTTCTTTAGCCACCTTAATTTGATTATACCCTAAAAATCCATCCAAAAAGCTATACATTTCCTTCCTTGCTACAACATCCAATATAGCATCACAAAATAGCATTGGGAAAGGATCAGTAATAGTGGTTGCATTCAACTTTCTATAATCAACACAAACTCGGATTTTTCCATTCTTCTTGGGAACCACAATAATTGGTGACAACCAGGTAACCTCATGAATGGGTTTAATGAAGCCAACAGCTAACAACTGATCAATCTCCTGTTTAACCTGCTCTGCAAAATTTGGATTCATTATGTACCTCTGTTGAAAAATCAAAATTGCATCCTCCTTCAAATTAATATGATGTTGATGCAAATCAAGATCTATACCTTTCACTTCAGAATAATCCCAGGCAAAAACAATTTTATACTCCTTTAACAGCTGAAACATGCAAAAACTGTCCATCCACATGAATACTGGCCTTGACAATCTTAGGATCCTCTTCAGTACCCAAATTAAGGTCCTTCAATTCATCTTGCTTGACTCTAGCTTATGCTCCAAATCTTTTATTATAAATCTTCTCAGCCAAATCCCTTGCTTCCTTTTCCTCCTGCTGCTGCAGGGCCTCCCCAGAAGTAGGAACCAATGTTTAATCCACCAAATGCACCAAGTCGGATCCTTGAATTGTCTGCCCAGGTACCAAATCAGAATTTTCCAACTCTTCCTCTTCTTCTTTTTGCAAGATACCATCAACATCAACTTCAAAGACTGGTACAATGGTTGGATTGGCTCTTAAGAATGCTTCTTCTTCATCATCTGCCACTTCTTCTGCCAAGTTGATTGATTGAGCATACAATGGTCATTTCTTGAAAGGAATATTCTTTCTCCCCAACATAGGGATTGCAATGGCCTGCTTTCCCTTTTTTATAACAACTGCATTCTCTCCCCAATACTGCTTAACTTTAGCCAATCTCAAACAAGGCCTTCCCAATAACATATCATAGGAGGTATTACCCTTCTCCATCGTCAACACAACAAAGTTCACTTGAAATTTAATTCCTGCAATGTAAATAACTTGTTGTCTTAGAATCCCCAAGGGTTGAACTCTCCTCTGATCTGCCATCTTTACCTGAAATGGTGCTGGCTCTAGTTCACCTAACTTCGTCTTATGATAAATAGACTCAGCCAATATGTTGACTCCAAATCCTCCATCTAGTAACACTTCTTCAAACAAAGTACTTTGAAATACCACCTTAATCACTGGAACCACAAAATCCACATCTGCTAGATCAACATTATTGACAACAGTCTCTAGCATATGCTTTGTCGGATCTGAAGACTCTTTGGCTAACTGTCATAAAATATAATATCTAACCAACCCAAATGATTTTCTCATATTAAATTGATCACTTAATGTGGGAGAATAAACGGGAACAAGTGTTAAGATATAGATATGTGCTTATAGATCTATCTCAACACGGGGCCAATAGTAAAGGGGCCCAAATGGGAGATGGTCTATCAAGAGCAAGGCTAACCAATGGAGCATAAGACCTTAGGGTTAGCTTCATTGAAGACCTCCAATAATGTGTGTAAAAGTCCTTTGACCTTAGGTAAGCTAGGGCTGAGCTTGAGGTGGGAACCCGGCCCAAGCTCGAGGTGTTTGTCCTACTTGAGGTGCTTTTCGTGCTTGAGGTGTTTGTCCTGCTTGAGGTGCTTGATTAAGGTGCTTGACTTGCCGCTTGATTAAGGTGCTTGAGTTGCCTTGACATGCTTGCCTGAGATGCTTGTGGGAATACCCCCTAGTCCAAGTGCTTTGTCATGCTTCATGACTAAGGTGCTTGAGCTCCTAAAGTCAAAAGCATCCCTACAAGAGGGGGGGCAAGCCCTTTTCCTAGGGATTAGAGAGAGCACACACACACTCACAAGGGAAGCCCCAACTTGAAGAGGTAGCAAGGACACATGTCAGGTCCCTACCCATGTTACCTTCATGTGTTGCTTGAAGCCTATTGGCTAGGCTTCAAAGGGGTCCAATGATAAATTACTTGAATTATCTAATTGTTTTTGCATTTATCAAGTCCTCTCTCTCAAAGGGGAAAGGGGGACACTTGTCCCAAGGCTATCCTTGTTGCTTGTAATGGCTTCTGCTTGTGATTGGCTAGACCTGGAGGGGTCCAATGAGCTTCAAGCATGAGCTACAAGGGGGGGTCGACCCAAGCAAGCTAGGGGGGTGCTTAGGGGGTATACTCACCCACACACACTCACAAGCACTCTCATTGTGTGCTATGCAAAGTGGAAGAGCTCCCTCTCCAAGGAAGTAAAGGTTGAGAGCCTACACCAATACTCTTGGCTATGGAGTGCAAATCCAACCAAGAGCCATGCTTCAATGCTTAAGCTTGCCATCTCCTTCTTCTTCATTACTATGCTATTATGTATGCTAGCAACAAGAGTATGATAAGTGAGGAACTAATTCTTTCTCCTACGAAATGTTTCTTCTTCCTCTTCCCTACCCTCATTCCCTGCTAGCTCTCTCCACCTTCCAAGGTGTTTGAGGTCTTGGGATAGTTAAAGCTTTCTTCAAGTTTATGTTATGTTGGTGATGCATGAAGCTTTCCATCTTCATTGCTTCACCTAGGTCACAAGGAACACAAAGAATGTATTGTAACAAGTCTCTCTTTATGGGAGAAATCATAATACAAATGCCTATTGGAGGGGGGACCGGCTCCACATAAATCCGGTCCTCAACTGTTGCCATGTTCTCTAAATTCTCTCTCTTACAAAAGTATTGTCCATGCCAAGTTAAGTAATTGCTATAATTATGTTGCTATCTTCAATTATGTCTACCTGCTATGCTCACAAAATCATTTCTTGAAAGTACTCTCATTAAATTCCGCTACTCTCAAATTGAATAGTCAAATTCCATTACATTGGTATCAGAGCATTTGGTTTCTCTTTTCTTGCTTAAGAAGAGAGGTCCTTAAGTAGCCTATAAATGGTTGATGTTGTTAATTATAATAGAGTAAGTGGAAATGGGATCTAATATCGGTTTTGTTAAGCCCACTATGTGGGGGATGGTGCACACCTCGGGAGCTTTGGACTTAATAATGGAGTCTTTTTAGACTTGCCTACGGCTTTACCGTTATTGAGCCATAAGAAGTCCGAAAGGAGCTAGCCCTTGGCAACTCTGCTACGTTAGACCTACTCCTCTACTCTCTATAATTAACCACTTTGAGCCGTGGGTGTAGATACTTAAGAGCCGATTTTCAAAGGCTAAGAGGAGTGGAAACTAAGGTTTTGTATTGCCAAAGCATACACTAAGTATAAACATAAATTTTGTTAACATGGCTGCCAATAATCAAGAGAGTAGAATGAACATTGATAGCTTTGATTTTGCACATGAAGGTGCTAATGATGATGCTCCCATGTTTGTGAATTATCTCGTCACTAGGCTGCAACAAGCTATGGGCAACCCTGTTTTGCAAGCTGAAGTTACTCAACAACTTCGTGCTTATGGAATTTCCCTTCCTCTCCTAGAGGAGAGAGAGCTTAGGAGGCCTCTTGAAGAGACCCCCAAAAGAAGACTCTCTCCCATTCGAGAGGAGGAATCCAAAGAGAAAGAAAGCAATGACAGTCTAAGTTCTTCTGAAGATGTGGCTCCACGAAGACGGCGGTCTAGACGATCGCCAACTCCTCCCAAGAGGAAAAGAGAAACCTATAGTCCTTCTCCTCATCACTCTGAAAGGCAAGAGAGGAAACAAAGGAAGAAAAGGGCTAGGAAGAGGTCACACTCTTCTCCTTCTTCTTCACCTTCCTCCTCTTTCGATGAAAGTTATGGCTATTCTCCTAGATAATACAAGAGGGGAGGACATCGCAAATCATTTCCTGCATGGCGAAGGTCACAAAATCTAAAGAAGTTCAAGGAGGGAGGAAAGAGTATCTCTTTTCTCACCTACGATGGCACCTTTGGTGCTACCGACAAAGTGTTGGCCTTCATCCAGCAATTTGATGCGGCCTTTGGGGACGAGGGCTTCACAGAGTCCTCCAAGCTACGCCATGTAGCTATGCACTTCCAAAAATCAGCTCGTCAATGGTGGGCTAGCCTTCGTGGAAATGGAGAAGCCCCAAAGACATGGAAAACTCTACGAGTTTCCATCATGAAGCAATTTCTTCCAAGTGATACTAAAGATAAAGTTCTTACCGAATGGCGCGGCTTGAAGCTTCTCTCTCATGAGTCTATCAACAAGTATGTAGACAAGTTTTGGGATTTACATCTCAAAGATACTGTCTTTCATAAGATAGACTTTGCCGAACAAAGACAGCAATTCTGTGCGGGATTACCTGAAGAGATGGCCGAATACATCAACTCTCAACGGCCCGGTACTATTACCGAAGTAATCCACCACACCATGGTTGCTTCACGCATCAATTTCCATCAAGGGGCTAGACGTAATGTCAAGCCCATGGAAAACAAAGATAAAAATGATGCAAAGGGGAAATCCAATGCTCAAAATAATTCCCAAGGCACTTCCAACAACAACAACAACAACAACAATAATCGGTCCAAGGAGAAGGGAGTTTACAAAGGTAAAAAAAAACTCTCTTCTGAAGAGCTTGAAGCTTTTCGTAAGGACCATAAATGTTTCAAGTGTGGGGATCAAGGACATGGCTATCGTTCTTGCCCCAAGAAGAATACTCGCAATGAGACTCCTAGGGCTTCCACCATCGAAGCTCCAAAAGAGGATGCTCATTGCAAAGGATCATCACTCTCCTATGCTTGGGGAAAGGTAAGAGAGCATGATGCCTTCATCTTGTTTGACTATGGCTCTACTCTCAACTTCATATCAATAGAGTTGGCCACCAAGTTGGGCATTCAAGCTTTTGAGATGGGAGATATAGTAATAGCTAATTCAGCTTTCAAGGGACAACAAGCCTCCGTTACTCCCTTGATTGGGTAGTTGAGGCTTCATGTCCAAAGCTATGTCAACAAAGAAGACTTCTTCATGTCTCCTCTCCAACATCAGGATGTTATCCTAGGGGCACAATGGTTTGATCGCATGGCTGCCAACATGAAGTTCCCTGAAAGGAGAATTTACTTCACCTACATGGGGAAAGAACATGTATATAGATGCTAGTGAGCGTGGTCGCACTATTCCACTTGTAAATCCTCTTTCTTTTGATAAATCAATGAAGAGCTCAGTTTCTGCGTACATGATTTATGTCAAAGAGTCTCTAAAAGCTAATAATGTTTCATCAAATGAAAATGATAGGAATCAAGAAGAGTTAGACTTGTCTACTTTTCTAAAAGGATTCCAAGATGTGTTCATCGATGATATCCCTATGGACCTACCTCCAAAACGAGGGGATGATGACCATCGTATTGAGCTCCTTCCAGGAAGCTCACCGCCTAACAAACCTCCTTATTGAGTCTCACAAGCTCAACAAGAGGAGATTATGAGGCAAGTACAGGAATTGGTAGACAAAGGGATGGTGAGGCCTAGTTCCTCTCCCTTTTGTTCTCCAGTCCTTTTAGTGCAAAAGAAAGATGGTACATACCGTATGTGTGTGGACTATCGAGCACTAAACCATATCACTATCAAAAACAGATTTCCCGTGCCTCGGGTAGAAGATCTGTTTGATAAGCTACAAGGCTCTACCTACTTCAGTAGGATTGACCTTAAGAGTGGCTATCATCAAATAAGGATAGTGGATGAAGATATCCTAAAGATCGCGTTTCGCACAACATTTGGTCTTTATGAATATCTAGTCGTGCCTTTTGGCTTGACTAATGCACCAGCTACTTTCAATAGTCTCATGGAGAAAATTTTTAGACCATATCATAAATTCACTGGAGTGTTCTTTGATGATATCATCATCTACTCCAAGTCTTTGGAGAAACATAAGCAACATCTCCAAGTGATTTTTCAAGCCTTGAGGGAGAACAAAATTTTTCTCAACCAAAAGAAAAGTGAATTCTTCCTTCAAGAGATTCAATATCTAGGTCATATTATCTCTCACGATGGTATTCGTATGGATCCATCAAAGTTAGAGGTAATAAAATCATGGCCTAACCCAAGGAATCTACATGAGCTAAGAAGCTTTATTGGTATGTGTGCATACTATAGACGCTTCATAGCAAAATTCTCTCAAGTAGCAGGACCACTACACGACTTAACAAAGAAGAACGTTAAGTTTGTATGGACTGCTAAGGAGCAAAATTCTTTTGAAAAACTCAAAGAGAAGCTTACTTCCCAACCAGTCCTCGTGCTTCCGGATCTCTCAAAGCCATTTGAGGTCCAATGTGATGCGTGTGGTGATTGCCTTGGAGCGGTTTTGCTTCAAGAAGGGCATGCCATAGCATATGAGAGCCGAAGGCTCAATAGTGTAGCTGTTCTACATGCCCTAGACACATGGAAGAACTACCTATTGGGGACTCCATTTATCCTACGAACCGACCACCAAAGTCTCAAGTATTTCATGACGCAAACCAAGCTTTCCGACAAACAAATGAGGTGGGCAAATTTTCTTTCGCAATTTAATTTCCATATTGCTCACATAGCTGGTAAGCACAATCAAGTTGCCGATGCACTTTCACGACGACCAAAAGTTAATGCGGTGTCTATAGCTACTCACAATGATCTATCCTCTATGATAGATGAGTATGCTACTGACCCTGACTTTAGAGACATAATGTTAGCCCTTGCTTTGGGGAAGAAAGAGGAACCATTCACCTTGCAGGATGGTTATCTTCTCCACGGAAATAGGCTATGTGTTACCCATTCCCTTCGTGAGAAGGTTATGTATGAATCCCATGCTCCTCCATATGCAGAGCATAGAGGTATTCAACCTACTCTCCGAGGAGTAGAGACGTATTTCTATTGGCCTACTCTGAAAGTGGACATACAAGAGTATGTTTCAAAATGTGTAGTATGCCAAAAGACCAAGTATGATAGAGGGAAGCAACCTGGATTACTCCAGCCATTGCCTATTCCAAATTCACCATGGGAGAGTATATCCATGGATTTCATCTTTGGATTACCCAAGTCTATCCATGGGAATACAGGAATATGGACAATAGTCGACAGGTTTAGCAAGCAATCACATTTTATTCCTGTCAAAAAGACTATTAAGGCACATCAAATGGCAACTCTCTTCATATCTCATATTTTCAAGCACCATGGATTACCCACATCCATCGTGTCAGATAGAGATCCTAGAATGACCAGTAATTTCTGGAAAGGTCTCTTTGAAAATCTAGGAACACGATTGAATTTCTCTTCGGCCTATCACCCACAAACGGATGGCCAAAGTGAGATAGCCAATCTTACGATACTCGATATACTCAAGACTTATGTTACCGAAGTAGATCAACGCTCACAATGGGAAAAGTATTTACCTCTAGTAGAGTATGCCTACAATAATACTGTCCATACTTCTACCGGGAAAGCACCTTTCGAGATCATAGAGGGAAGACCTAAAAGTCCCTTGCTACTCAAAGTACATGGGAAGATCTTCGCCGCGGATGAATATAGCCGTGACCTACAAGAATCTTTTCAAAAGATTAGGGAGGCTATAGCCATCTCTCAACAAAGGCAAAAAGCTGTTGCTGATAAGCACAGAAGAGCCTTAATGTTCAACGAAAATGATTGGGTCTTACTCAAGTTTCCTAAGGCTCGATTAAGGCAAACGACGGGCAAAAATCCTACGGTCCATCAAAAGTATTATGCTAAACTAGCAAAAAGATACTATGGTCCTTTCCAAATCTTGAAGCCTATCAATGAGACGACTTATTAACTCAAGTTGCCCAGCCATTGGCTTATACACAATGCCTTTCATGTAAGACTACTTAAGCCCTACAAAGGAGAGCCACCAATTGAACCAATTATTGAAGACCCTCCCGAAATTGAAGACCAAGAAGAGGTGCTACAACCCGAAGCTGTCCTTCGGCATGAAGACAAGGTACTACGACACGGTAAGATAATCCGACGGTATCTTATTAAGTTCAAAAATTATCCTTTTGAAGATGCTAAATGGATGCAAGGAGTACAACTTAAGGATAGCATGAACCTTGTCAATGCTTACAATGCTACATTAGAGTAAGCAAATGTACAACTCTCTTTTAAATGAATCATGTTTTTGTCTTATAAGACTAATCCTCTTTTTAATTGTGCACAAATTTAACTAGTATGCATGCTTAGAATCATGTTTGTGATGACGACGTCTCTCAAACACCAAGTAGAATTTGTCACTCTACTTTGGGAGAATGAAATGGACTAAAGAGCAGACATGCTTGCGGCAGCTATGTCTCCCAAGCACCAAATGGATTAGTCATCCATCTTGGAAAGATGTCGTAGGGTAAAAAGGGATCCTCTACCCGCTAAGTAAGATTGACTAATGACTAAGGCTTTATCTCTTCTACCTCATAGTCGAGGACGACTATGATTTCAAGAGAGAGGTAATGTCATAAAATCTAATATCTAACCAACCCAAATGATTTTCTCATATTAAATTGATCACTTAATGTGGGAGAATAAACGGGAACAAGTGTTAAGATATAGATATGTGCTTATAGATCTATCTCAACATGGGGCCAATAGTAAAGGGGCCCAAATGGGAGATGGTCTATCAAGAGCAAGGCTAACCAATGGAGCATAAGACCTTAGGGTTAGCTTCATTGAAGACCTCCAATAATGTGTGTAAAACTCCTTTGACCTTAGGTAATAAGCTAGGGCTGAGCTTGAGGTGGGAACCCGGCCCAAGCTTGAGGTGTTTGTCCTGCTTGAGGTGCTTGTCGTGCTTGAGGTTCTTGATTGAGGTGCTTGAGGTGCTTGAATTACTCCATGCTTGAGGTGCTTGACTTGCCGCTTGATTAAGGTGCTTGAGGTGCCTTGACATGCTTGCCTGAGATGCTTGTGGGAATACCCCCTAGTCCAAGTGCTTTGTCATGCTTCATGACTAAGGTGCTTGAGCTCCTAAAGTCAAAAGCATCCCTACAAGAGGGGGGGCGAGCCCTTTTCCTAGGGATTAGAGAGAGAACACACACTCACACTCACAAGGGAAGCCCCAGCTTGAAGAGGCAGCAAGGACACATGTCAGGTCCCTACCCATGTTACTTTCATGTGTTGCTTGAAGCCTATTGGCTAGGCTTCAAAGGGGTCCAATGATAAATTACTTGAATTATCTAATTGTTTCTGCATTTATCAAGTCCTCTCTCTCAAAGGGGAAAGGGGGACACTTGTCCCAAGGCTATCCTTGTTGCTTGTAATGGCTTCTGCTTGTGATTGGCTAGGCCTGGAGGGGTCCAATGAGCTTCAAGCATGAGCTACAAGGGGGGGTCGACCCAAGCAAGCTAGGGGGGTGCTTAGGGGGTATACTCACCCACACACACTCACAAGCACTCTCATTGTGTGCTATGCAAAGTGGAAGAGCTCCCTCTCCAAGGAAGTAAAGGTTGAGAGCCTACACCAACACTCTTGGCTATGGAGTGCAAATCCAACCAAGAGCCATGCTTCAATGCTTAAGCTTGCCATCTCCTTCTTCTTCATTACTATGCTATTATGTATGCTAGCAACAAGAGTATGATAAGTGAGGAACTAATTCTTTCTCCTACAAAATGTTTCTTCTTCCTCTTCCCTACCCTCATTCCCTGCTAGCTCTCTCCACCTTCCAAGGTGTTTGAGGTCTTGGGATAGTTAAAGCTTTCTTCAAGTTTATGTTATGTTGGTGATGCATGAAGCTTTCCATCTTCATTGATTCACCTAGGTCACAAGGAAAACAAAGAATGTATTGTAACAAGTCTCTCTTTATGGAAGAAATCATAATACAAATGCCTATTGGAGGGGGGACCGGCTCCACATAAATCCGGTCCTCAACTGTTGTCATGTTCTCTAAATTCTCTCTCTTGAACAAGTATTGTCCATGCCAAGTTAACTAATTGCTATAATCATGTTGGTATCTTCAATTATGTCTACCCGCTATGCTCACAAAATCATTTCTTGAAAGTACTCTCATTAAATTCCGCTACTCTCAAATTGAATAGGCAAATTCCATTACACTAACAATCTATTCAACAACTTGTCTTTGAAAGTTGGAACCAAACACAATAACTGATCCAAAGAAAGCTGTAACAGAGAGTTTATTAATACCTCAAACCAATCCTTATCATCCTTGGATACTAAAGGTTTCTCACAATGCTGTTGTAGTATATCCTCTTCAATATCGGAAGGAATGTCATCCACCTTCTGATGCTGCTGGTCCTTATGAACCTGTTTCTGAACTCGATCTCAGATTCCTTTTTTCTCCTTCCACTCAATAGGACCTTTGCCCTTTGACCCAGTAACCACCATAACATCTATCTCTTGATGTTGCCTAGCTTGAGTACAATCACCAGCCCATTCATCACGATGCTCTTGAATTTTCTGCTTCCAATTTGCTTTCAATAAAGCCTCTGCTGGTTGTTGTTCAACAATATCAATGATAATGACATTGGCTTGAGCAGGTGGTTGATTTTTTTGTTGAGGCTGTGTGTTAACTTCCTGATTATAGGGTACCACTGGTATTCCCCTCTCCTCTTGATGTTTAACCCATAAAGCACAATGTCTCTCCTCTCGATGTTTAACCCATAAAGCACAATTCAGACCAACCCAATGGTCTGGTGCACCACAATACACACATGACATAATACCTAGTGGTCTTCTTTGATTATTGTCCTGATTTCTCCAACGTGGTCGTGGAGGTTGAGGAGGTCTCTGAAATGGTGGTCTCCCCCTGAAAGGAGCAACTTGATTGGTTTCGGCATCATTTCTCCCTCTTCCTACATTAGGAGTAGGTCCACCTCTATTGTGGGGATTATACCAACACTGAGCTGTGTTATGGACTTCCCTTTCACAAATCTCACAATGTTGCTTTTCCTTGGGAGCCACAATGGAATACCCAATTTCTTCAACTAATTGATCAAATCCTTCCCTTTATCCTTCTTATCCTTTTTCTGCTTATTGCCTTGCTTCTTCTTCTTATGTTTTACTTTGCTGCTTTCAGCCTCACTTTCTGATGACACCTCGGAATCACTCTCTGAATTAACCTCAGACTCAGAATTAGACTCATTCTCAGATTCAGAACTAGCCCTGCTCCTGTTTTTCGTTTTGTTCATACCAAGTAGTTTTTCAGCTCTGGCTGCAGCTGTGACCAAATTATCGAAACCACCGACAATGTCAATGCTGGCCACAACATTCTTTAATCCCTTTCTTATACCTTTCAAGAAATAAACTACCAACATCTCATCTGTGGGTCTTTCATTGCCCTGCAATCTGTCCACCAAAATTCTGAATTTCTGAGCATAATCTTCTACCAACATATTCCCTTGTTTGCTATCTCTGATTTTCTTTAAAATATCAGTCAAAGTTTTCTTCTTTCAGAATCTTTGCAAGAATGCTACTCGAAGGGCAGCATAGGTTGCAAAGTGTACAATCCCATATTGGCTAAACCAACTCATGGCCTTGCCTTCCAGTGTTGCTGCAAATTGGTGCAATTTTATATCATCTCCATATACGCTTGATGCCCACTTGCTTGCCACTTGGTCTCAAATTGGGCCACTTGAAAATCAGCATCCTCACCACACTTTTCTCTAAAGTTTGATGCCTTAACCTTGGGGTTAGGGGGGTGGTTGAGCCATGGGATGGGGCTAAGGTACTCTCCTAGATCTTTGCCTGGTAGATATCTGTAATGGGCAAAGTGGAGTCTTCTTCTACTTCTTGCATATCTTGTTGTCAAGAGTAAAGCTCCAACAAATTGCCCCACCTACCTACCCTCTGGTGCTCCTGAACTCTCCCCTACCTGGTTTTTTGGCTGTAATTCAGACTCATTTGTTTCACCCTGTTCTTCTATGATTGGTCCATATTGAAAAGGATCAATATTTCCTGCTTGGGCCTGAGCCCATGTGTAATACACTTGAGATGTCCGTCTATGTCCCTCCGACATACATCATCATTCATGAAGATCACAAACGACCCCAAATGCTATCTCAAAAAGAATCAGATACAACAAGATCGCCAAATGTGTTGGGGTTCAACAACACAAGGATTTCATTCTCACACATACTAGCACATAGAGAGAAGAACACCCAATGCATGATCAGAAATAATATAGAAGTTTGAACAAACATTTCAGACTTAACAAGAACAGGAATCAAACAAGAGCAGACATCAAAATTCTTCCTTCTTCTCAAACTTCATACATCTCCTTCCATTTCTACACGCAACTACCTCTATCCCCAACAAGTTATAACTGCTCTAACTGACATGAACATCCGACTTAACAAGTTCGAATATTCGATCAACTAAAATCTGACTGGGCAAAATCCAATTCAGATCCAATTTTCAATCAAAATTCGACAATCTGACTGAACATTACTTCAACTAAATAAGTACCTTGTCAACAATTATCCTTAGGGACATCTTCTTCATTGAAAATATCACAATTGTCTCCTAAGTCAATAGCATCTGGCACACACTCTTTTAGGGTCATATGTTTCTTGCTATACAATATAGCATGAAGTTCTTTGTTTAGCAGTCTCTCTAGAAACAATGATACTAATCTTTCATCTGCAGGTATTTATAGTTCTGGGCATCTTGTAATGTATTGTTTCATTCTAGTTGCACAATATCTAACAGACTCAACTTGTTTCTGTTTGAAGCTATAGATTTGAGCTATAGTATTATGTTTGATCCCCATTTTGGAACATGCAGCTACAAATCCTTGAGCTAATGTATTTAAATTCATGATTGACCTTGGTGGAATGTGTTGGAACCATGTTAGTGCTTTTCCTTCTAATGTCATTCCAAATCCCTCAAACTGAGTATGGAAATCAAATATGCGTTCTACTCTATACTTGCTTAAAGATTGTTAAGTGGTCATATGGATCCCCAGATTCGCTGTATTTTTGACCCATTTTTGAAAATCAGCTGGTATGACACGTCTATTTGGTTCAACTGCCGGTCTCCTGGCAGTTGGTCTTGTTCCTAGTTCTTCAAACCAGTCTATTGGAAATAGTGACTCATGTAGCCCTGGACTGGCTTTAGTGTCACCTGGTTTTCTTCGTGATAAATGAGTTTTGGGTTTTTTAACATTGTTCTCAAAAGATCTATTGGAAATAGTGACTCATGTAGCCCTGGACTGGCTTTAGTGTCACCTGGTTTTCTTCGTGATAAATGAGTTTTGGGTTTTTTAACATTGTTCTCAAAAGATCTCTCGCAGAGTTCCTCTCTTGGAATTGTTTCTGGTCGTTGGCCCAATATCCAATTCCTTTTGGAGTACCCTTAGTATTTGGTTTTTTCAACCTCTTTAGGCCTCATCATAACAAAATTATTGTTATAACAATCCCTAAATAGGTAGGTTGGTAGATCTGTTGAACTTTGAAGATATAGACGATCTTCATGGGTGTTAACTATCTTGATTTGGCATGAGAAGTCCGTAGAAGATCTTTGACATTTCTATCCTCCCAACAATATACTCCAATCCTTGGATTATCCGTGCTAAGACATTTCAAAGGCTTCAAATCAACTTGATCGTAACCGTCAAATTCTAAAGTCGCTACCGTATCTAGAATTCTGGCATTTACTTCTAACCCCCATTTTTCTATTACATCAAGCTTTTCAACTTGTAAATACTGAGTTTCGTTTTTATCCATATACATTTTTCCTTGTTTGTTTGCCCTGATTTCCTCTTCAAACTCTATGTCATGGTCATCAATGCGAATAACATACTCTTCATTAGGATCCAAGTAAACCTGAGTTCCATGGCAATTAGTCTTATAAAAGGTGAGTATGTGCTTATATCGCACTGTCGTTCCGGTTCCTGAATGAGTCGAATAGAAAGACATTTCAGATGTTTGATTCACACTCTCTTCTGTGGATACTCTACTAGCAGTCTCTCCAAATATGACTTGGTTTGCTAGTATGTGACCAGATCTAAGGTTCATATAGACTTGTGAAGCCCTCGATAGAGTACTTACCATCCGATTGACTTGTTATCACTTTCTTTCACTTGACTTGATGGCAACTCTTGTCAAGCTTTCAATTCCTTGTTGGCAACCTGATTCCTGTATTAGTTTTAATCAAGTTAGTTATTCTTTGACAAAGACTGTACATTTTTTGCTAACTATTGTGACTGGTCTATGTGTTTCTCTTCAAATTGAGCTAAGTGAGTCAGCAATTGAGACTCTCAAATTTTACTTTTGCAAAAAGCCAAAGGACTAATCTGTCACCTGGAAACTAAGTGAACATGTACAAATTTGGATCCAATTGAAACCAAAATTTACAGGTGGCCTTGTATTATGTTGCTCTAACATTGCCCAAAAGTCCAAAATGATGTAGATTTGTGTACCAGAAGTAAATAATGGCGATTATTTGCTTTCTTCAATTTTTTTGCACTTTGTGGCTTGTTTTGCCAAGTATTCAACTTGTTAAGATCTCTAGACAAGTTTCACTAAGTTTGAATAAAATTTGTTCAAGTTATCAACTATTTCGTGTCCACAGACTCAGTTTTCAAGAATCTGGCTTAAGTCTAACTTTATCCAAATTTCATTAAATTTGATTTGTGTGGTCTACTTGATATGCTTGGGCTTGTGGTATACTCAAATGTGCAAAAGTATCACATTTTGTAGCAAATATAAATAATCATGATTATTTACTCCTGCTATTTTTATGCACTTTTTTACCACAATCTTGACACGGATTGGTTAAACAACTCAACTTAAGCTCTCTAGCCAAGTTTTATCAAGTTTGAGTAATCCCTATTCAAATGGTCAACAATTTTGTGTCTGCAGAATCACTTTGCAAATTTGGCCACAATTTTTACTCCAATAATCCAAATCTTACCAAATTTGGTTTGTGGGCTTAATTTAACATGCTAAAACTAGTGGTATGCTGGGTTGGTCAAAAAGTTGAGAAATGGGACAAAATTAAATAATCGTGATTATTTACTTCTAGGAAATTTTTACATCTTTTTGGTCAATAGAGCATGTACACTTGTTTTACACATCAATATAAGCCTATGAGTTAAGTTTCACTGAGTTTGAACATGATCTTCCCAATTTACACTCAAGTTATTGTCAGTCAGTACAGATTTCAGTTTTTACCAAGTTTTTGGTCAGTTTGGTGATCCAAATTCTATGGGCCTTTACAAAAGATGTTTGTGCACATGCATAGAGTCTTTGGTATCAACCTTGGTCACTTTTGAGTTGAAGGTAAATAATCAAGATTATTTACTTTTGGCCTAAAATGAGGACTTTTTTCAACTTTTTCAATGGACAGTCTCTTTGTGATCTATTTTAAGTCTCTGAGTCAAGTCAAAACTTAATTTGGCCTAAAATATCAAGAAAAAGTAAATAATTTGAGTTTTTACAAACTCTTGAAATTTTACCTCAAATGCGTTTTTAAGCTTACCCTCTAGTTCATACAACTTTTAAAGCATAATCTCCAGTCGGATTCAGTGGTGGACAGTCTTCTGGTGCTATTTCTAGCGGTAGACCTGAAATTTTGCAACTTCACATAGAAAACTCACAATCGATTCTTTTGGATAGAGAAATGTTCTGAGATCCCACCTCGGATTCTGCTTACCCTACTCCTAGATTCTACTGCAATGGGGTTGTGAAAAGTGTCCACAAACACTCATTTTTCTTGTTTTTTATGGTTTTTTGAGCCTTGATCTTAAGACTTTTCTCGTCCATCAATCATTCCCAAAATCTAAATCTAATCCTTTAATCCTAAAATCGTAAAAGGTACTTAGCAAGTACAACCTACTTCCAAGCTACCTCTACACAGCAAAAGATGACAATCTTAAGCTATGCAATTTTTTAAAAAGAAAGTTTTGACTCTAGGTGATCCTAGAGGAAGTTAAAGGATAGCTTCACAAGACGTTCGTGTTTTTCCCTAGTTTAGGTCTCTTCGTTCCCCCGCAGCGGCGCCAAATGTGGGACGGGTGTCTAACCTCAGTCCTATCTTATTGCAGACATAGCGAGAACCACGAATATAATTGTC
Source organism: Adiantum capillus-veneris (assembly GCF_014529385.1). Classification (NCBI taxonomy): domain Eukaryota; kingdom Viridiplantae; phylum Streptophyta; class Polypodiopsida; order Polypodiales; family Pteridaceae; genus Adiantum; species Adiantum capillus-veneris. Next base: position 124,276,932 of record NC_140959.1, read on the forward strand.
AATCCATGGGACGAAGCTGACTCGACTAGTGCAGATAGGCTACAAGAGGTTGTCAATCTCTTGGAAAACAACAAACAAGTTGCATTTGACTCAAACTACACTCAAATGACAGAAATCACCAAAAGTTAATCGCTCATCGCAAACAAATCACATCCGTTACAACATCAAATGACATCCAAATGTTACGAAACTTCTAGGACATGTTTATAAGATCTAAGCACACATGCTTATGGTCTCAAATCTCACTTTAGGTCAAGTGCAAAAATTACGATTATTAACAGTAGTGAGTTTTTGACCTAGTCGTTTTCGACCCAGAATGCATCTAAATGCTTAGCAACGATGTCCCCATACCCCGCCTATACTTAGTTTATGATTTTGAAGCTTAAATTCCTACTTATGATGAAATTAGACTGCAGGTCGACAATGCCAAAAGCTACGGATTACCATGAAATGCTTACGTCAATGTGTAGAGCTCTTACCTGCAGTTGCAACACAACAGACGGCACTGCAATGTGATAACCGAGAAGGGAGTAGGAAGTGCGAGAAGGAGAGAAGTGAGCGTCGTTAGCTCACACTGTGTTTCTATTATCCAAAACTTATAAAATACTTACAGAAATTGGTTTTTATACCTTAGCCAAGGTTTTTGTGGTCAAAACTAATAAACTGGGAGCTCTAACTAAAGACAGGTTAATACAATCTGGAAGCTTGTATCCCTGGCTCATCAGTTGCACTGTTTATCTGGAAAGTAGGAGTTACAATATTCCCGATTCATCAAAATAATAAGTGTTTTTACAATAAAAGCTCTGAAAAATGTTATCCAATTTAGCTTGCTGCTAACAGCAGCAAGCTAACAGCATGGAAGTTTTTACAATAAAAGCTCAGAAAAATGTTATCCAATTTAGCTTACTGCTAACAGCATGGAAGTTTGTTATGATGATAATATCCATCCTTTGGTTGACGAGGGCTCTACAAAACCTTGCAAATGATATGGAATTTTTTGAGGATCTTTGTGGTCTGCATGATGTGAAAATTGTTGATGATAAGGAAGCTGCTAGTGATGTCCAGGATGGTCATGTTGATGCCATAAAATATGATGCTTTTGACAAGGATGTGGAAGTGTGCATGGAGAGTGCTATGGTTGGCAAAATGGATGAGCTTTCTTTGAACCTGGCTAGTAATGTATCTTTGCATAAAGAGAAAGAGTTGCCTATGGAAATTTCCTAGAATGGTGACATCTCTAAATGTGATGTGTTGGAAGCCCAGACTTATGTGATGTTGGAGGCCATATTGTTGGTATTAGTGGCCAGAGTTTTCAATACGGGTTTTGATGTGAGTTTATATGGCTTGAGAACAGCCTGGTTTTCATGCATGGGGTCTTGGATCCTGGTCATGATGTGGGTGATTTATGTAGGGGAATGCTTTATCCTTTGGCCATTTGATCAAGGGGTTGGCAATGAATATGTGTGTTTTTGAACTAGCTACTACTAATCATGAATGCTCTAGCAGACTAGGGGGGTTGGATAATTTTGATGATTACTCTATTTAAGAATTGTGATATCTCTGGTTTCATGTGGTCCTATCATGGTTGATAAACACTCTGAACTGAAGAGTTAAAGAGTAGATGTTCAAGAGAACAATGTTTGGCCAAGATATTTGTTACCATATACATGTGGTAGTAATGTGTGTGAACAAACTAGGACCACCGGGGCATTTTTTTCCTCTTTAGGAGGTTTTTTCCCCTGAGCATTGTATATACGCCCATCACTCTAGGGCTATCTATCTTTCCATTGCACACTAAGTAAGACACTCTCTATTGTGTGCCTTGAGATTCCTTCGTCTTCTCCAAGCTGTGTGTGTTTCTCTGCAACCCTAATTCCAACAATTGGTATCAGAGCAGGTTGCGTCCTCCCGGGCTTAGTCGCCAGTAGCTTCAGTACACGTCTGCTTACTTTCTCCAATTTCAGTGAGCTTTGGCGAGCGTTCGCAGGTCGACAAATGTTTCGGGCAAGCTCGTAGAGCTTGGTCTGCTCAGATTTTTGATTCGGGCTCATTTCGGCCTCCATTTCCACTACAAGCAGTACTACACAGCTATTTTGTCATTTTGTTCAGAATTTCTATCAATGCCGTTTTCTGCATAACAGGTGCCTTACAGTCTTCTATGGTTTGTGCTATATAGCACGTGTTGTTCCCGCTCCGTTTCTCCTATTTTTGAGCAGTTTTCACATCAGGTGCAACATTTACCATGGCTGACAACAACAACACAGATGTGTTCAAGATGTTTGCTACTGAGGACAGGTTGGATGTGGACAATTACCCTATGTGGGATTACATGATGCAACATGTTCTTGTGTCAAAGGGAGTCTGGAACATTGTGCAGGGCATTGATGTACGTCCTGGTTCTGAGGATGTAGGTGACGTTGAGGATGTTGCAGGTCTTGCTGCAAGGATTGCTCCTGTTAGAGTTGTTTTGCCTACGGCAGAACAAGCTCGTTGGGATGTTAAGGATGCGCAGGCTCATGCATTGATTGCGTTGTCTGTGAAGCGCACCATTGTTCCTCACATCCGTTCAGCAAAATATGCAAAATAGGCATGGGATATTTTGGTTGGTCTTTATGCAAGTCGCAATGAGGCTAAAATTGCTTTGCTACGTAAAGAGCTGGAGTCGAAGATTATGCATGAGAAAGATGATATGGACACTTTTCTTGCTGGTGTCAAGGATATCAATGAGCAACTTATTTCTGCAGGTGAAGTCATTTCTGATAGTTCCCTTGTGTAGACTGTTCTTGATGCCTTACCAGATTCTTACCAGACTTTTGCTAGTACTTGGAGACTAATGACCCAAGGAAATCCTGAAGTTGTCAAGTTTGATGCATTATGCACATTGCTGTTGCAAGAGTCACTTTCCAGAAAAAACAGGACTAGGCAGCGTCCAGTTGAAGAGGCTTTTATTGCTTCTCAAAGAAAGGGTGGTAACAGCAATGCAGCCACTTCTTATGGTTCTGCTACGAGAGGCAAAACTGTTGGGGTATAAAGCCCAATGTGGTCGCCCAGGTAAGTGGGCGGGCCACCAAGTATGTACACATATTCTTTTGTAAAAACCTAATAAGAACTCACTATTCTCTACACATTACAGTAGAGAGAGTTCACCATATCATCGTGCTCTTCTTCTCGCACTCTCTCTCGCGTCGCACTTCCGCTCGTACTCCTTCAACTGGTAGCAGAGCTCAGATCGAGGCTCGGGGCAGCACTGCAGGAGGCTAGAGTCACCAACTCAGATTGGAGTGAAATTCGATAGGCGAAGACACGGCCCCAAATCTCGTGGGACGGCCCGAAGGGCTTGGTGTTGTCAGAATTTCATTCTGAGGTCATCTCGACCACCGTTTGGCTTCGACAAAGGTCTGCGCAGCCATTTTCGACTACGTGGTCTCGACGGGTGCAGATCTGAATCTGAAATTTTGGGGTTTTTGGCCTACGACTGCAAGTGCTGAGGATACGTCTGCAGGTGCTGTCTACACATCGAAGGACGGCTCACAGTTCTTGGAGGCGTGTCACATACGACACGGGCGCATCTACACACAGACTGTAGGCGACATCCACTAGTTCATCAAGTAGCTTGTGTTTGCTGCTTGATATTCCAGATTTCATCCTGACATTGCAGGTACTTCCACATGGGATGTATTGTCAGAGATGATGTATGTCTATTGAGGGTTTGCTGGCTGTGAGTCACGCAGCAAACAACCGCCGCAACGGTTACAGCATACACTGGGAAATTTGTGGATGTATGACTTTGTGGGAAGTCTATGTACTGTCAGATTTACTGCAGCCTTTGTTGAGGGTCGAGTGAGGTTTTATTGAGCTGGGGGATTCTTGAATGTTGAGATCCTTTCGGTGATACAGGTCTTGGAGCGATCCCTCGAGCACCCTTAGATAGGCAGCTAGGATGTATTGATTGTGAGTTAGACAGTTGGGATTGCATCTTTGCTTTACTGCCGTTGAGGCATTGTCGCAGTCTACGCTTATAGGACAGTGACAGGACAGTGAGAGACAGTACAGGTGCAGGACAGGTTTACCTGCAGCTTACAGTGTCAGAGAGACAGTGTTTTTTGAGCTGTTTTTTGGTCTGTTTTTGAGTACACCAGAGCCATTTTACAAAGGAGACTCTGCCAAAATTTATGCAAAATTTGAAGCTTTCTTGGTTCATTTGTCAGGTTGATATTGGTTCAGGGGTCAGTTTACAGGGGAAACTCTGCCAAATTTTTCCCAGGAAAGTAAACCATTGTGAAGCGTAGCTATGGCTGGATCACAGGGCACTGCTCTTTACAATATCAAGCAGCTGGATGGAACCAATTTCCCATTGTGGAAGAAGCAGATTTGGCACGTGTTGGTACAAAAGAAGCAGATAAAACCTATAAAGCTCAAGGGGATAAAACCAGAAGATATGGACGAAGATAAATGGAGTGAAATGGATGAATTGGCACTTTCTACCATTATGCTGACTTTGGCAGAAAGCGTTTACTTCAATGTAGCACACGAGATGTCGGCTTATCAAGCATGGTTAAAGCTGAGTGATATTTATGAGAAGCAGAGTGCAGCTTCACAGGTATACTGGCTTAAGAAGCTTGTTGACTTGAAGATGAAAGAAGGGACACCTATGTCCAATCATCTGAATGAATTCAACACAATCTACAGTCAGTTGTCAGCTCAAGGTGTCGAGTTTGATGAACCTGTTAGAGCTATGTTCCTGTTGATCACATTGCCAGAAAGTTGGGACACTTTTCGCACAGTTTTGAGTAATTCTGCACCTCCAGATGGTTTGAACATAGCAGGTGTAGAAGGAAGTCTGCTTACTGAAGAAACCAATAGAAAGACAATGGACAAAGGCAAAGGAACAGCCTTAGTTGTCAGGGGAAGGACCAAAGAAAAGTACAAAGGTGGAAAGAGGAATCAGTCTCATAGCAAGTCCCGCAGTGCTAAAGGCAAGAGTGACATAGAATGCTACCATTGTGGCAAGAAGGGTCACATGAAAAGAGACTGCAAAGAATGGAAAGCAGAAAAAGGCAAAGAGAAAGCTGAAGACCATGGTGAGAAGAACAAGTCCTCAATGAAGATTCAAGAAATAAATGTGACAAACACTGTTGCAGTGGATGACAGTCTAGTGTCAGGAGACATCTACTTCTTGAAGAATACAATGGACTCAGCTCTTCTTACAGCATCTGATGGAAATGCACTGAGTGACTGGATTATAGACTCAGGGGCATCACTTCACGTGTCTCCAAACTAGGAGTGGTTTACCTCTTATGTGCCCACTAAAGATCATGTTCGGCTAGGCAATGGGCAGACATGTGAGATCTTAGGTGTTGGAGATGTTCAATTGAAGGTTCAGAATGGCTCTTCTTTCACACTGAAGAATGTGAGACATGTTCCCGCAATTACAAAGAGCTTGATCAGCATAGGTTTACTTGATGATGCTGGCTACGTCACCACTTTTGGAAAGAACATGTGGAAGATATCCAAGGGTTCTATGACAGTAGCACATGGAGTAAAGTCTGGAGGACTTTACATGATTTATGTATCAAATGTCTCTAAAAATGTAATCAATGTAACCGAGCAGCCGAACGTTTCTTTGTGGCATAGCCGGTTAGGACATATGTCCAAGAAGGGAATGGAAATCTTGTCTCGTTCTGGTTATTTTCCTGGCTTTTCATTTAATGATGTTGAATTCTGTGAACATTGTCTGAATGGTAAGCAAACACAGCAGCCACATAAGCATAGAAGCAGTAGAAGAGATACACAGTTGGCACTTGTTCATAGTGATTTGTGTGGACCTATGCCTAACCTATCTCTAGGGGGAGCTTCTTACTTTATGACATTTATAGATGATTACTCGAGGAAAGTATGGGTTTACTTTCTCAAGCACAAGGATGAAGCGTTTAGTGTTTTCAAAACGTTTGTGACACTTGTGGAGAATCAGAGTGGCAAGAAGCTTAAATGGTTACGCACTGACAATGGTGGAGAGTATGTTTCAAAGGCCTTTCAGGACTTTTGTGAGTCAAAAGGTATAAAACGTGAACTTACTGCTCCTTACAATCCTCCTCAAAATGGTGTTGCTGAGAGGATGAATAGGACCATACAAGAGAAGGTCATAAGTATGTTGTCTAATGCACAGCTGCCAAATGGGTTTTGGGCTGAAGCTGTATCAACAGCTGTTCATCTTGTAAATAGATCTCCTAACAAGGTTTTGCAGAAGGATTCAGTGCCAGAGATGGTATGGTCAGGCAAAATGCCCTCATACAAGAATCTCAAAGTCTTTGGCTGTGAGGCATATACTCACGTTCCAAAGGAATTTAGGAACAAACTTGAGCCAAAGAGTAGAAAGTGCATCTTTCTAGGCTATGGTAATTCTGGTGAGATGGGGTACAGACTTTGGGATCCCGAATCCAGAAAGGTTGTCCGCAGCAATGATGTTCACTTTAATGAATCCAAATATCATTCTAAACCAGAGAGGGTTGAGGAGATTAGAAGAGTTGTCTTCCAAGAAGATGGACCTGCTCGTGCAAGACAAAATGTCCGTGCTCAAGAGGAGCAAGGACAGGATAGAGTGGAACCACAGGTTGTGGCTGAGCCTGAGCCACCTATTGTGCGTAGATCTGGACGTGTCACGCGACCTCCTGATAGGTTTGTTCCATCTATGAACTATGTCATGTTGACTGATTGCAATGAGCCTTCATGTTACAAGGAAGCAGTGCAAATGAAGGACTCCGGGAATTGGCAATTGGCCATGCAGTTAGAGATGACAGCTCTGCATAAAAACAAGACATGGAAGCTAGTTAAATTACCACAGGGCAAAAAGGCTCTACCTTGTAAATGGGTTTACAGGTATAAGATCACCGCTCATGATAGTCAGCCAAAGTACAAAGCAAGGCTTGTTGCCAAGGGCTTTAAGCAAGAACAAGGCATTGACTTTGATGAAGTGTTCTCTCCGGTGGTCAAGATGACTACATTGAGATGCTTTCTTGCATTGGTTGCCATATTAGATTTGGTGTTGCACCAAATGGATGTCAAGACAGCGTTCTTGCATAGTGATTTAGATGTGGAAATTTACATGCAGTAGCCAGAAGCGTTTGTTGAGAAAGGCAAGGAAGATTGGGTATGCCAGTTGTTAAAGAGTCTTTATGGCTTAAAACAATCACCGAGGGCATGGTACCATAAATTCCACAAGTTTATTCTTTCTCAAGGCTACAAACGTAGTGAGTTCGATCACTGTCTATATACAAAGAAGACTAAGGATGGTAGTTGGCTGATCCTTATTTTGTATGTGGATGACATGTTGATTGCTGGCAAGCACTTGGAAGAAATTTCAGCTTTGAAGTCAAAGATGGAAAAATCGTTTGACATGAAAGACATGGGTGAGGCAAGTCATATACTTGGTATGCGCATTGAGAGAGACAGATCAAAGAAGTTGATTTGGTTATCTCAAACAGAGTATATTGACAAGGTTTTGCAATGTTTCAATATGGAGAAGGGGAAGGCACTGAGTGTTCCATTGCCACCATATGTGAAACTTAGCAAACAAGATTTTCCTGTGTCTGAGGAAGAACAGGCTAAAATGGAGAAGATTCCATATGCGTTTGCAGTGGGTAGTTTGAAGTATGCAATGATTGCTACTCGCCCAGACATTGCATTTGCAGTGGGAGTAGTAAGTCGATACATGTCAAACCCAGGCAAGAAACATTGGGAGGCAGTGAAAGGAATATTGAGATACTTGAAAGCTACAAAGAGTATGCGTATATGCTATGGGAGTCAAGAGCTAAGTGTAAAGGGTTTTACAGACTCAGATTATGCAGGTGACTTAGACAACCGAAGGTCTACGTCAGGGTATTTCTTTACATTGGCTGGTGGAGCAGTATCATGGCGTTCTAGATTACAAGATTGTGTTACTCAGTCTACTACAGAGGCTGAATATGTTGCAGCATCAGAGGCATGCAAAGAATCAATTTGGCTTAATCGACTAGTAACAGATTTGGGAATCAAAGAAGAGATGTCTGTGTTATATTGTGATAGTCAAAGTGCTATACAATTGGCTCGCAATCCAGTCTATCACTCAAAGACAAAGCATGTGGATGTGAAGTATCATTTCATCAGGGAAACGCTCGAGGATAAGCAACTTCAGCTTGTCAAAGTTCACACCATAGAAAATCCTGTTGATCTACTTACAAAAGGACTTCCCTCAGAGAGCTTTGCGCATTTTTGCAAGCAGTTAGGTGTAGGGTAGTACATCACTTCTCTACATCTCTTGTATATTAGCTTGTATAGTAGCTTCTCTCACACTTAAAGTACCACATTGGACTTAAAGTGGGAGGTTGTTGGGGTATAAAGCCCAATGTGGTCGCCCAGGTAAGTGGGCGGGCCGCCAGGTATGTACACATATTCTTTTGTAAAAAACTAATAAGAACTTACTATGCTCTACACATTACAATAGAGAGAGTTCACCATATAGTCGTGCTCTTCTTCTCGCACTCTCTCTCGCGTCGCACTTCCGCTCGTACTCCTTCAAAAACTTCTGTTCCTAATGCTTCTACTGGCAGCACTTCGTCTGGCAATTCTGGTGATAAGGGAAAAAAGAAGATGCGTTGCCATTATTGTAAAGCTAATGATCACTTGATCAAGTCGTGTCCTAAGTTGAAGGCCAAAGAGGCTAAGAAGAAAGAGGGTGGTTCCACTGCAAATGCTGGTTCCACTACAAATGCAGCCATTGTTGAGTCTTATGTGAAAGGAGACTGTGTTGTTGATGTTGATGCAGAATGGGCTTTTAGCGCAGAGTGCACTTACAATCCTGCTGTCCATGATGCATTCTTATTAGTTGCTGCAGATTCACATGTTTGGTATTTCGACAGTGGTGCTACAAAGCACAGTACCTCACATCGTGAATTGTTTACCTCTCTTGAGTCTATCCCTTGTGAGAATTCAGTCACTTGTGCCAACAATGCCTCTTATCTGGTTTAGGGAGTTGGAAAGATTGTGCTTACTGCTGCAAATGGCAGCTCCTTCACACTTGTTGATGCACTTTATGTACCTGGGATCAAGATGAATCTCTTGTCTGTATCCGCACTTGCTAGACTTGGACTTGTAGTCAAATTTGTGGATGACAGATGTACAGTTCATGATCTCAGGTTTTGGTGATGAAATTGTTGCATCTGGCCTTTTGTGCCATGGGCTATATAAGCTCACTTTGTATGACAAGTGTGGATAAAATTTTGCAAATGCTGTTGCAGATTCAAGGGCTATTTCAGATGCAAAACTTTGGCATGCACGTTTTGGTCATCTGAATTATGCCAGTTTGCTGCGTTTGCAAAAATCTGATATGGTTGCTTCTTTGCCGCCTCTTGAAGCACCTGTCAAACATGTTTGTGAAGGCTGTATTTTGGATAAGATGCAGCGTTCTAAGTTTCCAAAGGATGGTTCAGTTCGGGCCACATGCAGGTTGTAGCTTGTGCATAGTGATGTTTGTGGGCCCATGCAAACTCCGTCCTTGGGCAATTACCTTTACTTCGTGACTTTCATTGATGATTACTCCAGGCATGCATGGGTATTTCCACTTAAAGCGAAGTCCAAAGTTTTTATGTGCTTCATTTTTTTTTTGGCTATGGCTGAAAATGTCTCGAAATGTACTATGGGCACCCTCCATTCCGATCGAGGGGGAGAGTATATGTCTCATGAATTTAATGTATTTATGGCTATTCGTGGGATAAAACAGCAATGTACATTTCCTTATACACCTCAACAAAATGGTGTTGCTGAGAGGAAAAACAGGTCACTAACGGAAATGGCACGATGTATTGTCAAAAGTCAAGCTTTGCCGCATTCTTTTTGGCTTGAGGCCATCATGTGTGCCACTTATGTACTTAACAGGTGTCCTACGAAAGCTTTGCACTCTATTACTCCATATGAAGCATGGCATGATAGAAAGCCTTCTATTGAGCACATGCATGTAATGTGAATGGCCTATGAACTTAGAGAATAGCGGAATTAAGAGAAATAGAGTGAGCAATTTTGAGAGCATAGAGGGTGAACTTAATTGGTAGTAGCAACTCTATCATAACACTTAATTAACTAGGCATGAACAATACTTTTACAAGAGAGAGAGTGTAGAGAATATGACAACAGTTGAGGACCGGATTTATGTGGAGCCGGTCCCCCCTCCAAAAGGCATTTGTATTATAGATTCTCTCATTAAGAGAGACTTGGTACAATACAATCTTTGTGTTCCTTGAGACCTCCTTGGCAATATGAAGATGAAAGGTTCACACACCAAGCTTTTGCATAATTTCAACAATCAATCTTAGCTTGGAAACAATCAAGAACTTGTGAACATCATTAATCTTTGTGTTCCCTAAATCATTTGAGTGCATGAAGATGTATACTTTTTATGCGTCAACTTGTGCTTAAAGCAATAATTAATCTACCTTGCAATACAATTAATCTACTTGCATTAAGTAATTAATCTACTTGCAATAAACCATTAGCCTTCTTGCAATAAGCATAACATGCACTTGTAGAAAGCATTAACTATCCCAAGCCTCAATCCCAAGACCTCAAACACCTTCGAAGGTGGAGAGAGCTAGCAGGGAATGAGGGTAGGGAAGAGGAAGAAGAAACATTTCATAGGAGAAAGAAGTAGTTCCTCACTTATCATACTCTTGTTGCTAGCATACATAATAGCATAGTAATGAAGAAGGAGGAGATGGAAAGCTTAAGCATTGAAGCATAGCTCTTGGTTGGATTTGCATTCCATAGCCAAGAGAGTTGGTGTAGGATCTCAACTTCTCAAGGAGCTTGGAGAAGGAGATGGAGCTCTTGCACTTTGCATAGCACACAATGAGAGTGTTTGTGAGTGTGTGTGGGTGAGTATACCCCCTAAGCACCCCCCTAGCTTTCTCGGGTCGACCCCCCCTTGTAGCTCATGCTTGAAGCTCATTGGACCCCTCCAGGCCTAGCCAATCACAAGCAGGAGCCATTACAAGCAACATGGGTAGCCTTAAGACAAGTGTCCCCCTTTCCCCTTTGAGAGAGAGGACTTGATAAATGCAAAATCAATTGATTAAATATCCTAAATTATCATTGGACCCCTTGGGTGGCCAACCAATAGGCTTCAGGCACACCATGAGGGCAACATGGGGAGGAACTTGACAAGTGTCCTTGCTGCCTCTTCAAGCTAGGGCTTCCCTTGTGTGTGTGTGTGTGTGTGTGTGTGTTCTCTCTCATCCCCCCCCTTGTAGGCTCGCCCCCCTCCTTGTAGGGATCTTTTTGACTTTGGATGAGCAAGCCCCTTAGTCATCAAGCATGACAAAGCACTTGAACTAGGGGGTGTTCCCACAAGCATCTCAGGCAAGCATCTCAAGGCACCTCAAGCACCTTAATCATCTAAAAAGTCAAGCACCTCAAGCATGGAGCCAGTCAAGCACCTCAAGCATCTTAATCAAGCACCTCAAGCATGTCAAGCACCTCAAGCAGGACAAGCACCTCGAGCTTAGGCCGGGTTCCCACCTCAAGCTCAGCCCTAGCTTGCCTAAGGTCAAAGGACTTTTACACACATTATTGGAGGTCTTCAATGAAGCTAACCCTAAGGTCTTATGCTCCATTGGTTAGCCTTGCTCTTTGATAGACCATCTCTCATTTGGGCCCCTTAACCATTGGCCCCGTGTTGAGATAGATCTATAAGCACATGTCTATATCTTAACCCTTGTTCCCGTGTATTCTCCCACATTAAGTGATCAGTTTAATATGAGAAAATCATTTGGGTTGGATAGATATTAATTTTTATGACACATGCATGTTTTTGGCTGTTTGTCATATGCTTTGGTGCCACAAACATAGTGCAAAAAATTGGATGATAAGGTTGTCAAATGTATTTTTGTTGGTTATAGTGTTGAAAGCAAAGGCTACAGGTTGTATCATCCGCAAACAAAACGTATTCTGGTTTCACAGGATGTAGTGTTTGTGGAAGATTCTGTTCAGCCCTTGCTGTCATGTACTAGAGACAGTAATGTAAGCTCACAGGACATTTATGACACTTTGTTGCCTCTTTTCAGTGGTGGAAATATGAATGGAATTTCCAATGAGGAAAATGTACAGCCTATGGGGGTTTCTGAAAATGTTACAGATCAGCCTATTACTAATGCAGATGTACATGATGTACTTGATGAGGCTGAGGGCTGAAAATGAGCAGGCTAGAAGTATGACAAAATGGTTGGTGCACACTTTGCGTGACAGTAAATTGGATGCACTTTTGTCTAGTCGTACTCGTTTAGGCTCTTGCCATGCATCTTATGCATTAGATTGTCATGCTTTAGCTGTGTCTAGCTTACATGATGTTGAGGAGCCTCTGTCTTTTGATGAAGCACAGAATTCAGAAAATTGGTTGGCTCCCATGCATTGGCTGCCATGCAATCAGAATATGATGCACTTATAGAAAATTACACATGGAATTTATGTGATTTGCCTCCTGGCAAAAAGGCCATTGGTACGAAGTGGGTTTACAAGTTGAAACGCAGGCTGGATGGTGAGATCGATTGCCATAAGGCTCGACTTGTTGCAAAGGGTTATGCATAGCAAAAAGGCATAGATTATGAAGATACTTTTTCTCCCACTTGTCGTATGACTACTGTGCGTTTTCTATGTGCATTGGCAGCTCATTTTGGTTGGGATGTACATCAATCAGACAGTGTTACTGCTTTCTTGAATGGTGACATATTCGAGGAAGTTTATGTAACGCAGCGTCACGGTTTTGTCATAAAAGGACAAGAGGACAAAGTGTGCAGATGTAAGAAGGCTTTGTATGGGTTGAAGCAATCTCCTCGTGCTTGGTATGAGAAAGCTGACACTCATTTGGTTAAACGAGGCTTTTGTAACAGTCCAACAGAAAGCACATTGTATGTAAAGCGTGAGGATGATGTACTTCTCATTGTGGTTCTTTATGTCGATGATTTGTTGATCACTTGACCAAATGAGAGACATATTGCTGAATTTAAGGCTGATTTGAATTCTACTTTCAAAATGAAAGATTTGGGGATGTTGCATCATTACTCGGGTATACAATTTAAGCAGTGTGATGGTGGTATTGCCTTGTGTCAGAAAAGTTACATAGAGACATTTCTATTTAAGTTTGGACTTGAGGATTGCAAACCTATTGCCACTCCCATGGAAACAGGTTTGAAGTTGAATCTACATGATGCTGGCGATCCTGCTGATGTCACTCTTTATCAAACTGCTATTGGCTGCCTCATTTATGTATGCAACACGAGGCCGGATATTCAGTTTGTAGTCTCACAGGTCAGCAGATTTATGGCCTAGGGTCTAAGCATTGGCAGGCTGTCAAGAGGATTTTCCGCCACCTTAGTGGCACTTTACACCTTGGCTTGTTTCATCCCAAGGGGGGATCATTGCCGCCAGACTTACATGCTTTTTTGGACTCAGATTAGGCTGGTTGTTTTGACATGCGAGTGTCCACAAGTGGTTTTTGTTTCATGCTTGGCAGTTCATGTATATCATGGTTGAGCAAGAAGCAACCTACTGTGGCCACTTCAAGTTGTGAGGCTGAGTACAGGGCAGTCTTCACAGCTACAGTTGAGTGTGTATGGCTCAGACGCCTTATGGCTGATTTGGGTGTTGGACAGGACACTGCCAACACTATCTACACTGACAGTCAGAGCGCATTGGCAGTTGCGAGGAACCCAATTTTTCATGCTCGCACAAAGCACATTGAGGTGCATGACCACTATGTCAGGGAGAGGCTCTCAGTAGGAGAGATCAGCTTGGCTTATGTGCCAACACAAGACAACCTTGCAGATCTTTTCACAAAGGCATTGTCTCATGAGAAGCTTGAAGCTTTCCGCAAAGCTTCACGCTTACTCCCCTTTGTGGACTGATCATGTCCTCACGGCATGGCACTTCCCTTTACTCATGTGCCAGCTCTCGTTCACCGCATCACTCCAGGGGGATTTGTTACCATATACATGTGGTAGTGATGTGTGTGAACAAACTAGGACCGCCGGGGCATTTTTTTCCTCTTTAGGAGGTTTTTTCCCCCGAGCATTGTATATACGCCCATCACTCTAGGGCTATCTATCTTTCCATTGCACACTAAGTAACACACTCTCTATTGTGTGCATTGAGATTCCTTTGTCTTTTCCAAGCTGTGTGTGTTTCTCTGCAACCCTAATTCCAACAATATTTAATATTTGTCTATTTGGAAATTACAGTTCTGAGACACCAAGGTTGAGCAAGACCATGCATGTGATGCACAATTGGCCCCATCAAATCAACACCAAGCAACTGTTAATGCTTTTCAATGCATGAAGTCTGTAGCACATGGCATGTCAATGCAACAAGTGATGTGCACAACTAGTTGACTATTGAAATGGACAAACCCAAACCACATGCACTAGAAAGACATCAAGAATTTAGAAATGACCAAGGAAATGATTAAGACAGTATAGCTATGTAAAGATGTAGAGATAAAGAAAGACATGTGAAAAGTATCAAAGTGCCACCACCAAAAAAACCAAGGAAATTTCGTAGAGGATCTACTTGAAAGTTTTTGGACATCCATTGCACAATCCAAATTGTTCTCTGCACTTTGCAAAGATGTTATATGCAAAAAATTTACAGTAACATCCAGTTGAATTTTCCTCAAAGGAGACAACCATGGTCACATACAATATAAGAGATACCTGTGTGACATTCACACGAGAAGAGTTGGGACTAATAGTTGAAAATGTAGATATAAAATTCAAAAATAAAAAAGACATTTTGATGACACAACTAGTGAATAAGGATTCAAAAATAACATGGCTCCTTCAGTGACCCAAACACCTCAAACAACATAAGCCAGAATGGAAAAAAGTCTTGATCGCATAAGCCAAGACGTTCAAAACTTGATACAACAAGTGAATCCCTTGCATGTTCAAGGGACACACATAATCCACTTGGTTGTACATCCAGAGTTAGTCCCCACATCACACTCAGATGCATCTTCATCCTCTCAATGCCCAATATACTACAAGACTTTTGATGGATGGAGTGGTTACTACACTTTGGCATGTGGCCTCTATTATCACCTAATTTTCTAATTAGACTAATGCAAAACAATAGTCGATGTGGAATTTTCTCTCAAGGAATTCCACAAGGTGTATATTATATGTTTGGGATGGCCACTGAGTGTAAATTCAAGCAAGCAGCTCATGCAATTAGAAATATATTCATTACTGAAGAAACATAATTAGAACACCAATCTTCACAACAATTACAAAGTAATCTCGCCTTAAAGGAGCATTTTATACATTCAAAACTTGTTGAAGAATATCAACTTCAGTTACATTTCACATCTTGCAATCTTGTGACATCTTACGATGAGTCTGTATGGTCATTGTTTTGCTCTAATTTTGACCATTGTCTGTTTTCCTCTGTTGAATCGTCTACATCTAATGTGAGGTTCTCTTCAATTTTGGGTAATGCGCATTGAGATACGCCAACATTGAACTCACCTTCATCTTCTCTTTCACAGGATTATGCAATGAGATACGCCAACATTAAACTCACCCAACTAGGCATTTCTTCCTTGTAGCCAATGGACGTAAATTTTTGGCGAGCATTTTCCGACGAGCGCTTTTTTGAAATTCGGTGAGTAGATTCCAAGAAGATTCAGCTTTATTCTTTCTCTTCATGCTTCATCGCTCTCTCTTTCTCTCTCTCTCTCTCTCTCTCTCTCTCTCTCTCTCTCTCTCTCTCTCTCTCTCTCAGTGCTTTGACAATGGTTCTATGTGTGTTAAAACAAAGTGGTAAATGATTCTATCACTATACCACCCAAGCTTCTTCTTCTCCATCAGCATCTGCTTCTCTCTCTCTCTCTCTCTCTCTCTCTCTCTCTCTCTCTCTCTCTCTCTCTCTCTCTCTCTCTCTCTCTCTCTCTCTCTCTCTCTCTCTCTCTCTCTCTCTCTCTCTCGCTCTCTCTTTCAAAAATTCATAATTTATAAATCTCTCTCTCACACAGTATCCTCTCACTCATACATGTGACTTGTCTTCTCAAATGTTGTGATATATGTTGGTAACAAGATTAACCACCAACGTGATAAGTGTCCTTCTGTTTTGTCACACTTGTGAGCACTCGTACACATGCAACAAATCAATTTCAACGGTTCACACTCCATAATAATGAAATTTGATTTTGAAAAGCATTTAAATACTGTAATAAAAACACCACAGAGTGTTATTTAAAGTACACAACTTAAAACAACAGCTACAATAAAATAGATATGGAGAAAAAAACAGTACAATATGTTAATATGGTGTCGATGCCTTATTTATCCAACATTAGCAAGGAAAGGTGAGATCTATTTGTTGTTGTTGGATCCATTGGCTATTCCTTTCATAGCAATGTATGTCATCCACACTTCTACCCAAGCCTCCACATGTCGTTCAAAGGATGCACACTCTTGTGGGGTGCAAAAACCATGTTCCCACCTAATCGTACTTGCATTGTTGGCTAGTGCAGCAACTTGATTAATATCCCCTTTGGTTGGATGTGCATTGAAATCAAGGTTTTCAATGGCATTGAATATAGAGCTTGTGGCCCCGTCGACTACACAAAGAGAGCTCGTGTAGTTGTGTGCACTCTGTGCTGTGAATATTGCATTCATAGCATATACACTATTGAGAATATAATTGGCGTGCACATTGTTGATGGGGTCAATATGGGGAGGGGGTTGACCACGCTGATTGCGTTGTTCGTGATTCCCCCTAGGCATGGTAAATAATGAGAGAAAACTCAAGTAATAAATTTATAAAATAATACTTAATTAGCGTGACTTGCGCATGAATAAATGAATGAAACTAATGTTTTTTTGGATATTTATAAAAGAACCCCAAGCGTCTTTACTTCAAAGGGCATTCACACCATGTCCTCCGCAATCATTTTCACTTAAAATATTACAAAGAAAAAAAATCAATGATGAAAGATTAACCACCATCAATTAACTTACCTTCAAAAATTAAATATAGTTACAAAAATAAAATCAACATAGAGCAAACACATATCACATTGAGCAAAAGTTAAAACATAGTATGACCGACCAGTAAGTTCATGTGTTTCATTACATAGAAATAAGTTAATATGGATTAATCGATACAAGTCAGGATTTAGGTTCCCAGTGGTCGCAATTTCTATGGGGCTTGCTCTACTGGGGCATGTACAGGTGGGGGCCCCATGGGCAGTGTGGAAAATAGTGGTTGATAGAGCGATTGACCATAGCTTGGCCAACCGGGAACTATGGCTGAAGGTCTACTTGTAGGAATAGATGGCACAACCAACTCTTGGCAACGTTGTTAAGGAGACGGGGGTGGCTGTGACTTGCTCTACGTGATACCTCGCCCACATGATGAGTCGATCCTAGACTAGTAGGAAGCCGCTGCTGCGGTTGAATACGTGCTTTTAAAAACAATTTCTTATCTCGATCAATGTTGATACAATGTCATTGTAGACACTCACACTCCATTGCCAAGCCACCACAACTTGCAAGACTATCTAAAACTGCATCCCCAAACTTTATGAAGGTACCCAGCAACCACCTGTTTACAAAGCACAAACATTAGTGGACATTTCAATGGCACATTAGTGGACTAGTTCAATGGAAAAAATTGAGCATAAAAGTGCCCTCCTAGAATTCTAGAGCAAAGAACTCACTCTTCTCCACTCCATGTTGAAGTGGTGCTCCAAGGGCATCTAGGGTCCATGGCAAGTCCCATAGTGGCTCTCTATGAGGTCCCCACCCCGCCATATCAGGACGGCGGATCTGATGGTGAACCTGGTGGCCACTAGATCTATTGCGGAAGCAAACAAAATGGTTCACGGCTCGACTAGCGGACGATCTCTCATCACATGTGAGTCGAGTTCGAGCCTACTAGCAAGGAGATCTAGCTCCACCTCGCAGAGGAAGCGTACTTAAACTATCTAGCGATCCTAAGACCCACCTTCCAAGAGGAGAGAAACCCCGAGCTCCTTTTTTCCCATGTTTCAAAGGCACATACCCTCGAGATTTCACCGCTCTAGGGGCAATGAGTATTACTAATATCGAAGTAAGCACAATGGGGACAGAGAGTTCCCGACCAATCGGGACCACCCATCTCGTAGGCATTGGTAACCTGAGCCAAGCCCCCACTTTCCACCCCCACACTCACACTTCCTTGTGTGACCTAATTACTACCACAAAGGTTGTTCAACATAAACATTCCTTGTTTTAATTCCGAAGCACATTGTTCGTTAAGACAGCCCTTCAACCAGTATTGCAAACAACACCAAGACAGTATTCTAGTAAAAATTCTACTCAAACTTATTCATTAAAATTCCAAGGTACAACATCCCCCCTCCAGCGAGAGTTCACTCCTCCCGTTGTCGCCTAGCTGCCCATACAACTAGGTATGTCCACCGCATAGAAAGCACCTCATGGACACTCCCACTCCATAGAAAGCAAGACGTGGGTTCCCACCGCATAGAAAGCAAGTCGTGGGTATCCACCGCATAAAAAGAAAGTCGTGGATTCAAGAGCCCTTAACGAGGAACTCTGCCCCCTGTGATTAGTAGGGGGGTCAGGACTGACTCAACATTGGAAATAAAATGAACATGTTGAGCTAAATTTTCCCTAGCAGACATTCTTTCCTCTTGCAAACAGCATACCCATCAATCATTTCCTTCCTACTTTAGAACTTAATGTACAATGAATTCAATGCCGAGGTTTCCGTCGGATTTCTCCAACATGTTTGGGGATATGTTTATGCGTAGCTAAACGTGTGCAATGTTAAATTAAACAACTTGAATGAAATTCTGACCTACCTCTTCCATTTCTTCGTCGATGGCCCGTGAGATGGCCGATATTTGATCGTCCATGGGAGCTTTTCCCTTTCCATTGACATTGCTTGTTCTTGCCTCGCGGTCGTGGGCACCACCGAAGCGAGTTCTCTTAACCGGAGCCATTTTACTCACTACTTTACATAATTAGCTTGGAGAAAAATCTAAGGTTCGCAAGCGTCATAACAACCCAATAGATAGATTAGCAACATCAATTAATCCCTCCTATAGGAGAGGTCTAGATTTTTCAAATAGCAATCATTATGGATGACACATAATCCTATGGGAACCGGCTCTAAGGATAATTACTCGGCTTACATGATTAGGAATAATAGGACTTCACTAATGGAATTACAAGAGAGATGAATTAAGCACGATTAATCTCTTTCCTAGCAATTAGAGGGAGCAGAATCACCGCATGCATAGGTGTGAGAAAAACCCCCTCTTAGAGACTTAATGACAGATTAGTCTTCCCTTAATTATATCCTAATGCATAAGAGAAATGAATCTAATTTAGCTACAATATTAATGAGTGATATAACGAATGATTCTCATCAATCTACACAATTACTAGCTTACTGATTAATTACTATGCTACCTAGAGAGGGAAATTCTAATAATCATGCACTAATCACTAATCAAGAGTGATGAATGGCTGATAATTCAGCTATGGGATGATGATTGCATAATAGAATATGGTTAAGGAGAAATTAGAGAGTAATTATAGAGAATTATGACTAGGAATAAAGATGGTAATGAAAAGAATTTACAGAAGGCATTAATTAAACCGTGGTTACCGTGATTAAGGGCTGATAATCTTCTCAATTCTCTGATCTAAATGAGCTTCTTGAGGCGAGAATTCGACAGCACCTCCCTCCTTGCTTCTCCTTCAAAGGATGTGTGTACCGACAGCACCTCCCCAAGGTGTGTGTAGGTGTGTGTGTGTGTGTGTGTGTGTGAGCATGTATGTGTGTGTGTGTGTGTGTGTGTGTGTGTGTGTGTGTGTGTGTGTGTGTGTGTGTGTGTGTGTGTGTGTGTGTGTGTGTGTGAGTAGGCCTTTAAATAGGCTCCTACAGGCTGAAAATCGATTTGTGCTGCTATAAGCATCTGAGTGAGCACTCAGTCCTTGCATGGCAAGTCTAGTTGCCTACCCACCAAGTGTCCAGTTGGTTTAGTTAACTGGTTCTCACACTTAGTTGCAAGCTTGGAAACTTCCCAAAGATTCCCACAAGGCAAGAGGGCACCCCCTAGCTGCTAAAGCTAGTCTAGAGTGGCCTGGAACCTGTTCCCACACAGCCCCGGGCCCCCGGTGCCTCCCCAGACAATTTTATGAAAAATTGGTTTTAGGCTAAAACGGGTCATACGAGTCGGATTTTGACGCCTTAAATTGCTATACGGAGCTCGAACTAAGACGTACTGGACCGAGTACCTTCCATATTTAGTAGCCCCCGGGGTCCGAAAATGCATTTTTTTCAAATTCGGGGTACGGGTGCAGTTTTTTGAGACGGTCAAAACTAGACGGGTTGGGCGACCAAAAACTTTCTATTTTTAGAACTTTTTTACAAAAATTATTTTAATGCACATTTTGAAGCTTTAAAACATTCTAAACATCATGGCACTGACAGAATTTGGAAAACTGCTAAAAATAGTAACTTATTCCATTATGTTCATTTCATGGTACAATGGTGCTCTTTTGATCGGGGTCAAAGACCTTACACTCTCGGATCATATCACAATCAAGCTCAAACCCATCATTGTCAGTTGCCACATCTTATGCTTGACGATCATATAGTGGAATCACTGGAAGGCCTTCAATCTTACGTGTGAACATAACCAACAATAAGTTTGTGACCTGCAATATGGGTATTATTTCAAACAAAAAACACACCAATATCTACCAACCATGAAATTTGTGGAGAAATGGTTGAGAAATTACTGGAGCTGGTAAGTCATCTATCACAGCGTATGTGTGTGACACCATACGAAGAAAAATAGTGCGAAGATGGAGAAAATCATGCAAGCAGGCCTCCCCGGTGATGAGTGCCAAGTGGTCTTCCAGGCATGCCATGACTACTGTGTCATCCAATAGTAAAAGCTTTGCAACCAAGGTAAACACACTAGCAACAAGATCGACAGAGAATGCAGTCCATCGGGGTATGCCACCAATGCTGGAATCAAGTTTGCAATGTGTGGGAAGGTCTACCCACACAAGTCGCACCCCTCCAAGTCGTTGATCAGGCTCCATGAACGTTGGATCACTCAAAGGATCCTGCAATACATAAATACAATGCAAAAGAAGATTGAGAGAGTGCTTACTAAATTCAAGTGGAAGCCAAAGTGTCATAAACTCACTCAAAAGAAATCTTTGGATCCATGATAACCTTTCGTAGATGGCACACATCAGCAAATACTATGAGATGCACTGGGACTACCCCAACACTTAAATTTTCTTCCATTTGTGCATCAGAGTGAGCCAAAACTGTGTCAAACTCAAAATTTAATGAAATGTTAGGTACCACAATTTTGTTGTTGTCAAAACAGGCATTTGTTTGTGATGGCATTTCTTACCTAGTGGAAAGGGTTCCAGTGGCGGGATAGAAACCGGGTGGAAGCCCTCTCTTTGTCCGATAGCAATGAATATGGTTTGCTCTAGACCTTAGGATCTCAAAGCTTGGAAAGGACTAGATCTTCGTGATTCCAAGTGACGTTCAAAATCACCTTGCTCATAATCTGACCCCCCACCTTCATGCTCGTTCCTTTTGCTTTGAAACGCCTCCAAGAACTCTGAAAAATGGATGATGACTGGTCGTCTCTCCTCTTACCTTGTTAGGTATGTCCATTGCAATTTTTGGGCTTTGATGTCCTTGGTCGTGCTAGGGGAAATGGCATCGATGAGAAGTTGATTGATGGTGACACTTTAACTTGTGCAATGTTGCAAGTCCAAAAAAAAGTGAGGACACTATAGCAAACTAAATACATTAGTTGAACAAGAAAAACATTACTTACCGTTGTATGCTTCAGCTTCGTCTTTGGGAAATTCACCATCTGCATAGTCCAAAAACTATGGAAAGTCTCTCCAAGTCTCCTTACCATGGAGCTTCTCTATCCAATTGTCAAGATAGAGACCACTCTCCTCTCTCTCAGACTCCACCCATGCAGCACTGAGATGCTTGGGGTATGGACTACAAAGACCTATTTTAAGGGTGCCCAGTGACCACCATCTACAAAAAACAAGAGGAATAACTCCACCATTCATAACACACTATTCTTATATCGTATAGTTCAGTACATGTATAGCATGCATTAGACAGTACAAGCAAAATGTGGTTTCTCCTCTCCATTGTGGGTAGCTCATATAGTTTGCTTCCATCGCACATAATCCTTGCCAAAGTGCTTTTGTCGAGAAGCACGCAGAGCCTCACTAAGAGACATGTCAGCGGCACGTGCATGTAGCTTCTTTAACGTGGAGTTCTCAGCCTTCATCTTTTTTGCCACACTCAATACACCCCTACACATTAAGTATTAGTAATGTGTCAATAGTAGATAAGACCCCAAACTCTAGTGTTAGTGCGCTCACCTTTCATGCTACCACCAATATACATGCATTATCAACCATTGTGAGAAGGGCTTCTCCTGCATCGGAATAGATGCCACCACTAATGACAATCACCCTTGGCCAATATATCGATCATGCAATTTTTTGTAATTTATCATTGGATAATATTCTTAATAAATTAAGGAGAACAAACAGTGCTTTCGAAAGTAGATAGTACTTACTCCAAAAGACTAATCCGTGCCCGTGCAACCTCGGAGACTCTTAAGGGGGTCATTTTGCAACCCTTCTCTCCCCAACCCACAAAAGAGATGTATTTTCAAAAGAAATTTGTTCCAGTTTTGGGATTGGCTATGACCGCTATCCCTAGTCCCTTTCGCACAAAAAAATTCTCGGTCTCTTTCATAGCCAAATCATAGCTTGTCTTGTAATCATATTCGTGCATGTGATACTCTCTACTCCCCTTCACTGATAAATTTTGTGTTTTCATCCGATACATTGCATCAAACTCTTCCTGCATTACAAATTGCAAAATCAAACTCATTTTCAAAAAAGTGTAGTACCAACACAAAAGGGAGAATGATAGAGATACCTTTACCCTTTGGTGCTAATCCTTGTGTCCTCTCCCTTGTCCCAATGATGATTGTGGGCAAGATGTCACCATAGGTTGATCTTGATATCTCAACATCTTAGATGGATGTGTCCTCTACGACTTTTGGAATCTGAATACCCAACTTCAAAGAGATTGAGCACAAAAAATCATATTTGAAGCTCATGACTTTACTTTAGCTTGTCATCTTGGTTATGCAAAAAATTCTAATTTCTATTTAAATGAATTTTTGGCTATAAATGAAAAGGGATGTACTGTAGCCCAGTAGCCCAGTGCCTAGTTCTTAAAAAGAATAAAGTTAAAGATGCAAGTTACTTAGGAACATATAGCTCTTAGGCATGCCACATATGAAATGCAAATGTATTAGTTTGGAAGTTGTGACAAATTTAGTACAAATCTACTCAAAGTTCAAGGTGTTTTCAACTCCAGTGCATGATGTTGGTTGAAATCTTTAGCACACAAAGATTTTCATCCTTCTTGAGGGTATTGGAATGATGAATGCTTGCCATAGTGGGACAATTGGTTGGTTGATATCTTTAGCACACAAAGATCATAATTCATCTTGGCGTTACAAGAATGATAAATGCTTGCGACATTAGCACAATTGTCACCTTATGACTATAGTGTGATATTGAAAATGAATGGATGGCATGTTTTCCCTACAATTTCATGGTATATCAAGAAACAATCAAGTGATGATACATTATTTTTATAACCAAGACACAACTAACTCTTGCTACTAAATGTTCTCCTTCAATATTTGAGACATAATCCCCTATCTTCTTCTTCAGCCCTATGACACATGGAATGGGTATATCTCCTATCTCTACAATAGAATTAGAAGTACTATTTGGTGTGTAGTTATTTCCATTGTGTGTAACATATAAAGGAGAGAAATATCTCATGTAGAATCTTTTACTCATATAAATTCACCATTGTTACTCCTCATATTCCCCGATACTAGTCACATGTGTGATCTCATCCAAAGAGAGTAATGATCTATCGTATCTGGAGCTTTGTGAATTATGCTCTTCATTCATGAAGCTGGCTGATTTTTCCTTCAGATTAGCTTGCTTCTTCTTGCAAACAATTTCAACATGTCTATGTTTTAAACAACAATGGCATTGGATAGAGTTATGATACCTCTTCCTCTAGAATGAGAGAAGTGGTTATCATCATGAGATTTTTGTTCATGGTGTTGGTTGGGCTGATTTCTTCCTCTTTGTACTGATCTTTCCTCTTCTTGTTGTTGTAAAAAGGGTAGTTATAAGTGTATTTGTAGACCTTCTTCCAACTTGAATGGCCCTCAAGGGTTCTTTTCTTCATCTCTTAAAATTTTCTCCATCTCATCTAATGATGGCTTCTCCCTCAAAATTATGAGGCCTTGGACCAAGTCCTCATATCCTTCTCTCAAACCATACATGATGATTGTAGAGTGCTCATTGTCACTCATCTTGTCTCCAATACAAATTACTTGTTGGTATAGATCCTTCACCCTTTTGATGAGATGAATTGTATTGCCCTCTTGGTCCTCTTTATGCTCATAATTTCCTCTCTCAAAGTAATTTTCCTTGATGTAATCCTTGACTCATGAATGTTCTCTAATGTCTCCCAAGCCTTCTTATGTATCTTCACATCTAAGTGCCTAAGGATGTCATCTTTGACATAAAGCTTCATCATCTAAACTATGAGGTTATTTGGAGGGCCCTGCTAAGGAAAAATGATTTTTGGAGTTCTCTCTCTAGAAAATAGGTGCGGTAAAAAAAAAGAGGTCCTCAAGAAAACCATTTGAAAACAGTACTTACAGGTAGATTCTTCCACAACACCATAACGATTGGTGATGATTGAAAAAAATCTTTTACGCTTATAATGAATACACCTTGTTGTCTTGGAGGGAGATTCAAGGACTCCATAGCTTTCTTCTCTTTATTTGCAATGTCTCTACAGCATTGTTCTTATGTTTTTCTTGCACTTAGGAATAATGGTTTCTAATATCATCTACACATTGACTTGGATCCTCAATATGATCCTTTATGTCACCAAAGAAAAACTAAGTCACAAGTGACACTCAAAGTGAAAGAAAGAACCAGAGCAGAGGGAGAAAAATATGCAGATATTTGGTCCTTTGAATTATATGACAAATGCATGTACCTTGCACCCCTTTGTGGCCGCCCCCCATCTATTGCCCCCTCATCACCACCCCGTCCCTTGCGCACCCCCCTGTCGCCCCCCGTCACCGCCCCCTCCGCCCTGCCACCCCAAGCCCCTGTCCCCAACCCCATGAGGACCTTCCCGCATAGATCCGGGTCCCACGGGGTTGGGGAGAGAGAGAGAGAGAGAGAGAGAGAGAGAGAGAGAGAGAGAGAGAGAGAGAGAGAGAGAGAGAGAGAGAGAGAGAGAGAGAGAGAGAGAGATAAATTTTATTATTGTCCTCGGAGGTCAAATATGACCTATGGGACCAAAGTTACATGTGATGTAGTATGTGTATGGCTAATGAGTGACTCTCGATGCTCCAAAATTGTGGTGATGAGAATTGCAATAGAGAGCCCACATTGTGGCTGGGAGAGAAAAGTGTGTAAGTCTAAGTAATGGCTGAAAATGTGAGAGAAGCAAGTTCGAATGTGACCCAAATCTGAGCACACTAGTAGTGTGTGGTACTCTGACTCTCGAACTTGCAGTGAGGATAATGTGCAGAGCCAATTTGACTTCTCTCCATTGCCTCAACACCCTCTCTCACATCGAAGGAAACGAGAGCTAAGCCGAATGCTGCAATAGTGTATATCATTGACAAGGGAATAGGCTCGAGCATGTAAGTGTGGGTACGATTTCCTCTTTCAGTAAAGAACATGATTTTGTAGTTGGGGGCAATATGGGTGGTGTAATGTATGAACGTGACCCACTGGATTTATCCCAAGCCGTAATACATTGGCATTGTCAAAAAGCTTCATTCACTTGGGAGTCAATTGAAGCATCATGTAGCAAGTGTAATGCATCCCATCTCCCAAACCACTTCTTTATGTTTTGCATCCATCCCGTGCTCAAGATCTTGCTTTTATGCGTCTTTTGAACTTTTTGGCTTGCTTCCCATGCAATTGTAGAAAGTCGATGTGAGGGTTTTTGACGCATCTTTATCATGTGCTCCACAACCCTTTCCATGCCCATAAACTCAATTGGAAGAGATCCCGACTCAAGAAGTAGGAGCGTATATGGTGTTTGTGTCTTAACTCTTTTGGATAGTCTCAAACTCTTCCCAAGTAGACTTTCAGATGCTCCCGCCCCACACTTCAACTCCATAAAGAAGTACCGGTGTCACCATGCATCAAAAAGGTACTTCTTGAGAGCCCAACACTTGATTTTTCCCGCATTGGACATGTTCTCAAATGCATAATATGATCTCTTTCCCGCTTCCAAACGACGCATAGCACATTCATGCCACTTGTGATTGGAGAGAACGTCAAGGCCAAGGTACTTAAAGCTAACAACGTCAAGTGTCTCATTTTTGTACAATGCATGGCTTCTCCTTATGGTTGGTTTTCACAAGCGTAACCTTTGTTTTGGATTCATTAACAATCAGTCCACTATGCAAGCAAAAGTTCTCAAGGAAAACCATAATTTGTGCATCTTCTAGAGTGTGTGCTAGAAGCACTACATCATCCGCATACAACAAAATCATGATTACCGCATTGCAAATAGCGACCTCTTCAATTCCTTCGTCTTGCATACAGTCAACTTGTACCATTTTTTCCAATTGATCGATGCACAAACCAAAGAGAGTTGATGACAATGGACATCCTTGTTTAACTCCAATAGTGCTTACAAAAAAAATTAAAATTTCTCTTCCCATGCGCAATTGACAAATCACATTCTCATAGATTTACAAAACCGCAAGCATAGACTCACTCGGCACTTAGAGTTCTTCCATCCTTCTCCACAAATTGTTACGTGGAATCATATCAAAGGCTTTCTTAAAGTCCACAAAACAACAATACAATCGCTTGCCTTTCAACCAATTTTCTCCATGAGATCACAAAGAGTAACAAGATGATCAATGGTGCTATGGCATCGATGAAAACCCACTTGTCCTTTTGCACGCTTGTCATTCTCTCCAGCACAATCACTCAATTTCATATCCATTATGTACCCAAACAACTTTGCCATAAGAGACCCAATCATTATTGTCCGGTAGTTGTTTACATTCTTTACATCCCCTCCTTTATGAAAAGGCTTGACCCAATTAGTACTCCAATCACAAGGCATACCATGTTAAAGTGCAAGGTTGAACATATCACACATCCACTCATGGGTAAAATCTCCCGTCCATTTGATCATCTCCGGCTTGATACCTTGAAGATCTCCCGCTTTGCGAGTGGCCAACTTTTCAAGTCCACCACATACATCCTCAATAGTAAAAAAAGAGGACATACATGGGAGTGAACCATAAAATGGTATTTTTTCAGCATTTGCTTGCTCATATAATTGCCTACAATGTGTGTACATATCCACAAAACTCAAGTTACCAAAATTCTCAACCCGCTTGTCCCTCAAGTTTCTCCAAAATCTTCCACATGCACGTGCCTTTTCTTGGACTTGAAAAAGTTGTTGCTTTACTTTCCATCTTCTTCTTTTCTTTTGAATCAATGCCTTGTATGTATGCAAATGACTTTGATAGTTGTCTTTGTCCCTAGTTGCATGAAGCTTCATCAAGGAGTTTTGAGCATCTTGACATTCTTTATCAAATCACCTTTTGCGTGATCTATCTTTGTTGATACCATGGATATGCTTTATGGAAAAGCATTGTTCAGCACGAGAACAAAAAAATTTCTTGAAAGTTTTCCATTTAGTTTCCAATGGTGTGTCATACTAAAGCTTTGTCATCCATAACTTTTGGTCAACCATTTCAATGTACATTGGTGCCCGTTTGACATCCATACATAGTGATAATTTCATTTTCCTTTGGCTAAGATTATCATGCTTGGTTGATTCTCCACATGAAATGTCAATAAATAAGGTCCGATGGTCAAATTATGGGGTCCATTGGCCAAACATAAAACTCTTTATGCGATACATGATGGCTTTGGAGAGTAGCATATAGTCAATCACACTATCTCCATTATGTTTCCTACATGTAAATCCATTGGTTCCACTCCACAAAGATAAACCATTAGCAATGAGCATACTTGTGCTATCACACATGCGTAAAAGTAACTTTCCATAGTGATCTGGCTCTTTCTCATCCATTGAAGTACGATTATACAAGAGAACTTCCTCCAACTCCCTTGAAATATATGGCATATCAAATTGTTGAGTATCATGTTGTAATGTTTTTGTGCGAGCATTCATATCCCCAAATACAATAACATCACCTTCGCCTTTGAAATAAGCGATGTCCTCTTTCAAATCAAAAAATGGATGATCTCTATCCATGCAAGCATAAAAGAGGGAATCATGATAAGGAATGTAGCAACCGGCTACAAAAATGGGTGCTCTTTTTGCTGCCATAATTTTCAGCCATACATAACGTTTGTACTTTTCATCTTTCACAATTGATACAAAATCTTCCAATCCATTCTTAAACATACAGCCTACCCCTCCTTGCCCTCTTCGTTGCTTGAGATTCTTTGACCCCATCAATGAATGTACATTGTAATCCTCCAAGTCGTTAATCCTTTGTGTATCATGCTCCCAAGTTTCAACAAGAAGTACAACATCGGCTTTGTTTGTTAGTTCATCAATACCAACTCTTGTATTTCATGGGTATCCATTACAATTCCGAAAGCATATTTATAATTGTAACTCGGTCTCATAGGTCATGCATCCCTATTTTCTTGAGGGACTTGCCACCTCCTTGGGCACATTTTCTTTGTGAAAGATCTCCTTGTTTTTATTATTCTTTTCCTCATATGCCTTCATATTTTGGTTGCTTAATAGTGCGATCTTCACATACAAAACATTTTGTATCCCTCAAATAGATCCAACTATTATCAAGGATAATCTTTTTCTTGGTCTCATCCAGCATGGTGCATACAATTGGCCGTTCTCCTGAGCAAGGAGCTCCTTGCTTACCACTCTATGTGATCCATAGACCATAACTCCGGACATGCCAAAGTGGGTTTGAAGAATTCTTTGATAACAATGGCAAGAGAAGGAGGTGTTCTAACTTCTCTTCAAGAATTCCACCAATAACAATGTTCTTGGAATGTTGCTCTCGTTCCTTCAACTCCTCCACATCCACATTCTTAACATTCTTTGTTTGAACCATAGCTTGCATGAGTGAGGAATTAGGAACCACATTGTTACCACATACATCAGCCCAAGACTTGTTTTTGCATACATTTTTCATGTCACATACATCCCAGCTCATGGTGTCAATTTTCTCCTCTTTCAATACATGGTCATGCTCTACTTTGCTCATGCACTCCTTCAAAGCATTCAAGTCTACAAGAGAGCATTTACATTCCTCTTCAAGTTGCATCAAACGTGTTGTTTGCATCTCAAGTGTCCTCTTGAGATTCTCATTCTCAACCACAAGTACCCTTAGTGTGCCATTCTCCATTGCAAGTGCCCTGATACCAAGTATGCCATGATCATGGTGTTCGATGTCGTTGGTTGGGTAGTTGTGTTGCTATCTCCACACTTAGGAGATTTCAAATCATTTTTCACAATGATTGTGAACCTTGTTGAAGAAGAATAACCCTTGCGAGTGTCGGAAGACATTGTATGAAAAATAAGAGATGAGAGACAACTTTCTTGAACCTGTTCACTTCAAAAATGTATCTATGGAAATGCTTTCCATAACTCTGAAAA